>NW_006921702.1:6425002-6435038 GCF_000298275.1 Orycteropus afer afer | reverse complement strand
CCAGCTTCTTGGATTATTTTGCTCAGCATACAGATTGAATAACTATAGTGAAAGGATACAACCCTGACATACTCCTTTCTCAATATTAAACCATGCAGTATCCCCTTGTTCTGCTCAAATGACAGCCTCTTGGTCTAGGTACAGGTCCCTCGTGTGCGCAATCAACTGTTCTGGAATTGCCATTCTTCTCAATATTGCCCATAATTTGTTATGATCCACACAGTCAAATGCTTTTGCATAGTCAATAAAACAGTTAAATGTCTTTCTGGTATTTGCTTTCAGTCAAGATCCATCTGACATCAGCAATGATATCCCTCATTCCATGTGCTCTTCTGAATCCAGCTTGCATTTCTGGTAGTTCCTTGTCAATAAACTGCTGCAACTCTTTCTGAAATATCTTCAGCAAGATTTTACTTACATGTGATATTCATGATATTGTGTGATAATTCCCACATTCTGTGGGATCACCTTTCTTTGCAATCAATACAAATATGGATCTCTTCCAGGAAGTGGGCCAGGAAGCTTTCTTCAAAATCTCTTGGTATAGATGAGTAAGTGCTTCCAGTGCAGCATCTATTTGTTGAAACATCTAAATGGGTATTTCATCAATTTCCGGAACCTTGTTTTTCACCAATTCTTTCACTGCAGGTTCAACTTCCTCCTTTGAGATCATTGATTCTTGATCATATGCCATCTCCTGAAATGAATAAACATTAACCAATCCTTTTTGGTACACTGACTTTGTGTATTCCTTCCATCTTCTTTTGATGTTTCCTGCATTATTCAATATTTTGCCCATAGAATCTTTCAGTATTACAACTCATGGCTTGAATTATTTCTTCAGTTCTTTGAGCTTGAGAAATGCTGAGCATGTTCTTCCCTTTTGGTTTTCTAACTCCAGGTCTTTGCATATTTCATTATAATAATTGACATTGTGTTCTGGAACTTCTCTTTGAAGATATGTTTAGCTCTTTGTCTTGCCATTTCTTCCATTTGCTTTAGCTACTCTCCATTCAAGAGCAATTTTCAGAGTCTCTTCTGACATCCATTTTGGTCTTTTCTTCCTTTCCTGTCTTTTTAAGGACCTTCTGCTTTTTTCATGAATGATGTTCTCGATGTCATCCCACAATTCGTCTGGCTTTTGCTCATTGGTGTTCAATGTGTTAAATCTATTCCCCAGATGGTCTCTGTCTAAATTCAGGTGGGATATAACCAAGGACATATTTTAGCTCTTGTGGACTTGTTTTAATTGTCTTCAGCTTCAACTTGAACTTGCATATGAGCAACTGATGGTCTATTCCACAGTCAGCTCCTGGCCTCAATTTGGCTGAAGATATTGAACTTCTCCATCACCTCTTTCCACAGATGTAGTTGACCTGATTCCTGTGTATTCCATCTGGTGAAATCCATGTATATAGCTGCCATTTATTTGCAATGAATAAGTTATTGGTCTTGCAAAATTCTACCATGCAAGCTCCAGTATCATTTATATCACCAATGCCATATTTTCCAACTACTGGTGATTCTTCTTGTTTCCAACTTTCACATTGCAATCACCAGTAATAATCAGTACATCTTGATTGCATGTTTGGTCAATTTCAGACCGCAGAAGTTGGTAAAAATCTTCAATTTCCTCCTCTTTGGCATTGGTGTTTGGTGTGTAAATTTGAATAATAGTAGTATTGACTGGTCTTCCTTGTAGGCACATGGATATTAACCTATCACTGACAGCATTGTATATCAGGATAAATCTTGAAACATTTTTTTCTGACAATGAGTGCTATGCCATTCCTCTTTAATTTGTAATTCCCAGCATAGTAGATCATATGTTTCTCTGATTCAAAATGGTGAAACCAATCCATTTCAGCTTACTAATGCCTAGGATACAGATCTTTATGTGTTCCATTTCATTTTTAACAACTTCCAAATTTCCTTGATTCACACTTCATACACTCCATGTTCTGGTTATTAATGGATGCTTTCAGCTGTTTCTTCCCATTTTGAGTCACACCCCACCAGCAAATGGAGATCTCAAAAGCTTTACTCCATCCACATCATTAAGGTCAACTCTACTTTGAGAAGGCAGCTCTTTTTCCCCAGTCATGTTTTAAATGCCTTCCAATATGAATGGCTTATCTTCTGGCACTATATCAGACAATGTTTCAGGACTATTTATAAAGTTTTCCAGTAATACATCAGAGAGTATTTCACTGCTATTCATAAGGTTTTCAGTGGCCAATATTTTCAGAAATGGACTGCCACATTCTTCTTCATAGTCTTAGTCCAGAAGCTCTGCTGAAATCTGTCTACCACGTGTGACCCTGCTGGTATTTAAAATACTGGTGGCATAGCCTCCAGCCTCACAGCAACACACAAGACACCACAGTACAACAAACTGACAGGTAACTGGTAGATTTTTGGACTTTAAATTCTATTATATTGATCAATGTCTATCTTTATGCTGATATCATGCAGTCTTGATTTCTGTAGTGTTGGGTTGCAATGAGTCAGGATTGATTTGATGGCAGTGAGTGAGTGGGGACATTTTCATATGAGACAGTGTTTCACTGCTATTCAGAAGGTTTTCAGTGGCCAATATTTTCAGAAATGGACTGCCACATTCTTCTTCATAGTCTTTCTTAGTCCAGAAGCTCTGTTGAAACCTGTTCACTATGAGTGATCCTGCTGGTATTAGAAATATGAGTGATATAGCTTCCACCATCACAGCAACACAGAAACCAACACAGTACAGCAAACTGACAGATGAAATTTAGAATCAGTTTGTCAATTATTACCAAAAAAAAAAAAAAATTACAGGAATTACATTGAATCAACTTTGGATGTATTGTTATCTTAAAAATATTATGTTTCCTGATTCATGAAGATAGCATGTCATTACATTTATTTACATTGTTTATTCCTTTCAACAGTATTTTATAGTTGTCAGTGCACACATCTTTTCACAAATTGATAAGTAGCTATTTTATTCTTTTTGATGCCATAGTAAATGGAATTGTTTTCTCAATTCTATTTTCAGACTGTTTATTGTTAGTGGATAGAAATGTAATAGATTTATATATATTGAGCTCCCATCCTGCCACTTTGCTGGATTTGTTATTAGATCTATTTTTTAAAAAAACTGGATTCAGTAAGATTTTCTATATATGAGATCATGTCTTCTGCAAGGAGAGATAGTTTTACTTCTTCCTTATCAATCTAGATGGTTTTGATTTCATTTTCTTGACTAATTACCCTGAAAGGGTGCAAGAAGGCATCCTTGTCTTGTTTCTGATCATAGAAAATGTTCACTTTTGTCACTATTAATTATGATACTAGCAATAGGTTTCATAGATGCCCTTTGTCAACTTGAGGAAGTTCTCTTCTATTTGTGATTTGTTCAATGATTTTTATCATGAAAAAGTGTTGAGCTTTCCAAATATTTCCACTTCATCGATTAAGATGATCATGTATTTTCTGTCTCTTATTTTATTAATATGTTGTATTATATTCATGGATTCATGGATTTCCAGATACTTATTTCACCTTGCATTCCTGGGATAAGTACCACTTATCCTGGTCATGGTGTATGATCTTTTTTATACGTTGCTGAATTTGGTTTGCTGGAATTTTGTTGAGAATTCTTGAGCTCATATCTATAAATGATACTGGTTTATAGTTTTGTTTTTTTATGGCATATTTGTCTAATTTTAGCATCAGGGTAATATTGGCCTCATATAATTGCTATTTTGAGAAGCGTTTGTGAAGAATTCGTATTAATTATTATTTAAATATTTATTAGAATTTGGCAGAGAAGCCATTTGGGCCTGAATTGTTGTTTATGAAAGTTGTTGTTGTTGTTATTTAATTACTAATTCAATATATTTATTTCTTAGAGATGTATTTATATATTTCTATTTCTCATTGTGTCTATTTGGTAATTTGTATGTCTGGGAATCTGTCCATTTTATCTATCTAATTTTCTGGCAGGCATACTAGTGAAAATACTTTTAATGATTTACTCTGTAAGATATCTACTGAGTCCCTTTATATGCCAGGAACTGTGAGAGATGCTCCAACATGAAGTTTTATGGTGTGATTGCCTTTAAGGAACTTCAATCTATTGTACAAGATAAACATAAACGGATTAACCCATACGCACTGAGAAGATGATAGAGTTTGGAAAATGCTTGGTGGATGAGGTAGAACAGTAACTAACTCTGCTTACTAGTCAAGGATAATCAGTCTTTGATTCAAAATGGTGTAAATAGTTAAGGACTCCCCAGTAACAAAAAGGTTGGCATTTCAAATTCGCCCAGAAGCACCTTGGAAAAAAGGCCTGGTGATGTACTTGGGAAAGATCACAGCCATTAAAAACTGTGGAATGCAGTTTTCCTCTGAAACACATGGGTTTGCCATGAACCAACTTGACGGCAACTGGTTTGGGCTTGGAGTTTTTTGGAAGTGGGGAGGAAATCAGAAAAGATTGGTGAGGAGAAGGTAAAGTGAAGAACATGAGTCTACCTAAAAACAAGAAGCTAGGCTATTCCAGATGGAAAGAAAAGCAAGTATTCTACTTAACTTCTGCTGCTGCATCCTCTGGAAGATATTGCCCAATATGTTGTGGTAGGAAATTAATTCTGCACGACCTTCAAAACCTTAGTCAGCCATAAGTCACTGATGTCTCCAGTGACAGTGTAGCCAAATTTGAATAACAATGCTTGGAATAAACCTGATAACTTCAACCCAGTTGCTGGCACCATTCAACTGCCTTAGTCAGAAAGCACATAGACTATGAGGTCACCAAAGCAAAGGAAGATAGACCTTGGGAGTAGTGCGCCAACTCTTAAATGATTTGACCTGGAACAGACATATATTAGCTCCAACAATAGCCCATTGACCAGATCTATTCACATATCCCTGCCCAGCTGCAAGCGATCTGGGAAAGAAGGTCAGCATATGGAAGTTCAATAAGAAGTAAACATCTCTGTCACACTGAAAAAGTGGAGTGCAGAGAAAGAACATGTAAGATCCTATTCTGCCACACAATAGCAGAGGTCTGTATGGATTCCTATGGAAGCACAAATGCAGAAGCACTACACAAAAAGATATAGAATGAACATCAGCTATTCAGAATATTAAATGAAATATTTAGAGTTGCTGTGAAAATACTTTTTAGATTGCTAAAGAAAATTCATATGTATGAAGGTTTTGACTTATTGTAGAGTATTGGATTACAAAGTGAATGAATGGGTGACTTCTATGTCAAATTAATTGTTTGAATATAACTAAGTGACCAAAGGAAATAAAACAGATACAGGGTATTGTAGTCAAGAGTGACTGCATAAAGTCTCCTAATTTAAATCTACCAGTCAAAGAGGGCCACATGATGCTAACATTTGAATGGTAAGAAAGAGCCAACCAAAAGGCAAAATCTCATCTGCATGAAGGATCCGGTGGATAGACAAATTTTTTTCTTTATAAAATCAATAACTTATAATAATTAAAATCATTTGTCCAATAAGAGTGCTCTTGTGATACTTCAAAGGTGATTCATTTGTTGGTTAGGAGGGGCCCTAGCATCCACAGAAGCCCTTTTCAGCTTTAAAATTCCATGATTCCACACGGACATTATTTGGATAATTGGGGTAGAAGAGAGAGAAGGAAGTTTTTGTTTGTTTGTTTTACAACTGGAAAACAGTTAAGAAAAGGATGGCATCTGAAACAGGGAAGAGTATGAAATGTGTATATAATTTCCTCCATAAAAAAACTACCTCTTTTGCCATGAGACCAGAAGAACTGGATGGTGGCTAGCTACCATTAATGAACATTTTGACAAAGATTCTATAGAATAATCCTGATCAAAAGAGGATAAAATATAAGACAGAATTTCAAATCATTATAAACTCCAGACTTTTGGAGCCATAGAGGGTGGAAAAACTCCTGAAACTATTGCCTTCAGATAATTTTAACCTTCAGATCAAAAATAGTCCCTGAAGTTATCTTAAGAAGACTGAACAGGACTTTACCTTAGCTGTTGCTAATGTTGTTGTTACATGCTGTCAAGTTGGCCCCGACTCATAGCGACCTCTCCTTGGGTTTCTGAGGTGGTATAACTATGGAAGTAGGATTGCCTAACCTTCCTTCTGAGGAGTGGCTGGTGGGTTTGAACTGCCAGCCTTCTGGTTAGCAATCAAGTGCCTTAGACACTATGCTACCCAAGCTCCTCTTCTTCCATAGTGCTTTGTTTATCTAAGGTCTCTTTCCTTTCCATATAAAGTTAGTGATTGTTTTCTCCAAATCCATAAAGAATGATGATTACATCTGGATTGGGATTGCATTGAATGTATAGATTGCTTTGGATAGAATTGACATTTTCACAATGTTCAATCTTCCTATCCACGAATATGGGATGTTCTTCCATTTCTGTAGATCTCTTATGGCTTCTTGAAGTACTTTTTTTATAGTTTTCTTTGTACAGGACTTTGGTGTCCCTGTTAAGATTTATTCCCAAGTATTTTATTTTTTTGGTAGCTATTGTAAATGGTATTGATTTCCTTATTTCTTTTTCAACAATCTCTTTGCAGGTGTAGAGGTATCCAATTGATTTTTGGATGTTGATCTTGTATCCTGCCATGATGCTAAATCTCTCAATTAGTTCTACTAGATTTTTGACTGAGTCTCTTGGGTTTTCTAGGTGTAGGATCATATCATCAGCAAATAATGATAGTTTGACTTCTTCCTTACCAATTTGGATGCCTTTGTTTTCGCTTCCTTGCCTTATGGCCCTGGCTAAGACTTCCAGTTGAATGGAAGTAGTGATAGCAGGCATCCTTGTCTGGTTCCTGTTCTCAAGAGGAATGGTTTCAGTCTCTCACCACTGAGAATAATGTTGGCTGTGGGTTTTGCATAGATGTCTTTTATTATGTTGAGGAAGGTCCCTTCTATGCCTATTTTACTGAGAGTTTTGATTAGGAATGAGTGTTGGATTTTATCAAATACCTTTTCTGCATCAATTGATATGATCGTGTGGTTCTGCTCCTTTGTTTTCTTTATGTGGCGGATGACGTTGATTGTTTTTCTAATGTTGAACCATCCCTGCATACCTGATATGAACCCCACTTATCATAATGAATGATTTTCTTGATATGTTTTTGGAATCTATTGGTGAGAACTTTGTTGAAAATTTTTGCATCAATATTCATGAGGGATATTCATCTGTAGTTTTCCTTTTGAGTGATGTCTTTGCCTGGTTTTGGTATCAAGGTTATGCTTGCTTCATAAAATGAGTTAAGGAGGATTCCATCCTTTTCTATGTTGTGGAATAGTTTGACTAGGATTGGTATCAGTTCTTCTCTGAATGTTTGGTAGAATTCTCCAATGAAACCGTCTGGGCCAGGACTTTTTTTAGTTGGTAATTTTTTGATGATGTGTTTAATTTCTTCTTTTTTGATGGACCTGTTTAACTTTTCCACATCAGCCTGTGTTCGTTTAGGTAAGTGATGTGTTTCTAGAAATCTGTCAATTTCTTCCAGATTTTCAAAAGTGTTGGAGTGCAGTTCTTCATAGTATCCAATATTATCCTTTTTATTTCAGTTGGTTCTGTTGTGATGTCACCCATTTTGTTTCTTATTCGTGTGATTTGTATCCTCTCCCTGTTTTTCTTTGTTAAATTTGCCAGTGGTTTGTCAATTTTATTGATTTTTTCAAAAAACCAACTTCTGGTCTTGTTGCCAGATTTTTTCTAATGCCCTTCTATTTTCTGTTTCATTGATTTCTGCTCAAATCTTGATTACTTCCTTTCTTCTGGTGACTATAGGCTTTTCTTGCTGTTCTTCTTCTAATTGTTGGAGATATTGGTTTAAAGTGTTGATTTTGGCTCTTTCTGATGTGTGCAGTTATTGCTATAAATTGGCCTCTGATCAATGCTTTTTCTGTGTCCCAAAGATTTTGGTATGTTGTGTTTTCATTCTCATTTCATTCAAGGAGTATTTGAATTTCAATTTTTAATTCTTCTCTTACTCATTCTTTCTCAAGGAGGGTGTTGTTCAGTTTCCATGTGTTTACTCTTTTTTCTGTTGATTTTCCTATTGCTGATTTCTAATTTGATAGTGTTATGATCTGAGAAGATGCTTTGCAGTATCGCAATGTTTTTAAACTTATGAAGGCTTGCTTTATGGCCTAATATATGGTCTATCATGGAAAATGTTCCATGTGCACTGGAAAAGAATGTACATTGTGCTGTTGTTAGGTGAAGTGCTCTGTAGATGTCCATAAGGCCAAGTTGGTTGACTGTATTGTTTACTCTTCTGCATCTTTGTTCAGTTTCTTTCCAGTTGTTCTATCTTTCAATGAAAGTGGTGTATTAAAGTCTCCTACTATGACTGTGGAGTCATCTATTTGCCTTTTCAACTCTTTTAAAGTCTGATTATGTATTTTGGGTCCATATTTACTATGGTTATATCTTCATGTTTAATTGATCCTTTAATCATTATATAATGTCCATCCTTATCTCGTATGGTGATTTTTGTCTTAAAGTCAATTTGATCAGAAATTAATATTGCCACTCCTGCTCTCTTACAGTTGCCATTTGTTTGATATATCTTTTTCCAACCTTTGATTTTTAGTCTATTTTTGTCTTTATCTCTAAGATGTGTCTCTTGTAGACAGCATATTGATGGGTTTTGTTTTCTTATCCAAACTTCAACTCTCCATCTTTTGAGTGGTGCATTTAATCCATTAACATTCATTGTAATTATTGACAAGTATGAATTGGTTGCTGTCATTTTCTTATGTGTTTTTTTCATGTTGTCACTGGTTTCTTTGTTCTATATAATTTTCTCATAAATGATGAGATGGTGAGCTCATCATGTTTATGAATCATGTTATCATTTCCTTTGTTGCTGTTTTTTTTATTGTTTGCTGTATATTGGTGCTTGTCTTCTTTTTTATTGTGATGTGAAAGTGTATCATTTTTCTTTGAAGTTACCCTGTGATTTATAATTTTCTCCCCAAGATTAGAACAGTCCATTTTATCTTGCAACACTCTTGAAATCCTCACCCTTTAGAAGCTCAGTAACTACACAGTATTTTCCTTCTTCTTGGTTTGTAGTTGTCCTCACTTGCCAACTGATATCTTTGGTTCCCTGTTTACCATCTTGTAAGCTTATTTTACTTTGGATATGTCCATGCTGTGGTTTCTGGGTTATGTCATCTTGTGTATTAATGGTCAGTTATTATTTGCTATTTTTGTTCTTTGCTCAAAGGACTCTTTTTATTATCTCTTGTAAGGTTGGTCTGGTTTTAACAAATTCCTTTAGTATTTGCTTCTCTAGAAATTTCCTAATTTCACAATCATATTTGAGGGACATTTTTGCCAGGTATATAATTCATGGTTGAAAATTTTTCTCTTTCAGGATTTTATATATACCATTCCATTATGTTCTTGTTTGCATGGTTTCAGCTGAGAAATCAGAGCATATTCTTACTGGTTTTCCTTTGTAAATAAATTTTTGTTTTTCCCATGCTGCTTTCATGATTCTGTCTTTGTGTTTGATTTTGATGATGATATGTCTTGGAGATTTTCCTTTTGGGTCTATCCTGTTTGGGGTTCATTGCACTTCCTGAATGGATTTAATCTCATCTTTCATAATATTAGGGAAGTTCTCCTCCAACAAATCTTGGACAATTTTCTCAGGGGTTTTATCTTTCTCTTCATGTTCTGGAATTCCAATGACATGTAGATTATTACTTTTGATATTATCCCACATGAACCTTGGGCTTTCTTCTTCTTCTTTTTTTTTTTTTTTCTTCTGATTGATCCCTTTCCAAAAAGTATTCAGGTACTTGCCTTCAATCTCATTAATTCTGTCTTTTTTTTAATCATTCTACTTCTTTGCCCTTCCAATGTGTTATCTCTTTCTGACAATTTAGTATTAATCTTCTGGATTTCTATCTGTAGATTTAGAATCATTTCTAATTCTTCATTTATTTTGTTATTTTGTTCTTGTATTTTCTCCTAAAATTCTTCTAAGGTTTT
>NW_006921702.1:6417363-6420284 GCF_000298275.1 Orycteropus afer afer | reverse complement strand
AAAAAAAAAAAAAATTAGAGGAGGGCAGGACATGGCACCCAGGCTTCATCTGAGCATACAGATTGGGATGGAGTTCCTGTGGGCCCAGAAGGTGGGTAGGAGTAGGGGTTGGCCACACCTCCATTCACCAAAGGGGTGTAGGGTATAAGAGTAACAAGGGGAATGTCACACCTTTTCAATCATCCAGATCTGGAATATCCTTGGGGTAACTGGCAAGCAGAATCTGTTCTTAAACCCCTGGAATCTGGGAGAGCACTGTTGCTTTAAATATCCAAAATGATCAAGCCGCTTGTAAACATTCAAAATGGCTGCACCCTTCAGACAGGCAAAAGTCCACAGCTCAGCCCACCTTCCTCTTTGCTGCTGCTTCGCCTTTTATTCCCCAGTCACCAGAGCAGTCCTCCGTGCAGTCCCTGGCTAACAGGGCTGATTTTTAGGTTAATTCTTAGGTCCTACCAGTCTGAGCAATCTCCAAGCTGTCTGTGCCATCAGGATTGCTCAGGATGGCTGCCATACTGCAGTTTCATATGTCTCCTTTTTGGTATTTTCATGCAAATTCTTCTGATAGTTGGGGTTTAGTCCACTTCTATATCCTTCCCTTCAAGGCTCAAGGGTCTTCTGTGCCTGTGTTAATTGGTATACCTTTTCTTTGTTGAAGAGGTTCTGTGCAGTTATTCTGCCTATTCTGCCATCTTACCAGAATTCCCAAAATATGATCTTGAATAAACCCCCCTGAATTTAGAGACCATCTAAAGAATAGATTTGATGCATTGAACACCAATGACCAAAAACCAGAAGAATTGTGGGATGAATCAACAACATCATCCATAAAGAAAGTAAGAAGTCATTAAAAAGACGATAAAAGAAGAAAAGACCAAGATGGATGACACAAGAGACTCTGAAGCTTGCCCTTGAGTGGAGAATAGCCAAAGAAAATGGAAGAAATGACAAGATAAAAAAGCTGATCTGAAGATTTCAAAGAGCAGCTAGAGCAGACAAAGCCATTTACTATAATGAAATGTGCAAAGACTTGGAGTTAGAAAGATGAAAGGGAAGAACATACTCAGTATTTCTCAAGCTGAAAGAACTGAGAAAAAAATTTAAGCCTTGAGTTGCAATATTGAAAGTTTCTATGGGAAAAATATTGAATGATGCTGGAAGCATCAAAAGAAGATAGAAGGAATAAACAGAGTCACTGTACCAAAAAGAACTGCTAGATCTTCATCCATTTCAGGAGGTGCCATATGCAAGAACCAATGGTGTTGAAGGAAGAAGTCAAAGCTCCACTGAAGGAATTGCTGAAGAGCAAGGCTCCAGGAATTGGCAGAATACCCAATGAGATGTTTCAACAAATGGATGCCCCACTAGAGGCACTCACCAGGCTATGCCAAGAGATTTGGAAGACAGCTACCCAGCCAACTGACTGGAAGAGACCCATATTTGTACCCATTCCAAAGAAAGGTAATCTCACAGAATGTGAAAATTATAAAACAATATCATTAATATCACACACACAAGTAAGATCTTAAGAGAAGATAATTCAAAAAAGGTTGCAGCATTCTATTGACAAAGAACTTCCAGATGTGCAAGCCGGATTCAGAAGAGGACTTGGAACAAGGGATACCATAGCTGCTGTTAGATGGATCCTGGCTCATAGCAAAGAATACCAGAAAGATGTTTACTTGTGTTTTATTGATTATGCAAAGGCATTTGATTGTGTAGATCATAAGAAATTGTGGATGACATTGAGAAAAATGGGAATTTCAGAACACTTGATTGTGCTTATGAGGAACCTGTACATTTACCAGGCTGTTGTTCGAACAGAACAAGGGGACACTGCATGGTTTAAAGTCAAGAATGGAGTGCATCAGGGTTGGATTCTTTGCCCATAATTATTCAATCTGTATGCTGAGCAAATAATCCAAGAATCTGGACTATATGAAAAAGAAAGTGGTATCAAGATTGGAGGAAGGATCATTAACAACCTGCAATATGCTAACACAACTTTGCTTGTTGAAAGTGAGGATGACTTGAGGCGCTTACTAATGAAGATTGAAGAATACAGTCTGCAGTATGGATTACATCTCAACACAAAGAAAACAAAAATCCTTACAACTGGACCTATAAGCAGTATCACGATAAATGGAGAAAACATAGAAGTTGTCAAAGACTTCACATTGCTCGGTTCTACAATTGATGCCAATGGAAGCAGCAGTCAGGACATTACATGACGTATAGCACTGGGCAAGCTGGCTGCAAGGGACCTATTTCAAATGCTGAGGAGTAAGGATGTCTCCTTGAGGACTAAAGTGCGCCTGACACAAGCCATGATATTTTCAGTTGCCTCCTATGCATGTGAGAGCTGGATAATGAATAAGGAAGATCGAAGAAGAGCTGATGCTTTTGAGTTGTGATGCTGGCAAAGAATGCTGAAAGTACCATGGACTGCTAAAAGAACAAATAGATCTGTCCTGGAGGAAGTGCACCCGCAATGCGCCTTGGGAGCGAAAATGGCCAGACTTCGTCTCACCTACTTCTGTCAGAAGGCACCATTCCCTGGAGAAGGATATCATGCTTGGCAAGGTGGAAGGTTGACAAAAGAGGGGAAGGCCCTCAACGAGATGGACTGACACAGTGGCTGTGACGATGGGCTCAAGTATAGCAGGGATCATGGAGCTTGGCTGGACAGGCGGTGTTTCATTCTGCTGTGCATAAGGTCACAATGAGTCAGATACGACTCGATGGCACCTAACAACAACATATGTGGATTTTCTTTCCTATGTTAAAAGTCCCTATCAAATAGTATGTTTTAAGCCAATCTTTTTTTTTTTTTTTTTTATTGTGATTTGGGTGAAGATTTACAGAGCAAATTCACTTTCCATACAGCAGTTCACATATACTTTGTCTCATGTCATTGACCA
>NW_006921702.1:6406420-6417263 GCF_000298275.1 Orycteropus afer afer | reverse complement strand
CACAGTTTACCACAATGCAACAGCTCCCCTCCCACTTCCTCCCCATAGTTACCTCTTCACAATGTCCATCCCTCCATACACTCCTGCCCCCTGAGCTGTCTCCCTGTGCATAAGCAGCCCTTCTTTCTCCTATGATTATGCTCTCCAAAGGGTGTATCTACTTGAGGTAGATGTTCAAGCCAATCACTTTTGAGCTATAAAAAGAGCAGATTAGGCAGAGAAGCAAGCTAAAATGAGGGAAGATAAATGCCAAAGCATGTGGAAATTGGCAAGTAACCAAAGGAAAGAAGCTGAAAAGAGACAGGAACCGTCCCCCTGAGGAGTCAGAGAGAAAGCCTTTCCCTGGAGCCGGCAGCCGAAGTTCGGACTTCTAGCCACCTAAAGTGGGAAAATAAGTTTCTGTTTATCAAAGCCAGCCACTTATAATATTTTCCATTACAGCAGTACTAGATAACTAAGACAGTGGGTAAGACTGGAAGCAGGCAGACCAGCAAGGAGATTGTTACCAAAATCCAGGCAAGAATTTATGGTATCTTGGATCAGGAGTACGGAATTGGAGGAGGAGAGAAGAGATCTAATTCTGGTACGCTTATTTTTAAAGTATGGTCATTGAGATAGACTGCAAATGTAAGAGAAAGAGAAAAGTCGAGGGTTACTTCGAAGTCCTGAGTTAAGCAACTCAGAAGATGGGAGAAGGGCTGGAAAAGAGCAGAAGATGGGAGAAGGGCTAGAAAAGCAGGCTTGTGGAGTAATCTGCAAGTCTCAGAAGGCCATAGACATCCAGATAGACTTCAGAGCTCTCGATGAAGCTGCCCAGATTTTAGAAAAGGGCCAGATACACTTTACATTCTTATCAGGAATGTTGTTGTTGTTGTTGTTATGTGCCATCAAGTCAGACATGACTCATAGCGATGTATTACCTTTATATGCAGAACAAAACTTTTTTTTTCTTAATTGAGCAGACATACAGAGCGCACGCATTTAGCCTCAATTCCGCCTCACAGACACATATACACAAAAACACAAAACTCTTTCCCATGGAGTCAATTCCAAGTAATAGTTATCCCATAGTACAAAGTAGAATAGCCCTATTGTATTTTCAAGACTATAAATCTTTATGTAAGAAGACTGCCACATCTTTTCCTGTGGAGATCCTGGTAGACTTGAGCTATCAAGCTTTTGGCTTAACCACTGCACCACCAGAGCGCTTTCCTACAATTTCTCCTATTACTAACATCTTGCATTCATATGTTACATTTGTAATAAAGGATGAACCAATATTGGTACATTATCATTAACTAAAGTCCATAGTTTACATTATTAGTGTCCACTCAGTATTGTATAGTTCTTTGGGTTTTGGCAGAAGATTAATGTCATGTATCCACCATTATAGTTTCATACAGAATAGTTCTACTGTCTTAAAAAATTACTTTTTTTTTAATATAACTTAAATTATAAGCTGATTTTCTAAATCAGCCTCCCCCTAAAAAATTCAATATAGCTTTGGTGTTCAGTGTTTACAACCATGCATCACTAGAGGGCAATATAAACTAATTTTTGTTACTTAACAGTCTAAGGAAAGAGAGGATTGAAACAAATTAGTTAGAATAACAAAGAATATTAGGCTAATTAGGTGTTCTAACCTAAAATGGCATTTATTATTAGAGGTTCTATTTGATAATGTCAGTGTTCTCCGTTACGAAATCATTTATGTCAGGCTCTGACAAAGAGAGAGATTCAAAACTTTGAAATGTTCTAAATTAGTGAGATCATTCTCTACTTTGAATTAGATACAGCTCTGGTGGCATAGTGGATAAGGCATCTAGCTGCTAACCAGAAGGTTAGTGGTTCAAACCCAACAGCTGCTCCATGGAAGGAAGATGGGGTGATCTACTTCCATAAAGATTTATAGCCTTGGAAACCTGATGGGCGTTGCTATGAGTTGGAATGGACTAGATGGCAATGTGTTTTGAGTTTTATTTAGTTATTGTGTTTGCCCAACCAATACACAATATATTCCCTATTATGCCTATGTGAATTGATATGTATATGACTGTATACTAGGGGGAACATGGTTGAATGTAGACCATGTATCCTTGAAAAAGGAGAGAGTAAGGTCATGGCATTACTACGGGTTCATAAATTAACTCTAAAGCTGTATTCACCTAGTACAGTTTGCTAGAAAGGACATTTGATGGAGATGAGGGATAACAAATTTCCAATGAAAGTATCACCTCCAAGGCCAGTCAAGAAAAGTGATAACCAGGTGAAACAGGGGAAAAGGCAAATTAAACATGAGTGAGGAGAGAAAGCAATAAAGGGAAATTAATCTCACAATTATAGTGTAATTTATTATATATATATATATATATATATATATATATATAATTATTTTTTTTTAAATACATTGATTTCTCTAAGACCTAAGGCCAGCAGTAGTTTCCTGAGAAGAGAAACCCACTCACTTTTCTCTTTAGTAATCCACACAATCCACTGCTGCCTCAGGACCAACACCTTTACTTACCTTCGAAAGACAGGAAATGGGCAAACTTGGTAGCAAAAACCTCAATGTCTCCTAATACACTTCTGTTGTAACCTAAGAGCAATGCTATCTTCTATAACACAGAATACAGTCATACAATGATGCAGGAAGTATAATACATCAATCTCTGGGCTCAGAAATTGTTTCTCACTACTTAAACACAATGTTTGGGCTTACATGATTGCATCATTTATTTTCCCCATAAATAGGTGGAAAGCTTCTGTCAAGTTGACTCTGACTCATGGTGATCTTAGTGTACTACAGAATGAATTGTTGCCTGGTCCTGCATCGTCTTCACAATCACCAGAATGTTCATAATTGCAACCACTACGCCACTCCATCTCATGAAGGGTCTCCTTTGCCTTGTCTGGTTCTCTATTTCACCAAACATGATGTCCTCATCTAATGATTGATTCTTCCTTTTGATGTGGCCACAGAAATCTACTTGGATGATCTACTGCTGTGGTCCATGAGGTTTTCATTGGCTAATTTTCAGAAATAGATCCCAGGTCTTTCTTCCTAATCTGTTTTAGTCTGGAAGCTCCATTAAAACCTGTCCATGATGAGGAGGACCCTGCTGTATTTGAAATATCAGTGGCATAGCTTCCAGCATCATAGCAACACACATGCTACCACGCTATGAAAAACACAGCATGACAGATAAATGGTGGATTTTCCTTATAAAAGGTGCTAAAAGCAAAGGATTCATTGATAGAGTTAACTTAATTTTTCTCAAACATTTGAATGTTCCAAGAAACACAGTAAATCAAAAAATAAATTTTCTGTGTTGCCTTTTCACTGGAAGAAACAAAAACAGTGAACACTACCCTTGGCCTCCAGAAAAAACTGAAATCTCAGGTGCATTAATATTTTTTCTAGCTATAAAGGGATGTACAGATTACTGTAAGTAATGCAAATATTTTAAAAGCAGGAGTATGTTATCTATGTCGAGAAACTTATGGCAAAATGGAGGAGACAGACAGCACATTGGTTATAGTTCTAGCGTTTAAATTTAACATATATCAGAACAAGCAACCCCAATTGTTTTGTTTGTTTGTTTGTTTTTTTAAGCTGTAGCAAAATAGTCATATAGTCATACAATTGTGAAATCTTCCCCAGACCCATGGTTGTATGAATTCATAAAGGGAATGTAGCTTTGATGAAAGCCAGGAGGAGGCCATACCACTGTGTCCAGCCAAGGCCTCCTCCTGCCTGGCAGTCACCAAGGCTCCATCTTGAGAACTTTTTTTCTGCTTTTGGCCACCACATGTATATGTTTTGGCAAAAGTCCAAATCTACTTAGTGCCCAAGGTAATGTTTACAAAAAGCTACTTTTATCTTGAAAAATACAGACATATATACATTATTTCATAAATCAAATCATCAGGGTCTGGCAGTATGTGAGAAAGTGTTTACATTTCCATAAGTAGATGGGGATGTCAAGGTTTCTGTTTCATAGGTGGAATTCAGCCAACACATTCACAACTTAGCACCTGTGATGATTTATAACCTTAGTGATGGTTCCCTAATTCTGTTTTGGTTCCCCATTTCTCTAAGAACCATCACTAAGGTTATAAATGGTAACTCATTCTTCTTCCCTAATGTCTCAACTTCATTCACTTTTCTCTGGCATCAGCCCATCCTGTCCAACTTGTCCCATGCAGTGATCTTAGCTTCATCTCACTCTATTCATCTCGCATGTTTTGCTAAGGGTCTTGAAACATGGTCATATGTTGTTGTTGTTGTTGTTGTTATGTGCCGTCGAGTCGGCCCCGACTCATAGCGACCCCTCCTTGGATTTCCGAGGCAGTATCACTACGGAAGTAGGATTGCCCAACCTTCCTTCCGAGGAGTGGCTGGTGGGTTTGAATCGCCAGGCTTCTGGTTAGCAATCAAGTGCTTTAGCCACTATGCTACCAGAGCTCCTTGGTCTTATGTTACTCACTCAGAATTCTTCATTGTTTCCTGGTCCTCACTAGGATAACGCCCAAATGCCTGGTTCAATTATCTAGGTTGTCAGAAATGCTGCCTTAGGCCACACCAGTTTCTCACTAAGTGCCATCTTGTTTATTTAGCCACAGCAGCACTGATGGTAAGTTGTCTATGGGGACAAAGACAGGGTACTATGTTCCTGAGGCTGGGCTGAATGAGATTTCCTCAATTATCTGGGGATGCAAGGAGGATACACAAATATCTGCATCATTATGAAGAGGGTTAAGATCACTGATAGGAAGAAAAGACTATGAGCCAAATCCAAGGGTTGAGGACACAAACAAAAGATTGAATAAAGTCAGAGCCAGGAGCATCAGATGAGCAGGACATGGTGAGCTGAGGGGCTGACTGAGGGGTAGGACTGAGCCTGTGACTATAAGAGAGTGTGCAGCAGACAGCTTCTTGTGCATAGCACAGCCACTATGAAGCAGACACATGGTCTCAAAGAAACCATGATAGGAGAGCTAAGAGGTATCCAAAAATTACACTAATTGTTAGAGACTGCCTGGAAGGACATGTTGAGAATGACTGTGGTGCTACACCGAGGCTCAAGGAAGAAATAAGCTATACCCATGAACCTAGAGAGATTGTTTCTAAATACATCTCATTTTTTATAAACTCTATGAGTTGGGGCCGACTCGATGGCAAATAACAACAACAACAACATCAACAAATGGTTTTACTCATGTTTTTTCTCACCCTCAGATTCTCCCCTCTTACCCACCTTTCCACAGGCCACTTCTAAGTCTAGAACCAATTGAAATTCTACAATTTTGATAAAACCATATCTAAGTTGTCCCTTCTAACCAGTAGTAATTCTACCCTGCCACAAGTCACAGATACACTATATATGCAATACTTACATCACACTAGTGTTTTTGAGAAGTTATATAATTAGATGTGATCAAGAGGAATCTTGTGTGGATCTAGACTGAAGGTATATATTGACCTTCAGTACATGTTTCAGCCTTAATATGAAAACAGGACTCATGGTTGATTTCTCCTGTAAGTATAAGTATATGGAGGGGTAATGGACTTAGGACCAAGATCTTGGGGAACAATGGTTAAGGAAACAGTCGTGAATCAAATGCAGAGAGAGGAAATAGAGGCAGTCAGAGAGCAAACTCACTGCTGAGGAGTAGGATCTGACACATAGAGACCTCTCCCTGGGTTTCCAAGGCGGTATCACTATGGAAGGAGCTCTGGTAGCATAGTCCCTAAGGCACTTGACTGCTAACCAGAAGGCTGGCGCTTCAAACCCACTAGCCACTCCTCGGAAAGAAGGTTGGGCAATCTACTTCCGTAGTGATACTGCCTCAGAAACCCAAGGAGAGGTCGCTATGAGTCGGGTCTGACTTGACGGCACATAACAACAACAACAACATCACTATGGAAGTAGATTGCCCAACCTTCCTTCTGAGGAGTTTGAACTGCAAGCCATCTGGCTAGCAGTCAAAGTTTCATGGAAATCAAAGGAGAAGCACATCTTAGTGAATGTCTGATGACAGAGAGAGGTGATGGAGATTGAGAAGGAGAAACAAAAAGCCACTGGTGTGGTCGTATTCAAGTCATCAATTTCCTTTACAAAGAAATTTTAGTAGAATAGAGAAGTGCCTTTGTTAGCTAGTGCCATGTACACAAATGCCATAAGTGGGTGGCTTTAAAGAATATAAATTTATTTTCTCACTTCTGGAGGCTAAAAGTCCAAATCATGGTCTTGGCCATGTAAATCCCTTTCTTGCCCGTAGTCTCAGATGTACCTTGGTCATCCTCACATGACATATGCCTTCTTCCATAAGTCTGCACACACTTTTGTGTCTATCACTTCCTTTTATAACTCAGAAGTCATTAGGTTTAGGATCCATCCTTCACTGGTAGGACCTCATCTGATTGGTTGCTTCCATTCCATTAGATTGCATTATGGAAAGTGATTACATTACATTGGATTAAATTATACTACAAGTATATTGTTGTTCTTGTTGTTAGGTGCCATCAACTTGGGTCTCTACAACAGAATCAAACACTGACCAGTCCTGCACCATCCTCACAATCCTTGCCATGCTTCAAACCATGTTGTAGACACTGTGTCAATCCATCTCATTGAGGGTCTTCCCCATTTTCACTAATCCTCTACTTTACCAAGCATTATATCATTCTCCAAGGAATGGTCCATTCTACAACATGACCAAAGTAGGTGAATCTGGCCATTCTCGCTTCTCAGGAGCATTCTGCTGCAGTTCTTCCAGGTCAGATTTGTTTGTTCTTCTGGCAGTCCAAAGTATTTCCAGTATTCTTTCCCAACACTACTTCAAAGGGATAAACTCTCGTTCAGTCTTCCTTATTCATTGTCAAGCTTTCAAATGCATATGGAGGGAAGGTTGGGCAATCCTACTTCCGTAGTGATACTGCCTCGGAAACTCAAGGAGGGGTCGCTATGAGTCGGGGCCAACTCGACAGCAAATAACAACAACAACAAAAATACAATGACTTGGGTTATGTGCACCTTAGTCTTCAAAATGACATCTTTGCTTCTTACACTTTAGAGTCTTTTGCAGCAGATTCATCCAGTGCAATATGACATCTAATTTCTTGACTGCTGCTTCTAGGGGTATTGATTGTAGATCCAAGTAAAATGAAATCCCGGATAATCTCAATCTCTTCTCCATTTATCATGATGCTTACTACACCAGTTATGAAGATTTTTGTTTTCTTTCTGTTGAGGTGTAATCCATCCTGAAGACTGTAGTCTTTGATTTTCATCAGTAAGTACTTCAAGTCCTCTTCACTTTCAACAAGAAAAGTTGTATAATCTTGATATCATAGGTTGTTAATGAATCTTCTTCCAATCCTGATACAGTGTTCTGCTTTGTATAGTTCCAGCTTCTCAGGTTATTTGCTCAGCATACAAATTGAATAAGTATGGTGAAAGGATACAATCCTGACATGCCCATTTCCTGATTTTCAGCCATTCAGTATCCCCTTGTTCTTTCAAATGACAGCATCTCAGTCTATGTGTACGTTTCTCATGAGCACAATTAAGTGCTCTGGAATTCCCATTCTTTGCAACATTACTCATAATTTGTTATGATGGACACTGTTGAATGCCTTCACATAGTCAATAAACACAGGTAAACACCTTTCTGGTATTCTGTTCTTTCAGCCTAGATCCATCTGACATCAACTATGATATCCCTTGTTCCACATCCTCTTCTGAATCCAGGTTGAATTTCTGGAAGTTTTTGTCAATATACTGCTGCAACCAAATTTGAATTATCTTCAGCAATATTTTACTTGTTTGTGATATTAATTATATTGTTTGATAATTTCCACATTTTATTGCATCACCTTTGTTTGGAATGGGCACAAATATCTATCATTTCCAGCCAGTTGGCCAGGTATCTGTCTTCCAAATTTCTTGGCATAACTGAGTAAGTTCTTCCAGCGCTATATCCATTTGTTGAAACATCTCAGTGGGTATTCTGTCAGTTCCTAGAGCCTTGTTTTTGCCAATTTCTTCAGTGCAGCTTGAACTTCTTCTTTCAATATCATTGGTTCTTGGTCATATGCTACCTCCTGAAATAGTTGAACATCAACCAGTTCTTATTTGTACAGTGACTGTGTATTCCTTCCATCTTCTTTTGTTGCTTCCTGCATCATTCAAGATTTTGCCCATAAAATCTTTAAATATTACAACCTGAGACGTGAATTTTTTCTTCAGTTCTTTCAGTGGAGTGTATTCTTTCCTTTTGGTTTTCTAATTCCAAGTCTGTGTACATTTCATTATAATACTTTACTTTGTCTTTTCGAGCTGCTCTTTGAAATCTTCTGTTCAGCTCTTTTATCTTGTCATTCCTTTCATTTGCTTTAGCTACTTTCCCTTCAAGAGTAAGTTTCAGAATCTCTTCTGACATCCATTTTGGTCTCCTCTTCCTTTCCTGTCTTTTCAATGACCTTTTGCTTTCTTCATGTATGATGTGCTTGATGGTATCCCGCAACTCATCTGGTCTTTAGTCATTGCTGTTCAATCTGCCAAATCTATTCTTCAGATGGTCTCTAAATTCAGGTGGAATATAATCAAAGTTATACTTTGGTTCTTATGGACTTGTTTTCCTTTCATTTTCTTCACCTGCAACTTGAACTTTCATATGAGCAATTGATGATTTGTTCCACAATCAGCTCCTGGCCTTGCTTTGACTGAAGATCTTGAGCTTCTTCATCACCTCTTTCTACAAATGCAGTAGATCTGATTCCTCTGTATTCCATCTGGCAAGGTCAATGTATATAGCCCCTGTTTATGTTGTTGGAGAAAGATATTTGCAATAAGTCATTGGTCGTGCAAAATTCTATCATACCAGAGCCTGATGGAAACACTGAGACCATGGCCCCTAGCTGTGCTTCAGGTCTGGAATTGAACCCACTCCTGGCTTCCAGCCAAACAAACGACAGGCATGTGAGCTGAACATTTACATTAGGTAGAAGGGAGTGTAGGCACAGAGAAATAGCTCAGGGGGCAGAAGTGCACGGGAAGGAAGTACACAGGGAAGAGGTAACTATGGGGAGGAAGTGGAAGGGGAGCTGTTGCGTTGTGGGAAATTGTAATCAAAGTCATGAGACAATGTGTATGTGAGCTGCTGTATGGAAAATAATTTTGCTCTGCAAACATTCACCCAAATCACAATAAAAATTTTTTTAAAAAATTCTATCATATGATCTCCATCATCATTTCTATCACTCACGCCATGTTTTCCCACTACCAATTTTTGTTTCCAACATTTACATTCCAATCACCAGTAATAATCAATATATCTTGATTGTATGTTTGATCAATTTCAAACTACAGAAATTGGTAAAAATCTTCTATTTCTTTATCTTTGCCCTTAGTGGTTAGTGTGTAAATTTGAATAACAACTGATCTTACTGGTAGGTGTATGGATATGATCCTATCACTGACAACACTGTACTTCAAGATAGATCTTGAAATATTCTTTTTGATGATGAATACAGCATCATTCTTCCTCAATTTGTCATTCCAAACATAGTAGAGTATATGATTGTCTGATTCAAAATGGCCAAAACTAGTCCATTTCATCTCACTAATGACTAGGATAACAATCTGTCATTTTCAACAACTTCCAATTTTCCTAGATTCCTACTTCATACATTTCATGTTCCAAATATTAATGGATGTTTACAGCTTTTTCTTTTCATTTTGAGTCATGACCCATCAGAATGAAGGTCCAGAAAGCTTTACTCCATCCACATCATTAAGGTCAACTCTACTTTGAGGAGGAAGCTCTTCCCCAGTCATATTCTGAGCACTTTCTAGTCTGAGGGGTTCATTTTCTGGCACTATATCAGACAATGTTCCGTGGCTATTCATAAAGTGTTTCTAGTAATATATCACACATTGTTTCATTGCTATTCAGAAGGTTTTCACTGGCCAATTTTTTTGGAAGTGGATGGTCCCATCCTTCTTCCCGACATGTCTTAGTCTGGAAGCTCTGCTGAAACTGTCCATCATGTATGACAGACACTGCTATTATTTGAAATGCCAGTGGCATAGCCTCCAGCCTCACAGCAGCACACAAGCCACCACAGTATGACAAACTGACAGATGAGTGGTAGTCCACAAGTACAAGGTTAAGGATTCCAATTCATATTTGAGGAAAGGGAATCCAATCCATTTTCAATCTATATCAAGGGGCTGACATTATAGGGCTTTAAGGGAAGTGGAAACACAGCAGCTGGAGATCACATATTAAAGAACTTGGGCCACAAAAGGAATGATTTTAGAGGATATGCAATTTAACAAGCAGAGCTTTGGAAAAGACAGAATTATATCTGTGATGGAGGTGGATGGCCATTTATATCAGGCTGCATGATTATCCTAGGGCTGCCATATCACAAACCTGGTGGCTCATAACAATCAAAACTTATTATCTCACATTTATGGATATTCAGGATGCTGACAGCACCATGCTCTCTCTGAAGGCTCTAGGGGAAGATCTTTCTTTGTTTCTCCCAGTTTCTGGTGTCCCCAGCCATTCCTTGGTGTTGAGATGCATATTCATGTAGCTATCTTTTCTCTGTGTCTCTCTGTATCTGCTCTCCTTTTTTACAAGGACATCACTTAGATTAGATTAGGACCCATCTACACTGGTATGGCCTCATGCTAACATAACAAATAACTTCATCACAGACTCTATTTCCAAACAAGATTATACTTACAGTAACTAGGGGTTAAGGAGCTCTGGTAGCATAATGGCTAAAGCACTTGACTGCTAACCAGAAGGCTGGCGGTTCAAACCC
>NW_006921702.1:6397905-6406320 GCF_000298275.1 Orycteropus afer afer | reverse complement strand
ACCAGCCACTCCTCGGAAGGAAGGTTGGGCAATCCTACTTCCGTAGTGATACTGCCTCAGAAACCCAAGGAGGGGTCGCTATGAGTCGGGGCCAACTTGACGGCACATAACAACAACAACAACAACAACTAGGGGTTAGGACTTCAGCATATTTTTGAGGGGACACAATTCAATTCATAATATGAGCCTTTTGAGGTTATGTTACCTTTATAGAATTATCTCATTTAAGAATCTTTTAAGTAGAAATTTATTTTTTTTCCTGTGATCCCAGTACGCTTTGCTCATAGACAATAATTCATATTAAATTCACATAAGCTAGAAGTAGAAACCAGAATATCAGTATATTAGATTAGGATGAACATTAGTTATCAGATAAATGCAATTAAAACTATGGTGATATTCATTTATAAACACATCAGAATGTTAAAATTTAAAAGACTAATAATATCAAATATGGCAAGAGTGTGGATCACATAAAAAGAGCTCTGGTGGCATAATGGTAAAACATTTCTTTTGCTTTGCTTATGGAAATGTAAATTGACACAGCTACTTCTAAAGCTAAAGATAGGCCTACTCTCGAAAACCAAGAAACAAACAAACTCACTGCACTCCAGTCATTTCTGACTCATAGGCACCCCCATTTGGTTTCCAAGGCTGCAAATCTTTATAGAAGCAGTCTGCCTCATCTTTCTCCCTCAGTGCAGCTGGTGTGTTTGGTTAACAGTCAAATGTCTTAACTACTACACCACCAGAGCTCCTTACAGTCCTATTCTATGAGCAAACAGTTCTGCTATTAGATACATCCTTAAGAGAAATGAGTATAATGTTCTGGTACAAAAACACAAGTACTATAAAGGGGAAAAAAAAAAAAAAAAAACACCTCACTACCACCGAGTCGGATCCAACTCATAGCAACTGCTCCTTGGGTTTCTGAGGCAGTATCTCTAAGCAAGTAGATTGCCTAGTCTTCTTTCTGAGGAGTGGCAAGTAGGTTTGAACCACCAGCCTTCTGGTTAGCAGTCAAATGCCTTAGGCACTATGCTGCCTGAGCAGCTTTATTCACAATAGCCAAAAACTAGAATCAATTCACATATAAATGAAGAATAGACTAGACAAATAAATTATGCTATATTCACCAGTGGAATACTACATAGCAATAAAAAGAATGAATGGGAATTGCAAGCAACTGCATAGATGAATCTCACAGCAAAGAAGGCAGAGATAAAATACCACAGTGTTTCCTCCAGTATGTTGACAGGGAGGGGTCTCACGTGGCACAAACACTTTACACTTGACTACTAACATAAATAGGAGCTCTGACGCATTTGAGTGCTAACCAGAAGGCTGGTGGTTCAAACCCACCAGCCACTCCTAGGAAGAAAGACTGGGCAATCTACTTCCATAGTGATACCACCTTGGAAACCCAAGAAGGGGTCACTATGAGTCAGATCTGATTCAACAGCAGTGAGTTTAGAGTGACTAACCTAAATGAGTCAGAATTGACTCAAATGGCAGTGATTATTATAAATGGTTATTATTTACTAACCTAAAGGTTGGTGGTTCAAACCCAACTAGCAGCACTGTGGAAAGGCCTGGCAAACTGTTCCATAAAGATTAAACCAAAACCAAAAACCAAACTCATTGCCATTGAGTCAATTCTGAACCACAGCAACCCCCTATTGGATTCCCAAGGCTGTAAATCTTTATAGAAGCAGACTACCTCATCTTTCTTCAGCAGAGCAGCTGGTGGGATTGGATGGCCTGGTCTTTTGGTTAGCAGCCAAATGCCTTAACCACTACACAACCAGAGTTCTTTTCCATAAAGATTACAACCAAGAAAACCTTATGGAGTAGTTCTACTCTATAACAGACGGGGTCACCATGAGTTAAATTGATTCAACAGCAACATGTTTTGTTTTGTTTTCCAATGGTAGAGAAGGCATACTAGGGAGTCTTCTGAAGTACTGAAAGTATTCTACATCCTCTATCTTGATCTATGTTGTGATAACACAGGTGAACATTCATAACAAATTAATCAGACTTTATATTTAAGAGAGAGCTCTGGTAGTATAGTGCCTAAGGCATTTGACTGCCAACCAGAAGACTGGCAGTTCAAACCCACCAGCCACTCCTCAGAAGGAAGGTTGGGCAAGCTACTTCCATAGTGATACTGCCTCAGAAACTCAAGGAGGAGTCACTATGAGTCAGGTCCAACTCAATGGTAATGAGTTGTATTTAAAAACTGATCCCTTAGACAGCATGTATGAAATATAATAAAAATTGAAATGGAAAAAGAGACTAATTAGATGCTAAATAGAAATGATAGAGTGAAATATAGATTTCATTATAAGAATAAGGACTGTTTTCTTGAAAACAGAATAGCAGAACCCAGAAGAGACAGATTGTGCCACCTCCTCACTAGATTAGGAGTCCCTTTCAGACAGAAGCTCTTTCCGATCTAGTTCAGTGTTCCCAGTGCCTAGAAGAGTGCCTGAAACATAGCAGTCACTCAATAAATTGTTGGCAATTAATAAACACAACTAGCAATCCAAAGTAATATAAAGGAATAACTCAAAGTAGCAGCACTTTGAGATCAAGATATCAGTTTACAGCAATGAAAACAACAGCAAAATAGTTTTCTGGTAGCATGTGCTTGCTCTCACTTTCTGGCACTCTCACTTTATGTATTTCTTTATATTTTCAATAAATAAATACTTTGTGGTGGATTTGAGGCTCTTACTTGTGGCTCAAGTACAACTTGTTTTACTTTTTTTGTAAATCTGATACATTTAGGAGACCTTGTAAAATAAGTTTTAATTCAATTAGGAAATCTTGGATTTTTGCCAAAATTTCGTGAGATACCAAAATGAACAACAGTAAAGTTCTGTGGGTTATGGATAAAGACTGTCTTTGTCAAGCTTTTTCAACTAATTGGAACCTGCTTAGCAGGTTAAGTGTGGAAACTTGGATAGCAAAACCCCCCCAGTTGCCAGTTTCAGTTTGTGACAGAAAATGGTTATTTAACATGCTAAAAGTGAAATAAAACTGAAAATAAGTTTTCCCACATGCTGCTGCTTGGAAAAACAGCATCTCTGAGGCCACATTCAGGCTCGGTAGGAAAGCATTGCATGATAAATTAGTGCTGTCTGCAACAGGAGTGGGAGGGAGGAATTTGGGGTAAGCGCACGACCAGTGAAAGAAGACTAGAAAGAATTCACATAGTATATGGTTCAGATAAAGGTAGATGATGACTCTGAAGTAAGCAATGACCCTTGTGCACAGCCAGATATGGCTGATCTCAGATCAGGGTCTTACCATCAGCTTTCAATTAGAAGTGGTTATGTGTGTTTGCGTGTGTGTAAAGGAAAATGATTCACATTAACCAAATTCACAAGAGGCAGATGTGGAAACCAGATAACAACTTCTTACATTATGATAACATACATCACTATCAAGAAAATATTAGCATATCCAACAGGGGGTGCCTTTACTCCTCATCAGAAATTGTACATAAAATACAAATCATAACCAGAAGAAGGAATCACAGGCAGAGGAACTATTTCCATTAAGTCTGAAGGCAAAGGTATTGGAATTGTCATGGCCTGAGGCCACCATTTCCACCTAGGTCGTGAGGCCACTAGTTAGGACACCATCTCCTCTGGAAAGAACTAGAAAAATCTGACAATCTGATCCTGTGGCATTCCTTCTCTAGACTCTACTTACATACTGCATCTATAAATCCTATCTTCACAGATGCTAGTATGCATCAGATTTATTTCACAATAAGACATGTCCAGACATGCCCTCCCAGAATATAGACATATCTGATTTTTTGGGAAAATTTCTGCCAACACTTGGGCTTACCCTTTATGTACTATTACTCACTTAATTATCAATATGTAACTTGCAGGTTCTTAGGAGTATCTTGCAGTAGCATCCCCCTATATATTGCCCAGAAATTCTGATTTAGTCTGACACTAACTTCCTTTGTGACTGGGAAAGTCATGCCGCCTTGTGAGATCTATGATATAAACTTTATAAAACGTCAGTATATAGGGCAAGCTTTAGAGAAGATGACTTCTAGAAGTTGTTTACAACCTGAGATTAATGGTTTCAAGGAGAAATGAGCTTGAGACTCTACCAATCACACACACTAGAGCTAGGATTTGCAGAGACCACTGGAATTGTGGCTGATTCTCTTCCTGAGACAAATTCCTGTGGATTTTCTGCTCAGACTTTCATTAACAGTCAGTTAGTTATATTGTCCATGGGGAAATACTCTTCATAACAATGTTTCCTTAGATATTTTTGGCAACTTATTGTTTATAAAATATTGCCACCTGATAACAATCATAAAAAGTACTCATGATTATTTAATCTGTTTTATAGATTTTTTAAAAAATTGAAGGACTCTGAAATTTTAAATGATGTGCTCTAGTTTCTACCTGGACTCCCAGGTGGTAAAACGGTTAACACAACATGACTGCCAACCAAAAGATTGGCAGTTTCAGTCCACACAGAGGCACCTTGGAAGAAAGGCCAGACCATCTGCTTCCAAAAAATCAGCCATGAGAAACCCTATGGAGATAGTTCTACTCTGACACACATGGATTGCCAAGAGTCAGAAGGTCTGGATGACAACTGGTATTGGTAGCTTCCACTTCTGCTAATTACCAGCTGTGCATCAAACCTGGAGAAATCATAGTTCAAATCCAGTGTTTTTGCCAAACAACAAAGTACCTGCCTTTTAGTTCTATTTACCTTCTCACAATTAATAGGAGGTTGCAGCCCACTTGGTTCATGTAACACTGTGCTTTAAATAAGAATCATCAGCATGTACAGCAAGGAAAATTTGAAAACAGAAAAATGTCAAATATAGATTAGCATACATTTCACATATGGGGCTGCCTCACGCTAGGGAGAGATTCGCTAATGGAACAAGGAATTACTGTACAGGTCCCTAAGTATCTGAAGTTTCTGGAAAGGAAAAGATGCCAAGGCAAACTTGATACCGGGGATCCCATACATTCTTCCTCATTGACTGAAATCCAATACCTGCCTTTACCAAGCCTTACCCATGTATCCTTTTCCTTATTTGGAAAGTGCTATTGTAGTTCAGACTTGAAACATGAGCAGCCCTGCTACTGGACAGACTATCTTGTGTATCATGGGAACATCAGATCCAGAAGACACTCTTGGAGTGCTTATATGCTCCTTATCCTGTGAGGCTAAACTCATGAATCTCTGACCTGGAGGTTAATGGCCTGGTGGTTTTCAATGCACACAGTTATGATCATAGGGAAACTGAAAAGGAAGTGTTTCCTAGCAGTTATCGTTAAATCAAAAAGCATGATGGCAAACTTTTCATCTTTTTTCCCTTAACATCAGTGTAAACCAATTGTTTAATTAATAGTTACTTCCATCCAATCAAATCTATCCCTCTTTTCTTTGGAAATGTTCCTTAATTGTACATAAGTAAGAGGAATGGAGTTTAATTACTATATCATGGATGAGAGAAGTCAGAGATCTTATGTCTTGTTATCTTCTCTGGTTCCCTTCCACTGAAAGGAGGAGAGAGAGAAGTTATAATGTGTGCTCATTCAAAATACACATCTAAAATAAAAACTGAATTAAAAAATCCAAAATGGAGCAAATTGTATTACAGAGACATGAGTACCAGAAGTACACATTTCCTTAACACTCTACATTTGCAAAAGAATATATAAACATCATATTCCACTAGTAACAATCATAATATATACCCATTCCTCACTTATTGACATGGTTAGGTTCCAAAAATCAAGTCACTATGCCAAAATGTGGGTTATGCAAAAATAACCCACATCAGATCACAAAATGAAGGATAAGGACACAATTATAAAACATCTAATTATATCATTTATATACTGCATAACTGCCAGATTACATCATTACATAACTGCCAAATCACTGAAAATCAATGCCTACCCAAGTTGTCACATAATTTTAACCATCTGTTCTGGTTACCTAGTGCCACTCTGACAAAAATATACCACAAATGGGATGGCCTTAACAAACAAGAGTTTACTCTCTCACAGTTTGGAAGCTTTAAGTCCAAGTTCAAAGTGTCACTCTAGGGGCTTTGTGAAAGCCCCTTGACCTTGGGCTTTAGCTCTGCCCTGTGCTCCCATCCCACTGGAGCTGGAGACATCTCTTCACTCAGGCAGCTACTGGCTGCTGAGGCTAATAGCCCAAGGTCAACAAATAAAATGGCACAGTCCCGATGTTCCCAAACCACATGGCAGGCCATTAATTAAGTCCATTGTAAGTCCCAAGGTTGGCAGAGCATGGCAGGCTGCTGAACAACGACATGGCTACATGCGGGGTCCAAGCATGCCATAAGCTAGCTACTATACCCAAGCCTTCTCATTATATACAGGAAGCAGACCACATCCCAAAGCTGCTACTCAGCTCCTTGTGGTAGAGCCCACCATAGCGTTGATTGCCAGTCTCATCACGGGAAATAACTACCACCAGCTGCCCAGCCACTCAACCAGGCCCAGCCAAGTTGACACACAAACATAACTACCACACCATCACAACCAGTGTTACTCTTGCCTTGAATCTCAGTGTTCATTACTGCTAGATGTACATCATTAATGCATGAGATAACCAGACAGATTTTTTTCTATTGCTGTAAATGTGAAATGTGAGATAGAGATAGTCCGTAAGTGAGGAATAGGTGCAATGACCTTATTACGTTATGAAATACAAGTGTCCCATGTCAGGACTGGTATGAGAATTAGTGAGGTCTGAGATGGAAGTATCTTCCCAGCAACTGATGAGGAGCTGAGAACAGACATTTTAGAAATAAGGTGGAATTTGATTGCTTTTACTTACATGATTTTATTTTTCTTTTTACTTTTTTCTTCCAAAGTAAAAAGATCAGTTTGCACTCTCAATTATTAATATTGTGAGGAATATATTTTATTCACATGGTAAGGTATTTCATGTAAAAGAATATAAAGAAAAGGTATATCCTAACCAAGTTTTTTATTATCATCTTACTTTTCAAATTATCCTATGCATTCTGAGTCTTTGCATTGGCGTACTGGAAGAAGTTAGCCGAAGTTTCTCTCTCTGAAATACTTAGAATAAAATAAGGAATGCTTTATTTTTTTGCATTTTTTTATTACCAATTCATTCACTTACTAACATAATCCCAATGTGAGAAATTAATGCAACGCTAAGGGTAAGTCAATGAGACTAATATTTTTATTATCCCATTTTATAGCTGGAAATCACAGTCCATTAGAACACAATGCACAGTGTGCAGCCAAAGGGAATTTTGACTCTTACCCCAGTATCTACACTGAAATGCCAGTCAGTTGACTGCCAGCTTCATTCTGGAAGTTAATCTTCATTGTTTTAAGATTTATAATTTAAAAAGAAATAATTAATTAGGAGAGTCTGAATTACAGACTGTACTTCTAACAATGATCACATTTTCTGACATGTAATATGCATACTCTGTGAATGACTAAAAGTGAATGACCTTTTCAATAACTGAATGGATGGATGAATAAATGAACCATGCTTGTTTCCTCAATATGATCACTTGAAATTGTGCCTATGATGCATTCATAGCCTCACCTTCATCACTGGAAAGTAAAGAACCCTGAATTTTAGCTGAAATTTTCAAATAATTTTTCAAGTAACTCTTTAATTTTGTTATTGTTGTTGTTACATGCCATCAAGTTAGACCCAACTCATAGCAACCCCTCCTTGGGTTTCTGAGGCGGTATCACTATGGAAGTAGATTGCTCAACCTTCCTTCCAAGGAGTGGCTAGTGGGTTTGAACCACCAGCTTTCTGGTTAGCAGTCAAGTGCCTTAGGCTCTATGCTACCAGAGCTCCCTCCTTTTTAATTTTAATAATATGCATTATGCATATACAAACATATATATATATATGTATATGTATATATATATATATATATATACACACACAAAACTTTTTTTAATAAAATTATTTTTTTAATTTTAAATCACCACAAATCACACCATCAGAAGTAACCACTCTCAACATTTGCTAAACTGCTTTAAATTTCTCTACAAGTGTGTGTATGTGTGTGTATATATATATTGTTGTTATATGCCGTCGAGTCGGCCCTGACTCATAGCGACCCCTCCTTGGGTTTCCCAGGCAGTATCACTATGGAAGTAGGATTGCCCAAACTTCACAACAAGTGTGTGTGTGTGTGTGTGTGTGTATATATATCTTGCTGTTGTTATGTGCCACCTAGTCGGACCTGACTCTCATAGTGACCCCTCTTTGGGTTTCCGAGGCAGTATCAGTACGGAAGTAGATTGCCCAACCTTCCTTCCGAGGAGTGGTTGGTGGGTTTGAACTGCCAGCCCTCTGGTTAACAGTCAA
>NW_006921702.1:6391960-6397775 GCF_000298275.1 Orycteropus afer afer | reverse complement strand
ATTAAATCCTCTACTACTAACCACAAGTTTACAAGTTTGGTGGTTTGAAATCACTCAGAGGCACCTCAGAAGAAAGGCTTAGCAATCTATTTACAAAAAATCAGCCATGAAAAACCCTATGGAGCACAGTTCTACTCTGACACACAAAGGGTTGCCAGGAATCTGAGCCAGCTCAACAACAACTAGTTTTACATACATATATACACTTTTGCACAAATAAGATCATAACCTTCCAAGGTATTAGAAAGGTTAAAGGGATATAATACCATTAAAATAATTTAAAGAAATAATTCTGTATACAAAAAATTTCTACTAAATGGCCAGGATAACTGTACAGTAATCATAAATTCAATGTTGTCATATTATATCTGCTTTTATATCTGCTTAGAATTATATATTCTAATTCTATGTACAAATTCCATAGTGGAAATTTATTGGTAAAGCCATAATCCTATCATCTTCATATCTAGAGTTGTTTGTTAGAAGTTATGTTAGTTATCTAAAGATGTATCAGAGTGAAGCTATTAAACTGAAAATGAACAATCTAATATTCTTTGGAATTTTCCAAAAAGAAAATTGACTAGTATCGGTGAGTTAAAAATATCAGCTCTTTAAATGTGGGTGACAGCCCATCCACAGCTCCAGAGATCACTTTGTTTCATCAGTAGTGATATTTTCTAGACAGAAATCTTTCTTTTAGATCTGGAGTAGCCTAATTCCTACAGCAATTCTTCCCTCACCTTCTTTTCTGTTATCTCTCTCTTTCCTTTCTCTTCTTTTATTGGAAGTAGGTGAAGAAATTTTATTTCTTTTTTTAATTTTGCTGACTTCAGTGGGATCTGTAGTGGAGAGGGAATTTGGCATGTTTCTACTAAGCAGATAACTGTAGGTACAGGGAGTAATAAAGGAAGGGGAAGTGAGGGTTGATGGTTGCAAATGCAGTGAAGGAAATGCAAACTGTAGAAGGCTCATCTGTCAGCTAAATGAGTATTGACAGCTTTTTGTATGATTGATCTAGGTAGACAGAAACTTTGAAAATAGCCTTTACATGTAAAACACAAAAAAGTGAACACCTTTGAAAACATCACATTGAATATCTGCTTAATCGGTCCCCTTAGGTGGAGCAAACTTCTCCCTTGAGAGAGTGCTGATCTCTATCTGACTTCATAGAGGATGGCAACCAGCAGTCAGATCATTGCTCTACTGGACCATCAACACCTGTCAGATGACAGTGTACCTGAAAACAAAAGGCTTTTGTGAGTTGGTTGGCACCATCTGTGAGATATTCCTCACAGCTGCTATTCACATTCTATTTTTCTTCCCTCCATAGAAAGTGGGAGAAAAGGGGCATTCAAATGGTTATTATACAACTAAGCAAAGGGTCTTTATTTTCAAGGTGAGAAGACAGAGGATCCACAGCCAGAAATGGCAGGCCAAGCCATCAAAACCCCAAGTCCATCACACAGAGTCCTGCAGATAATCAGAATACTTCTTTTATCCATCTGTTTATTTGAGATTGACAACAGCTCATTTCTCACCCTGTTGGCAGAATTTGTGTTTAGCATTGCACCATTTTAGGCCATCTGGTTTCATGACGGCAATTGATTAAAAAAGGAGACATTGAGCACTGCTGTCTATGGAGAAGAAAGAAAGGGGAAAATGCACTCAGCTGTGGGTTTTGGCTATTTTGTCAGATTCTGAGAAAATATTTATGTTTTACATTGGCCCAAATGGCTAATGACTATAACTATTTATTATTATCACTTTTCCTTTCTGGATTGTCCCACTCCACAAGTTTGCATGTTTCATCATAACACAAGCAGAGAACTGACTTACACCAGAACCCAATCACTCAAAGAAAAATACACAAAAAATGCCTACGATTTTAATGTCCTATCTTGTCAGATATGGCCATATTTATGCCTTGTCAGAAAAATCAGAATGGATCTTATTTTCAAAGATCTTTGTTGGGAAAAACTTCATTACCTTCTGAAGAATCTTGAGAGTCAGTAGAATCGTTTATTCCTCACTGAAAATAAACAATGTTCACTATGTTCTAGAACAGAGATTTTCTGTTCTCCAAGTCAAACAAATCCAAATTGTTAATTATTTTTAAAGAAATTTTTATCTAATTATTTATGAAAAACTTTTGGTTCAATTAACATATCATAACTCCAACTTATGCATCTAACATATACACTTAGCTCTGTGTTTTCTACATTTATAATTTACTTTTTTAGATTGCCCAACCTTCCTTCCAAGGAGTGGCTGGTGGGTTTGAACTGCCAGCCTCCTGGTTAGCAGTCAAATGTCTTAGGTACAATGCCACGAGAGCTCCTGTATATATTGGTATTTACATGACCTTAAAGAAGTAATTTATTTACTGTAGCTAGCTTGCCTTTGTTATTTATTTTCCCTGGTCTTGACAAAATAATGCCCTTCCTTCAATACCACTGTGTTGCATAGTCATTTGAAACAGCCTGTCAGACTCGAGGCTCCCTGTTTATTCTGTCAAGCCATCCACACCTTGCTCCACCTCCCCCATTTGGTCCAATCATTTCACTCATCTTCGAGCTTCATAAAGCTTTAAATTACCATCCTTGTTAGCCATACACTCCTGAATATCACTTGCTCTCATTGGCTAGTGTCTTTGCCTGTGTTCTTGTCCCATGTTCCAAATCACTTGGTAAACTGCTAATGAACAAAAAAATATTTTCTACTTTCTTTATAATCCTCTCTTTCTCCTAAGACTTTTCTTTACCCACAAATACTAGTCAATGACTGTTGTGGGTGCTAGAATTTGACAAGATCAGTTTGAATTATAGCCCTATATTTCAGGGCCTTATTCATTCCCCACCTAGCTCTGTATTAGCTGCAAATGTATGAAGCATGCTTTCCATTCCATCACACCCAGGTCATTGATAAAGATGTTAAACAATACTGGGCCCAGGACCAACCCCTGAAGGACACCTGTTCTGTTACTCTAGGTATCACTGATGTGCTGATAACATTCTCTGAGTACAAGCCTCCTGCCAGTTGCTCTGCAAAACTGGTGAATCATTTTCCCCCTCACAACCTAGAATATCTATCTGGAAAGAGTTGCTTGTTCAGAGGTGTTTCATAACAGGTACAAGCATACAATTATAATTGTAAATCAACATTTAAGGAAATGTCAAATAATTTACTATGTAAGAGAAAATAGCCATAAGGATTCATTAATGTGCCTGTGTATAAGAAAGAATAAAGCAATTTATTTTTGCATAAAGGAGCAGTGTTGAATAACCAATCTTTATTCTCTACTCATTAACAACCTCTATGGTTTATTAACTAGCTATTTGTAACATGCATGTTATGATTAATTTTCAAGGATAGCACAAAGTTGGTAGCTCTCACTAACACAGTCTTCATTTGTCTCCACACCAGTTTTTATTCAATACTGCTTTCCATTTAGCTATTTGTAATTCAAAAATTTCTGATTCAATAGCATCTTTCTAGGTTAGCATTCCTACGTTAAAATCAAACTCGATGCAAATGGAACACGAGATTAACTTCAAGTGAACAATTGTTGTTATCATTGTTTACCACCATCTAGTCAGCTCTGACTCATGACAGGCAACCTTATATGTAACATAATAAAATGTTGCCCAGTCCTGTGCTATCTTCATGATTATTGGAATGCCTGAGTTCAGCCAGACAATAGTCTGTTCTTATCCATGGGGTATTTATTGTCTAATTTTCAGAAGTATATCACTAAGCCTTTCTTCCTAGTCTGTCTTAGTCTGGAATTATTCAGTCTTAAGAATGAGTATAGCCTAAACAATATCATTTACAGTTTTATTTTCACATCATGTTTAAATCTTAGATTCTCACATGGGAAGTGAATATCTCTAAGTGTTTCTTGAACTCCTCCACTGCTGGGGAGCTCACAAATTCCAGAGGCACATTAGTCCCTATTTGAAGAGCTCTGGTAGTGTAGTGAGTAAGACACTTGACTGCTAACCAGAAGGCTGGCAGTTCAAACCCACCAGCCACTCCTCAGAAGGAAGGTTGGGCAATCTACTACTATAGTGATACCACCTTGGAAACCCAAAGAGGGGTTGCTATGAGTCAGGTCTAACTCGACGGCACATAACAACAACAACAACAAAGTCACAGTTTCTTCTTTACTTCAGTTGTATCTTCATTGTTTCCAGCCTTCAGACCTACACAGACACTTCAAGCCACACACACAATCAAGCCACACATTTACATTTAAATACACGAGCTACTGAGTTGGAGTACTGGCGCTCCAGTCCCAATGCTGTCCTTCCTAACTGTATAAGCTTGGACAATTACTTAACTTCTGTGTGCCCGAGTTTCTTCATCTGCAGCATGGAGGTGAATTCTTACTTCATGGAAAGGTTTTGAGGATTTTAAGTAGTTAGCATATTTAAAAACACTTAGAATAATGTCTGTCATGAAGTAAATATTCAGCTTAAAAATTTCTAGAAGTCTATACTATTCTTGCCAAAAAGATACTTCTGTCAAATCATGAGAAAAAAATCAGGAAAACACAAATTAAAGAACATTCTGCAAATATAACTAACTAATATGCTTAACAAGGAGCTTTGGTAGCACAGTGCCTAAGACATCTGACCGCTACCTAGAAGGCTGGTGGTTCAAATTCACCAGCCACTCCATGGAAGGAAGACTGGGCATCCTACTTCCGCAAAGATTTACTGCCTTGGAAACACAAAGGGGGTTGCTATGATTTAGAATCAGCTTGATGGCAATGAGTTTTGTTTGGAATTTTTAGAATATGCTTAACAGTGAAAGACAAGAGAAAATGGAGGACTTGTCACAGAGTGGAGGAGACTGAAGAAACATGACAACTAAATGCAATGTGGGATCCTAGAATAGAAAAATTGCATTAGGAGAAAAACTGGTGAATTTCAAATAAAGTGTGTAGTTTAGTTAATAGCACTGTTCCAATATTAATTTACCAGTTTAGATAATGTTGCCATGATTTTGGAAGGTGCTAACATTACAGGAAACTGGATGAGGAGTACACGACAATTCTCTGTGCTATTTTTGCAATTTACCTGTAAGTCTAAAATAATTTCAGGATAACATAAAATATTGTTTTTTAAAAGTGAAATTAACTTGAAGTACTGTTTACTTCTTTGAAACACCTGTGTGGCTTTTTTTTTTTTTTTCAACTATACCATTAGTTTCTATTGTTCTTGGTGTCTCTTTTTATTTTATTTTATTGTCATTTTAAACATTTATATTTCAGAGAAAGCTACATGTAAGATGAAAACAATGAGTTGACAGTTTGCTTTGCCCACACAATGGTTCCTGGTGATGGTGACCTGGGAGAGGGCCCAAAAGAGAGCAAGAGATAGGAGACTGGACACAGCAAGTAAGGACAGCTCTTCCCATGAGGTTGACTAAAGAAAAACAGAAAAAAGTGCAGAAGTATGAAAGTATAAGGTACTCTGACAAGGTATTTAAGGTGGAATATATTCCCACATGTTGATTTGTTGATAAGAATGATACAGTAAAAAGGAGAACACCAATGACAGAAGAAAAAGAAGAGACTAAAACCCTGGCTAGGAGGAAGAAGTTAATCTTAGGTGTAGGTGTGAGTCAATCTGAAGCCAGAATTCTAGCAGCCTCCAGGAAAATCTTTAACCAGAAACCTTTTAGTGTCAGCAGTGCTAACAGAACTTTTGTAATTCTAAACACTCCGTAGGGCCTTTATCTGCCCTCCAGTCTCAGCAGGTATCAAGGAACTTCCTCCGAACTCAGCACGCATCACAAAAGCCACCCGGAT
>NW_006921702.1:6355106-6370294 GCF_000298275.1 Orycteropus afer afer | reverse complement strand
CTGGGTCCCTGTGGCTGACTGTTCCTCTGTCTGGCTTCCTGGCTTTTAATCCCCTTTCTCCTGCTCTTCCGGCCTGCTACTCTGGGCATCCCTGCATTTTCTCTCCTCACCTGTAACCCTGGGGCTGACTGCTCTTTTGTCCGGGTTCAAGGTTTTTATCCCCTTTCTCCTGCTCTTCCAGCCTGCTACTCTGGGCGGGCCTGAGTTTTCCCTCCTCACCTAATCCCTTTGGCTGATTGCTCTTTTCTCTGGCTTCCTGGATTTTATCCCCTTTCTCCTGCTCTTCTGGCCTGCTACTCTGGGCGTCCCTGCATTGTCTCTCCTGACCCGTAACCCTGGGGCTGACTGCTCTCCTGTCCGGGTTCAAGGTTTTTATCCCCTTTCTCCTGCTCTGCCAGCCTGCTACTCTGGGCGGGCCTGAGTTTCCCCTCCTCACCTAATCTCTTCGGGTGATTGCTCTTCTCTCTGGCTTCCTGAATTTTATCTCCTTTCTCCTGTTCTTCCGGCCTGCTACTCTGGGCATCCCTGTGTTGTCCCTCCTTACCTGTAACCCTGGGGATGACTGCTCTTCTGTCCGGGTTCAAGGCTTTTTTCCTAGATTCATACTTTAGTCATTAGAGAGATGCAAATCAAAATAATGATGAGATATCATCTCACCCCAGCAATAATAGGGCAAAGTTCAACAAGACAAAAAATAACAAATGTCGGTGAGGTTGCGGAGAGATTGGAACTCTTATACACTGCTGTTGGGACTGTAAAATGGTATAATCATTGTGGCAAATGGTATGGTGTTCCCTCAAAAAACTGAAAATAGACATACCATTTGAACAAGCAATTCCATTACTAGGAATATATCCTAAAGAGATGAGAGGCAGGACACAAACAGACATATGCACACCTATGTTCATCACAGCACAATTCAGTATAGCAAAGAGATGGAAACAACCTAAATGTCCATCAAGAGATGAATGGATAACCAAATTATGGTACATTCACACAATGAAATACTATGCTACACTGAAGAACAAAGAAGGATATGCTAATCATCTCACAACATGGATGAGCCTGAAGGACATTATGCCAAATGAAATAAGTCAATCGCAGAAGGACAAATATTGTATGAACCTGTTACTTTAAACAGACAAGGAAGGGTTTGCTTAAGGAAGGGAACTCACTTTGTAGGTTATTGGGGTGTGAAGGAAAGGGGAGAGAATAATTTCAGGGTAGTTGGGGGAGGCACACACTGAGGTGGGAAAGTGGAGGAATGGTATGGAAAGAGTCTGTGACCACCATAATAACATTAGGGAAAGGGAGGACACCAAATGGTGCACATAAGATATAGGCAACAGAGGCTAATACTAGTATATCTACAATACTGCATTACCATTAACACCAAACACTAGGCTATCGATGAACACATAAACATCTGAGAAGATCAGATGGGGATCAGTGAACAGGATTATACTCTAGACCAAGGATAGATTCAGCTGAGGCTAATCTTGCACAAATACCAGTGATACAAAATACCTGCAATCCTTACAGAAACAACAGAACACAGACATAGTGCAATCCCTCACAGACAGCAAGACATTGTGGGAGAGAGATCCACTGGATCTACTGAGTCAGAACTATAGTATTCGGGGACACCAGACTCAATTGGCACAACAAAATACATAAAAATCTTGTTCCACAGCCTACATTGTTGAGTAGCGACTGGGGTCTTAAAAATTTTCAAGCACCCATCCAAGATGCAGATTACGGTCTCCTATCATCAGAAACTAAGAAGAGTGCAAAAAGCCAAGGACATTTGGAAGCAATTAGCCCTAGGACATCATGGACCTCAAGACTAGAAGAACTAGACGTTGCCCATCTATCAATGCCAATCACTTGGGAAAGGATCAAAACTGGAGATTCTGGATAGAGTGGGAGGAAAAATGAGTAACAAAATCCCAAAACACAATAATGACCATAATTACTGGTCAGATGGAGTCTGGTGGGACCCCCAATACTATGGCCCTGGGATTCACTTCGGGCCTTGAATAAAAGTCATTCCCAGGATTTGACTCTCAGCCCAATAGTAAACAAGACATACTCGGAGATCACTCAACCCAGGGTGAAGCATCCACATATTCTATGGAGATGCATCCCTTGGAGCAATCGACCACAGGACATCAGTGGGGCAACATTCACGGGGAGAAAATGCAGGACACACAGGAGTGCATAACTGTGAGGGGTCCAAGGTGGGGAGCAGTTACTGGGAAGGGAGGGGAGGAGAATGAGTTAGGGTTGGGGATGGTAATTGGGGAGTGAAACCAAATGTACATGAAATGTTGAATGTAAAACAACCTCTGCTCTGTAAATTTGTAAAGGATAATTAAAAAAAAAAGGAGAGGGGTTGGGCATTTCAGGAGATTGAAATCTACATGCTGAGCAAATAATCTGAGAAGCTTACTATATGAAGAAGAATGTGGCATCAGGATTGGAGGAAGGCTTATTAACAGCCTGCAAAAGCAGATGACATAAGCTTACATGCTGAAAGTGAAGAAGTCTTGAAGCACTTAGTAATAAAGAACAAAGCCTCCAGACTTTTGTATGGATTACACTTCAACATAATGAAAACAAAAATCCTCACAAGTGGACGAAGAATCAACATCACAATATATGGAGAAAAGATTGAAGTTGTCATGTATTTCTTTTTACTTGGATCCACAGTCAATATTTATGGAAACAGTAGCCAAGAAATCAAACAATGTATTGCATTATGAAAACCTGTGGCAGAAGATCTTTTTAAAGTGTTAAAGAGCAAAGAAGTCACTTTGAGGACTGAGATGCACCTGACCCAAGTTATATTATTTTCATTAGCCTCATACATGCATGTGAGAGCTGGACAATAAGGAAAACTTCAGAAGAATCTGAATTTGAATTATGGTGATGGCAAAGAATACTGAATAGACCATGGACTGCCAGAAGAATGAACAAATTTGTCTTGGAAGAAGTACAGCCAGAATGCTCCTTAGAAGTCAGAAGAGCCAGACTTCCACTTTCATACTTTTGGCCATATTATCAGGAGTGAGCAGTCCCTGGAGAAGGATATCATGCCTGGTATGGTAGTAAGTCAGCCAAAAAGGGGAAGACCCTCAATGTGATGGATTTACACAGTGGCTACAACAATGGGCTCAAACATAGCAACGATTGTGAGGGTGACACGGGACAAGGCAGTGTTTCGTTCTGTTCTACATAGGGTCACTATGAGTTGAAACTGACTCAGTTGTACCTAACAACAACAACAATCTCCTATTACAGCCAAGGATGGAGGAACACTTACCTGAGCACCTACCATTTCCTAGGGAGACCAGATGTAAGTTCACTTCTTTCTCTGCTATAACATAAGAAAGGCAATTTTAGATTCATCCTAAAGTGTGGTGTGTACTCCCAAGATGCCATCTAGTTCTAGATAAAAAATAAATTATACAAGCATGTACCAGTGTGAGAACATTCACAGATCATGAAGCAGCTCAGCATAGATGTGACAATCTGTCTTGTTTATTTATTGTGGCCTATAGCACTGGACTAAGGCACTCGACTGCTAACCAGAAGGCTGGAGGTCAAACCCACCAGCCACTCCTCAGAAGGTAGGCTGGGCAATCTACTTCTATAGTGATACAGCCTCAGAAACCCAAGGAGGGGTTGCTATGAGTCAGGTCCAACTCGATGGTGCATAACAACAACAACAATAGCACTGGATAACCACTGGACTTCTAACAGGGACTTCTTTTGCTCTACTACAACAAGATACGGATATTTCCATCATACTTATCCCCCCTTGCTTACTACAGTCCTTGACACATAATAGGCATATGTGGTTGCATTTTTGTTGAATGGATGAAGGAGATCCTAGAAAAGAGTTCAACTTAACATCAGTAAAAAGAGCAGGTAACACATATTTGCTGCCCGGACAAAAAAGAAAGAGGGTAATTTGGCATATCTTTAGAAGCTTCAGCAGGTGAACAACCTGAGGTATCTGCAAAGATAATGTGGGGAATTCCTGGAAGAAGAGGCATACATTGGTAAATTCTGGAAAGAGATGATAATAAAGATCAATTGAGTCCTATCATTCACAGTTGAAACATCCCCCCACCAAGTATACTCAGACTTCACTGGCTCACATCAGCCTCACATGGGACAATGATATTACAAAGTAAAACACCATTGATTTCAGGTCCGTCTGGAATCATCCCTGGACACCATGCTCACAAGCCCTCTTCCCTCCTTGGTAGGATCCTCAAGGCTCATGCACTCTTGTTGTCATTGTTATGTGCCATCTATTCATACCCAACTCATAGCGACCCCTCCTTGGGTTTCTGAGGAGGCATTACTACTGAAGTAGATTGCCCAACCTTCCTTCCAAGGAGTGGCTGGTGGGTTTGAACCACCAGCCTTCTGGTTAGCAGTCAAGTGCCTTAGGCGCACTCTTAGGCAATCAAAATTTTCTGTTCTTGCTATGAGTGCCTCTCTTTGTTCTTAGCATTTGCAAGGAGAGGGTTCTGGTTCTATGAACCCAGCATGCATGTTGGCACAAGTCAACTCTTAGATTCAATGGTGTGAAGTTAATCACAAGCCTAGTGCCCAAAATGTCCCATTATGTTCCCAGAAGTTGTTCTCTCTTGTACAGTTCCTTAGATCCAGGGCTCTGTAACCACTTAGGATAAGTCCTCTATAGGACAGAGACAAAGGATTCTTAGAGGGACAACTGGCATCCTATGCAAAAGTATGCAGGCCTTGTTGCCTTCCCCAACCCCCATGCCTGAGTCAGTTTAAATATCTCCTAATCAAGCACTTCCTCTGTGTCCCTGTAGAAATCTCTGAGGATCTCTAAATTACTAAAATGTGGGATCTTAATTTCAGTGTCTCTAGAACTGACGACTGCAAAAGCATCTTCATCCATGTGCTAGAAGGTTTGTTGACCCCCTTATGGATTGAATTGTGTTGCCCAAAAATATATGTTGAAATCCTAACCTCTGTACCTATGGCTGTGATCCTGTTTGGAAATAGGGCTTTTCTTTTGCTATGTTAAAGAGGGCACATCAGTGTAAGATGGGTCCTACACCTTCATATAGAATAGACAGAGATGCATATAGGAGGAAGACATATGTCAAGGAATGCCAAGGATCACTGACAGACAACATAAAGTAAAAGAGAGGCTAACAGAAGGAGTTGACAGGACCAAGACCTTGATTTGGACTTTTAGCCTCCAGAACTGTAAGAAAATAAATTTCTACCCTTTAAAGCTACCTGTGTTGTGGTATTTCTGTTATGGCAGCACTAAGTAACTAAAATAAACCCTCATGTGAAGAGGACTCGAAGCTGAGAGCCCTGCATACCCAGGATTCTAAGGGGATGTGTCAAGCCACCTGCTCTCTGGGTCCTATGCCTCTGAGAGAGAGTAGGAATGCATCAACACCTGATTCTGGTGACTGCAACTTTGACAGCAAACCAAAGTGTGTGTGTGTGTGTGTGTATTAAGGATATGGTAGCAGATCTCATGTGGCCTTTCGGCCACACACAACACCATCTGAAACATAATTGTAAGACTACACAAAGGGCCATGGCATCTACACACTGCTTCTACCTCACTGTCATTGTCCGGAGGACTTTCTGTCTGCTCAGAGAAGGTCACAAGGAGAACAAGCTAGGGACAGGGCAGGAGGCAGCCCAGAGTATAACTAGAGAAAATCAAAACAAGGTTATTAATGAACTTCTTTATTTGGCAAATGGTTTTCAAGTGCAGACTATGTGCTGGGCACTGACACTTTGCTGGTTATGGATAAACATTGTCAGGAGATGAATCAGAAACCCAAATGGCACAGAGATTATAAAAACATTGAGGTTTGTTGGGGAGACCTGACAGATAGATGAAAAAGAAGGGGCAGCATTAGTGTGTGCCCAATCAAGGGACTTCGCTCATTCTAAATCACTGAGGTATTTTCTTCATATGGTCCAAAATGCACAAACTTGGTTCTCATATTTCTTTAAATTCATATGAAAAATGTGAGCATACTAGGAAGCTAGCAAATATTTCAGTCATGCAATGATGAAGAATGGCCCCTCCCTCCTGCAGGCATGCTCTTCTTCCCTGGTACATTATTTTGCATGGGCAGCAGCCCTATCTTTCTACTGCTTATTTTATACCAGTAGGCCAGAAAGCTCACCCAAAGGAAAAAAGGTTTGGGATTAGGTCCAGGTCCCATGATTCTTGGTTCAATGAATAGCATGATAAAATACTAAGCGAAGTATACAGGTAAAAATAAAAGTAAATATAGATTTGGCATCAACTAAGAGATTTTGTTAGCTTTCATTAAGTTGGCCCCTGATTTATGGTGACTCCATGTACAACTTCCAGTTATTGATTGCCAATTTAATTCCGTTGGGGTAAGAGAGCACACTTTCTATGACTTGACTCTTTTCACATTTTTTGAGATTTCCTTTATGGCTCTAAATAATTTCTGTCTTGATAAATATTTAATGTGCACCTGAAAAGAATATACATCCTGCTATTCTGGGGTTGCTGGATTATATGAAGAAAAATGTGGTATCAGGATTGGAGGAAGAATCATTAACAACCTGAGATATGCAGACGATACAAATTTGCTTGCTGAAAGTGAGGATCACTTAAGGCACCTACTGATGAAGGTTGAAGAATGCAGTCTGCAGTATGGATTACGTCTCAATATAAAGAAAACAAAAATCCTCACAACTGGACCAATGAGCAGCATCACAATAAATGGAGAGAAGATTGAGGTTGTCAAAGAGTTCATGTTGCTTGTTTCTACAATCGATGCCAACGGAAGCAGCAGTCAAGACATTAGACGACGTGTAGCATTGGGAAAGTCAACTGCGAAGGAACTGTTTCAAGTGCTGAGGAGCAGGGATATCTCCTTGAGGACTAAGGTGCGCCTGACACAAGCCATGATATTTCCAATCACCTCGTATGCATGTGAGAGCTGGATAATGAATAAGGAAGACCGAAGAAGAGTTGATGCTTTTGAATTGGGGTGCTGGTGAAGAATGTTGAAAGTACCGTGGACTGCTAAAAGAACTAACAGATCTGTCCTGGAGGAAGTGCAGCCAGAATGCTCCTTGGAAGCAAGAATGGCCAGACTTCATCTCACCTATTTTGGTCATGTTGTAAGAAGGGACCATTCCCTGGAGAAGCATGTCATGCTTGGTAGGGTGGAGGGTCGACAAAAGAGGGGGAGGCCTTCAATGATTGTTGACACGGTGGCTGCGATGATGGGCTCAAGTATAGCAGGGATTGTGGGGCTGGCACGGGACCGGGCAGTGTTTCGTTCTGCTGTGCATGGGGTCGCTATGAGTCAGAAATGACTCGAAGGCACTTAACAACAACATTGTGGGGTTGAGTGTTTTATTTGAGTTGTGGTTAGAAAAGCAACAAACACTAGTATGAGGAATTTAAGTCTTCAGCATTCTCTTCTCCTATTAAGTTGAAACTGACAGCTTCTCTGCTATATTTGCACTGAAGATATGTTTGGTTTAGTCCATACAGAGTTTTTAAATCTATAAATAATTTTAACCTTTAAAACTTAGGGAATTCACATTAAATTAGGATTTTTGACCATTTAAAAAAATTCTAAGATCCAGCAACATCAGGTCCACATTCCCTTATGACAAAAACAAAACAAACAAAAAAAAAAGGGGGGGTAAACACTGGCTGGCTGCACCTTTCAGAGACAAGAACTCTCCAGTTCACCACCCAGCCACCAATTTGCCCACTTCCTCAATTTACACTGTTGATTTGACCCTCGCTGGCAACTGAGTTTGCAGCCTTTGCTCTATCCCTCACCCTGTGAGCCTGTCAGCTCCCCATGGAAGGATTAGACTCAGAAAGATATTGTTGTTGTTGTTGTTGTTGCTATGTGTCATCAAGTCAGACCTGACTCGTAGCGACCCCTCCTTGGGTTTCCGAGGCAGTATCACTAAGGAAGTAGATTGCCCCATCTTTCTTCTGAGGAGTGTCTGGTGGGTTTGAACCACCAGCCTTCTGGTTAGCAGTCAAATGCCTTAGGCACTATGCTACCAGAGCTCCTGGAAAGACATTAGACATCTTAATAGAATACTGACAATAAAAACTTAGAATCTGTAAGAAAATGGAGAAATGCCTTGAATATTTTAAAGGAAAACAATTTCTAATGTAGAATTCTATTACCAACCAACCACCACTCATTTATCCAGGAAACAAATAGATACATGTGCATCCATGTTATTGTTCATTGCAGCACTATTCACAATAGCAAAGAGATGAAAACAACCTAAGCACTCATCAATGGATGAATGGATAACCAAACTATGCTACATACATGCAATAGATAACATGCAACGTGGAAGAATAATGAAGAATCTGAGAAACACTTCATAACATAGCTGAACTTGGAGGATGTTATGGTGAGTGAAATAAGTCAATTATAGAATGACAAATACTGTTTGAGTTTACTGTTGTAAAAAGTCAAGGAAAAGTTTACACATGGAACAAAATTTTCTTTTTTGGTTACCAGGAATGGGAGGGGAGTGAGGAAAAAATTGCTACGCAGGTAAGAGACGTGTTGATTTGGGTGAAGGGAAAGGTTATATACCAAAAGCAAATGACCAGCACAATATCACTAAGGAAAAGGAAGACACGGAGAAGTGCACAAGAAGTACTGAAAACAAAAGTAAATAATATTATATACACCAAATGGCATTATCAGAAATAACAAACATTAATTTACAGGTGGATACAGCATTTGACTATGTGGATTGTAACAAATTATGGTAACATTGAGAAAAATGGGAATTCCAGAACACTTAATTGTGCTCTTGAAGAACCTGTACATAGACCAGGAGGCCGTTGTTCAAACAGAACAAGGCGATACTGCATGGTTTAAAATCAGGAACAGAGTGTGTCAGGGTTGTATCTTTTCACCATACTTATTCAATCTATATGCTGAGCAAGTAATCTGAGAATCTGGACCATAGGAAGAGGAATAGAGCATCAGGATTGGAGGAAGACTCATTAACAACCTGGGGTATGCAAATGACACAAGCTTGCTTGCTGAAAGTGAAGAAGTCTTGAAGCACTTACTAATAAATATTAAAGACTCCAGACTTTAGTATGGATTGCACCTCAACATAAAGAAAATAAAAATCCTCACAACTGGACCAAGAAGCAGCATCACAATAAATGGAGAAATGATTGAAGTTATCAAAGATTTCATATTACTTAGTTCCACCATCAACACCAATGGAAGAAGCCGTCAAGAAATCAGACAACATATTGCTCGGGGCATATTTGCTGCAAAGACCTCTTTAAAGTGCCAAAGAGCAAAGATGTCTCTGAAGACTGAGGTGCACCTAACACAAGCCATGGTATTTTCAATATCCTCATATGCATGTGAAAGCTGGACAATGAATAAGGAAGACCTAAGAAGAGTTGAAGCTTTTGAGTTGTGGTATTGGCAAAGAATACTGAGGGTACCAAGGATTGCCAGAAGACAACTCTAACAAGTCTGTCCTGGAAAAAGTGCAACCAGAATTCTCCTTGGAAGTGAAAGTAGCCAGACTTCTTCTTACCTACTTTAGTCATGTTGTCAGAAAGGACCATTCACTGGAGAAGGATATCATGCTTGGTAAAGTGGAGGGTCAGTGAAAAAGGGGAAAACCCTCAAGGAGATAGATTGATACAGTGTCTCCAATGATAAGCTTAGGTATAGCAAGGATTGTGAGGCTGCCACAGCACAAGGTAGTGTTTTGACTATGAGTCAGAGAGAACTTGACAGCATCTAACAACAACTACAGAGGTAGAGAGGCAAGATGATCAGGTAAGTAAGTGTAAGCAAAAGGGAATATACCTACCACCATATATAGATTTAAACAACAAAAAAACCTGCCACTGAGTAAATTCTAATTCATATAGATCTCCATTGGGTTTCCAAGGTGGTAAATAATTTTTAATGTCTTTTTTTTTCTTAATTTAATTGTGATTTGGGTGAAAGTTTACAGATCAAATTCATCTTCCATATAGCAGTTCACACACACGTTGTCTCACGACATTGACTGTAATCTCCCATGAGGCAACAGCTCTCCTCCCACTTCCTCCCCATAACGACCTCTTCCTTGTGTCCTTCCCTTGCATTCATTCCTGCCCCCTGAGCTGTCTCCCTGTGTAAACCATGATTGATCTCTCCAAGGACTGCATCTTCTTTATGTAAATGTTCAGCTCATATGCCTGTCTTTTGTTTGGCTGGAAGTCACAGGAGTGGGTTCAATTCCAGATCTGAAGGGCAGCTAGGAGCCATAGTCTCAGGGATTCCACCAGGCTCTATCAGACCAGCAAAACTGGTCCTTTCATTTATTTACTTTATGATTTTGAGTTTTGTTCCACATTGTTCTCCCACTCTATCCAGGATCTCCTACATAGAACCCCCTCTGAGTGGTTGACAGTAATAGTCGGGCACCATCTAGTTCTTCTGGTCTCTTAGTCATACAGGCTAAGGATTGCAGGGCGTACCAGTCAGCTGGATTAATTGTTTCCACGAATCTTTGGTTTTCTTCATTCTTCTTTGCTCTGAATGAGGAGAGACCCATCATTGCATCTAGATGGCTGCTTGCAAGCTTTAAAGATCCCAGTCGCTACTTGCCAAAGTAAGATGTGGAACAATGTTTTTGTGTAGTATGTTACTCCAATTGAGCTTGATATCCCCTGTGACCATGCTCCCAAGTCCACAGGTCCAACTACTCATGCCCTCTGGGTAGCTGGCTGTGGCCAAGAAGGGACTACAACCTTGCCTTTTGTCAGCACTACTATATACCTAGAAATTCTTACACAACATACAAATACACTTGTAGAAACATTGTCTGCCAATCCTATACATGGTTATGGGCACACTTCCCCTGCATAGCCATTCATAACTGTTCAGCCTGTCCACCCTTTTGTCCACCCATAGATCAGTGTTTGCCATCACTGACAATGGAGTGTTGTATGTGCAAAAGGGTTCATCATTTTTGTCTATACCTCTATGTCTTCCTCTTCCACAACACCACCGTGTTGATCACTCACATTTGGTACATTTCCCTTCTCTTCACTCAAATCATTACTTGTCTCTACCTATCTAGCAGTGTTCCTCATATCTTTTACCTCAGTCTATGTTAGTTTAAGTAGTTTGTGTGTTTCTAGATATTTGTCCATTTCTTCTGGGTTTTCAAATTTGTTGGAGTACAATTGTTCATAAAACCTACTGCCATCAAGTCAATTCTGACTCATAGCTACCCACATTGGGTTTCTGAGGCAGTAAATCTTTACAGAAGTAGATTGCCCAGTCTTGCTTCTGCAGAGTGGTTTGTGGCCTTCAATCACCAATCTTCTGGTTAGCAATCACCAACCTTCTGGTTAGCAATCAGGCCTTAGGCTCTGTGCTAGCAGAGCTCCTTCAGTTCTTCATAGTATCCTGATATTATCCTTTTTATTCTGGTTTGTTCTGTTGTGACATTGCCCATTCTATTTCTTATTCATGTTATTTGCATCTTCTTCTCTTCCTTTGTAGGAATTGCCAGTGTTTGTCAATTTTATTAATCTTTTCAAAGAGCCAACTTCCACTCTTGCTGACTCTACTGTTAATTCCATTTCATTTATTTTTTCTTGAGTCTTTATTAGTTCTTTTCTTCTGGTGACTGTAGGCACTTTTTGATACTCTTTTTCTAACTGTTGGAGGTGCTAGGTTAAGGTGTTGATTTTGGCTCTTTTTTTTAAAAAAAATTAATACTGGAGTTACCAATTCTTTATTAAGGATTTCAAATTGCCATTTTCGTTGTACAGAACAATTGATACAATAATTTCTCGTAATGCTTCTAAAACACACCCTACACCCTCACCTGCTGGCCATCTTTGAAGTGCATAATATGAGCTCTTTTCATAGCTGTCACTATTTAGCAAAATGCAAACCCAAAAGGGTTAGTAATAGTACTGGCTGTATTTCATCCCTAATGGGTGCTGCTGTCACAAATGGTGATAGCATATGTCCACCCTTGCCTAGTGTCCTGTCACCTCCTTTGCCTCTGGCCTTTGGTGTGTTCTGTTTTCCCCTAGTTGAGAAGGTTGGGGAGGCTAGAGGGAAACTAAAAGGATTTTTACTTTTCTGGATGAAGAATTTCTTAGGAAAGCAAGAAAGTCCAGATTTATCTTATACAAAGAAAGCCTCAGATCCCTATGGAGCAAACAAAGTAACAGTTGTAATTACCTTATTAAAAAAAAAAAAATAGACATGTGGGCAAAGAATAAATTACTCTCTAATTTCATCACTGGCTCATGACAAATTTCTTGGTGCAAAGGCTTAGAAGTATTCCAATAATACTTGTGCATCTTGACTTGATATGCATGAAAAAGGGAAAACTTTACTCTAAACTTTTCTTTAGTGATTCTCTAACATCCTACATGAGAAGGTGCAGGTAATTTGAAGAAATAATCCTGTTTGGGCTCAAAAATCTGTCTAGCCAGACCACCATAAAATGTCATGCTCATCCTCATAGTTCAGAGAGGGCATTTATTGCACAAACATATGAGGCCTATCCTTTGGCCTCACTGAGCCTCTGCATGGTCAACAGAGCAGTACTTGACTTCAGCCTGTAGCTCTATGAGGCCACTGTTCCAGATCTGGGGGCTTCAGTGCAAAGCTGTATCTGTATAATGCCTGGTCAAGGAAAGCCAATAATCTTGTGGGTTATCTTTTCAGTTTGAGCTATAAGAGTGATGACTGCCCCCAGCGATGGTGTGGCCTCCAGGAACCCAGAACAGGAAGCTCAGGAGGAAGTGCTTGATCAGCTGTTGACACACCAGAGGCCTGAGGTCTGTTCATCTCCTCTCTCCAGCTCCTGTCTGTAGATCCTAGCCCAAGAGGTTGGATTCCTGAATAGCTTTGTGAGTTGTGTGATTACTGCCTTCACCTCTACCATGTCTGTGCTCTCTGGTGATTGTCATCATGGGTGCTAGAGGGGAGTGCCAGGAGATACAGAAGGGCAGAAGGGCTTCTGGACATTCAGCATCTGAGCTTTCAGCTTCTCACATCAACCATGGTATCAGACCATCTGAACAAAAAAAAAATACTGTTCTCAAAGTCACCTCTGTAGAATCCATCAGTCTGGCCTTCAACTATTTCCCTGAGCATTTCAGAAATGTGTTTCAATGGCTGGCATCAAAGTCCCTGTGGGATATCTTTAGGGTGTTGGAGTAGAACCATGACAATAGATGGAGAAGCCTAAGGAAAGTAGGTCTTGAGTGTAAACTTCACTTGCTTATTTTCTTTCTTCAGAGCTTCTACAAATCATCATGTGAACACTTAAAGAATGGCCAGTAATTCTGGGGCTCCATCAGTTCCTAAGAGAGCAAACCTGAACATCTCACCTACTATTCTGAATGTGGTTGGATGACAGGCTGCTTGAAGTAGCAATGAATCTTTTATAAAGTATTTGATTCTCTGCAGAAAATTTATCTCACTGGAGAGTAGCTTTTCAAAAAGATGCAGCATTGCTTTTCCAAGGTTGGGAAGATGGCAAAGCCACAGGCAGACAATAGCCAATGCTGAGAGAGAAATCTTCAGTAAGAAGGCTTCATTCAAAGAACTCAGGGCAGAGGATTTTTTGAGATTCATTTACTTCGTAGGTGAGCAAAGCCTCAACCAGGGGTTCAAATTCTGGAAGAATGACAAGGGGGCTGCAAACCTGGGACAGAGATGTCACTCGTTCAGGAGCCATCCACCTTTGAGTGTTAAATCCATTAACAGGATTATGAGTTCAGACACTAATGATGTAAGCAAACCAGCAGAGTAATATGCAGGTGCACACCTGAGTGACAAAAAAAAGGCCGCATTCTTTTATATCAAATCCAAGTGCCTAAAGTCTATGAGAAAACAAATGTATTTGCTGGGATAAAAGGCTTCCAGCAAGATTTTGCCAACAGTTGACCAACTGAGGGAAAATTTTCAATGATTGTATTAGAATCTCTCCATTTCAAAGCTTTATACATCCTTTCGAGCATTTCAGAAATGTGCTTCAATGGCTGGCATCAAAGTCCCCGGGAGATATCTTTATGGTGTTGGAGTAGAACCATGACAATAGATGGAGAAGCCTAAGGAAAGTAGGTCTTGTGGCAGTCAGCCGCAGGGATCCAAGTGAGGAGAGAGAACCCAGGCACACCCAAAGAAGCAGGGCAGGAGATCAGGAGAAAGGGGATTAAAAGCCCAGGAACCTGGACAGAGGAGCAGTCAGCCACAGGGATCCAGATGAGGAGAAGGAAACTAAGGCACACCCAAAGCAGCAGGGTGGGAGAGTGGGAGAAAGGGAATTAAAAGGCCAGGAACCTGCACAGAGGAGGAGTCAGCCACAGGGACCTAGGTAAGGGTGGTACCAGAAGTTTACAACAGGGAGACAAACCTGTCTGTCAGTTTGTCCTACCATGGTGACGTGTTGATGTGAGTTTTGAGGCTAAGCCACTAGTTTTTCAAACCCAGCAGGATGCACATGGTGCACAGGTATCAGCCCAGCTTACAGACTGAGACAGACTTGGAAGAAGGAAGAGGCCATCCACTTCTCAAAGAATTGGCCAGGAAAACCTTATGAATAGCAAAGAAACAGTTTGATACATTACCGTGCAACTTTATGAATAGTCCAATAAGGTTAGAAGGCTCTCCAAATAGGACTGGGAAAGAGCTGCATAATCTGAGTAAACCCAGCCTTACTCATATGGATAAGGCAAAGCTTTCGAGACCTCCATTTGCTGATGTGGCACCACTTAAACTGAAGAGAAACAGCTACAGACATCCATTAATCATCAGAACATGGAATGTATGAAGTATGAATCTAGGAAAATTGGAAGTTGTCAAAAAGGAAATGGAATGCATAAAGATTGATACCCTCAGCATTAGTGAGATAAAATGGACTGGTTTTGGCCACTTTGAATCAGACAACCATGTGATCCACTATGCCGGGAATGACAGTTTGAAGAGCAATGGCATGGCAGTCATCATCACAAAGGATGTTTCAAGATCTGTCCTGAAATACAATGCTGTCAGTGATAGGATAATATCCACATGCCTACAAGGAAGACCCGTTAATACGACTATTATTCAAATTTATGCACCAACCAC
>NW_006921702.1:6349170-6351946 GCF_000298275.1 Orycteropus afer afer | reverse complement strand
TTTTTTTTTTTTTTTCTTTTTTCTTTCTTGGAATAGTCCTACAGTTGCTTGGTACTGGAGCAGTGTATGCACATGTCCCCACAGTGCACTCTGGGGCCTGGCAAGCTGCCTTAGGCTCTTTTTTCTTTTTTGATGTGTGCATTTATTTCTATAAATTGCCCCCTGAGCAGTGTTTCTGCTGTGTCCTAAAGATTTTGGTCTTCTATTTTCATTCTCATTTGATTCAAGGAACTTTTTTATTTCATCTTTAATTTTTTCTATTACCCAGTAGTTTTTAAGGATGGGGTTACTCAGCTTCCATGTGTTTGTTTTTGTTTTCCTCTATCTTCCAGTTGTTGACTTCTAAGTTTATAGCACTGTGATTAGAGAAGATACTTTGTAGTATCTTGATGTTTTCAAGTTTATTGAGGCTTACTTTATGGCCTAGCATATGGTCTATTCTTCAGAATATTCCATATGCATGGGAAAAGAAAGCATATTGTGCTGTTGTTGGGTAAAGTGTTCTGTATATGTCCATAAGGTTCAAGTACGTTGATTGTGTTGTTTAGATCTTCTGTATTTTTGTTAAGGTTCTTTCTAGTTGGTCTATCCTTTATTGCAATTGGTGCATTAAAGTCTTCTTCTATTACTGTGGAGTTGTCTATTTCTCTTTTCAATTCTGTTAAAGTTTGATTTATGTATCTTGGAGCTCTTTCATGGGTGCGTGGATATTTACTTTGATTATGTCTTCTTGTTCAATTGATCCTTTAATCATTATATAATGTCTTTCCTTGTCTCTAATGATGGTTTTTGTCCTAACGTCTATTTCATCAGAAATTAATATTGCCATTCTTGTTCTTTTTGATTGTCATTTTTTTTTTTCACCAACAGTTCATTTTTAATCTGTTTTTGTTTTTATGTCTAAGGTGTATCTCTTATAAACAGCATATTGATTGGTCATTATTTCTGATCCATTTTATAACTCTCTGTCTCTTGATTGATGCAGATAATCCATTTACATTCAGTGTAATTATGGACAAGTATGAATTTATTGGTGTCATTTTGTTACGTTTTTTGTAGTGTTGCTGATTTTTTTGTTCCATACAATTTTTTTTTTGCTGAGCTCATTTTGTGTATTAATTTTTTTTTATCATTTCCTTCATTGCTATTTCAGTATTGCTATATATTTGTGTTTTCTTCTTTTTTATTTTGATGAGAAGGTTTATTAATTTTGACAGTATCCTGTGATTCAACTATTTTCTTCCCAAGTTTAAAACAGTCCATTCAATCTTGAAATTGTCTTGATTTCATATCCACTTGTAAGTTCTATATATACATTCCATATTTTTGCTTAGTAATTGTCCTGATTTACCAATTGATGTCTCTTGTTCCCTGTTTATGGTCTTGTAGGTTTATTTCATTTTGGATACTTCTATCTCTGTGTTGGTTTCTGAGTTATGTTTTCATCTGTGTTAATCATCAGCAGTTGTCTGCTGTTGTTGGTTCTTCTGTGTCCCAAGGACTCTCTTTACCATCTCTTGCAAGGTTGGTCTAGTTTTTACAAATTCTCTTAATTTCTGTTTATCTGGAAATGTCCTAATTTTGCCATCATATTTGAGGACCAGTTTTGCTGGGTATATTATTCTTGGTTGGAATTTTTTTTCTTTCAGGATTTTAGATGTGCCCTCTCATTGCTTTCTCAACTGCATGGTTTCTGCTGTGAAATCAGAGCTTAGTTTGATTGGGTGCCCTTTGTAGGTAAATTCTTATCTTTCCTGTGCAGCTTTCCAGATTATTTCTTTGTCTTTGATTGGGGAAAGTTTTATTTTGATGTGTTTTGGTGATTTTTTGGGGAGGTTCTACCCTGTTTTGGGTTTGTTAAAGTTCTTGAATGGATATCTTTTTGTCTTTCATCATATTAGGGAAGCTTTCTTCCAACAAATCTTCAACAGTTTTCTCTGCGGTTTTATTTGTCTCTTCCTATTTTGGAATTATGATTTATCTTGAGCCATTGATGGTTTGCCATATAAATGTTAAGCTTTCTTCAATTTTTGGTTCTTTTTCTGATTGTTCTCTAAACAAAGTAGTATAGAAGGATTTGTCTTCAATCTAACTTTGTCTTCCATTGATTCAATTCTACTCCTTTCCCCTTTCAATGTGTTATCTAATTCTGAAAGCTTAATATTAATCTTCTGTGTTTCTATTTGCTGCTTTTACATGTTTTCTAATTTTTCACTTGTTTTGTCACTTTGCTCTTGTATTATTTTCCTAAATTCTTGTCAAATTTAAACATCTTTCTTGTATTTTTTGCTTTCAGCCAAGATCCATCTGACATCAGCAATGATATTCCTCATTCCACATCCTTTTCTGAATCCAGCTTGAATATTTAGAATTTCCCTGTCAATATACTACTACAATCATTTTTCAGTTATCCTTCAGCAAAATTTTACTTGTGTATGACATTAATGATAAATGTTCAATAATTGCCACATTCTGGTGGATCACATTTCTTTACAATATGCAAATATTGATCTCTTCCAAACAGTTGGCCAAATTTCTTGACATAAATTAGTAAGCGCCTCCAGTGCTGCAACAATTTGTTGAAATACTCAACACATATTCAGTAAATTCCTGGAGCCTTAGGAGTTCTGGTAAGATGGCAGACTAGGCAGAAAGACTGCACAGACCCTCTTCAACAAAGAAAAGGGGAACCAATTAACACAGACACAGAAGATAATCCTGGACCCCTGAGCCTTGAAGGGAAGGATATAGAAGTGGACTAAACCCAACTAGCAGA
>NW_006921702.1:6338681-6347460 GCF_000298275.1 Orycteropus afer afer | reverse complement strand
TGAGACTATGGCCCCTAGCTGCCCTTCAGGTCTGGAATTGAACCCACACCTGTGATTTCCAGCCAAACAAAAGACAGGCATATGAGTTGAACATTTACCTGAGCTAGATACGCTCCTTAGAGAGAACAATCATGGGAGAAAGAAGGGCTACTTATGCACAGGGAGATAGTTCAGGGGGCAGGAGTGTGTGGAGGGGTGGACACAGGGAAGAGGTAACTCTGGGCAGGAAGTGAGAAGGGAGCTGTTGCATTGTGGTAAATTGTGGTCAATGTCATGGGACAAAGTGTATGTGAACTGCTGTAAGGAAAGTCAATTTGCTCTGTAAATTTTCACCCAAATCACAATTAAAAAAAAAAAAAAAATCCTGGAGCCTTGTGTTTTGCAATTCCTTCAGTGAAGCGTAGGCTTCTTGCTTAATAGCATTGTTTTTTGATCATATTTTATCTCCTCAAATAATTGAACATTGACCAATTCTTTTTGGTAAAGTGACTCTGTGTGTTCCTTCCATCTTCTTTATCCTGAAATACATGCTATCAGTGATCCAATCATAACCATACAGCCAGAAAGAAGACCAGTTAATACTATTATCATGCAAATAAAGCCAAAGATGAAGAAATTGAAGATTTTTACCAATTTCTGCAGTCTGAAATTAACCAAACATGCAATCAATATGTACTGATTACTACTAACAATTAGAATGCAAAAGTTAGAAACAAAGAAGAATCATCAGTAGTTGGAAAATATGGCTTTGGTGACAGAAATGATGCTGGTGATCACATGAGAGAATTTGAAAGACCAATGACTTAGTCATTGCAAATACCCTTTTCAACAACATAAACAGCAGCTATACACCAGTTGGACCTCACCAGTTGAAATACAGAGGAATCAGATTGACCACATCTGTGAAAGAGACCATGGAGAACCTCAATATCTCCAGTCAAAATAAGGCCAGGAAAAGACCATCAATTGCTTCTATGCAAGCTTAAGTTGAAGCTGAAGAAAATTAAAACAAGTCCATGGCAATCAAAATATGACCTTGATTATATCCTACCTGAATTTAGAGACCATCTGAAGAACAGATTTGACACACTGAACTCCAATGACTGAAGAGAAGAGTTGTGAGATGACATCAAGAACATCATAGATGAAGGAACAAATAGTTTAGTTATTAAAAAGACAGGAAAGGAAGAAAAGACCAAAATGGATATTGAAGATACTCTGAAACTTGCTCTTGAATGGAGAGTAGCTAAAGTGAATGGAAGAAATAATAAAATAAAAGAGTTGAACAAAAAAGCTTTCAAAGGGTGGCTTGAGAAGACAAAGTAAATTATAATGAAATGTGCAGAAACCTGGAATCAGAAAAACATGGGACAAACACATTGGGCATTTCTCAAGCTGAAAGAACTAAAGAAAAATTTCAAGCCTCAAGTTGCAATATTAAAGGATATCATTATATTTATATTTTATTGATGTTTGTATGTTGGTATGATTTGCCTAGGTTTGTTGTTGTTTGTTTGTTTGTTTTGATAAATACAAAAGAGTAGGGCTGTTGTCTTACTCTGTTCGCTAATTTGGCAGGACTTAAGCACTCACCACCTGTCTCTTGGTGGTGTGACAGAGGATGAGAATCTGTGCACAGGTCTCTGTTAAATGTTTGTATAGAGCAATTCAGGATGGGTTGGGCTAGTAGTGGCTGGTATTGTTATCAGTTGGTGTCCCTCACCCAGTGGGTGAGGCTGCAGGAGATGAGGATGTGGTTGGTCATGTAGACATGGTTGCTTTTTCTGTTATCTGGTCATCAGCCACCAATGTGGTTGCCCATGTAGTCCTCTGCAAGCACAGATGATTATCAGGTTGCTGCCTAGATCAGAACAGCACTTAAAAATATTCAAAATGGTTTGTGCCATCAGGCCAGTTGACATTCCATAGCTGTTGGTCTCTTTATTTGCTGTTTTTATTTAGTGTCTTCTACTAATTGGTATTTAATCCACTTCTTTGTTCTTCTCCTCAAAGCACGGGGTTCCAGAATTATCTTCCATATGTTTTTCAATTAGATGCTCATTTCTTTGAGCAGAGGGTCTGTTAGTTTATTTGCCTAATGCACTATCTTGCCAGAAATTCTCTATGGCAAAACAATATTCCATTGTATGAATATACAACATTTTCTTCATCCATCCATCTGTCGATGTACACATCTTAGGTTGTTTCTACTTTTTGGCTATTATGCATAATGTTGCAATAAACATTTGTATAAAAATACTTGTTTGAGTTTCTGCTTTCAAATCTTTGGGGTATATGCCTAGGAATGGAATTACTGAGTCAGAAGGTAAATTCTATGTTTAACTTTCTGAGGCTTTATCCTATTTTTTTTTTTAATAGTGTGCTAGTCTCCATGTATTTTCAGTTTTTCTTCTGTTAATGATGTCTAGTTTAACTCTACTGTGGTAAGATACTTTGTATGATCTCAATCTTTTAAAATTTATTGAGATTTGTTTCTGTGATCTAGCACATGTTCTAACCTGGATAATGATCCATGTGCACTAGATAAGAATGTATGTTCTGCTGTTGTTGGGATTATTCCATTATTCTTGAACTACGTTAGGTAAAAGAGAGATTTAATTACATAGAACACTAAGTAAAAGAAAATGGAACGGTGATAAATCCAGCCTTGGTATTTTGAATGGTGTCAGAAGTGAATGAAACTGAATAAGCAGGAATGATAATGACATAGTCTTATTTGTAGACTAACATACTCTTAAACTCTAGTTCACCAAGGCAAAATCATTTATAATGACAGGACATACATCAGCACAGGTCAGGCAATCCACTTTAATCCAAGATCTCTGGATGTGTATTCTGAAGAAGCTCACATTTTCAGAGAACACTGCAAAGAATCCTATACCCAATTGCATAACTCTGTGTGGGTTGAGGGTGTGGGTACAACGTTACATATGTTCACAGGCTGAAAGTCCTGACCAAGAGGTAAAGAGATGCTTCCTGACAGAGCAAGATGGGAAGCACAGATCTTCATAAGATTTCACCAAAAGAAAACTTATGGCAGCTGGTTGTAAAAATAAAAGCTTCATGGCACAGTGGTAGAATAACCAGACCTACATATTCTCTCTGTTTGCTCAGCTGACAAATGCCAAATGTCAGGCCCTAGATGGGTGTGGGTTCTTGGGACTCAAGTGCTTCTGTATTAAATCTGTTCATAAGATAAAGAAGTTAAGCATGGGTTAAAGTAACTGTGTTTGCAGAATGTGACAAATATAGGGTCTAGGGTAAGATTGCTTGGGCATGAATCCTTATTCTGTGGATGACTTAATTAACTTCCCAAAGTCACACTTTTTTTTTTTACCTATACAATGGAGACAACAGTAATACCTTTAGGGTGATTTAAGGAGCCTTGGTGGCACAGTGGTTAAATGTCCATCTGCTAAATGAAAGGCTAGTGGTTCAAATCCACCAGCTGCTCCGTAGGAGAAAGATGTGGCAATCTGCTTCCATAAAATACGCCTGCTATATGGACAAACCCTTTGGGGCAGTTCTACTGTGTTCTATAGGGTCAATACAAACTGGAATTGATTTATTGGCAATGAGAAGATGATGACTGGGGTAATTTTAAACATTAAATGATTAGGATTGGCAAAGCTTTTAACATAGTGTCTGGCACTTAGTAGCTGTCCATCAATGCTACACATTAATATAGTTCATAATTCAATCAATACACATTTATTACCTGCTATGTACAAGATGTTACTTATTATAATTACTATTGAAAGAGGAGGAAAAGCAAAATAAATAAATAAGCAAATTAAATATGTATATTTACTGGTAGGTGCTGGGGGATGGCCAAAAGAAATGAACCAGGCATGGCAAGGGGACTGATTTAGCTCACAAACCTGCAATTTTAATGAGATTAAGCATACTTTAAGTCCTCCCAGAAGCCTCAGCCAAAGAATAGCCAATCTTCTCATGCCTGATTCTCTCATTATCCTATCCAGTCTGCCTTGGTTCCTACTTGGCCTAGGGATTATCAAGTTTAGAGGCATTACAGGCTTGAAATACTTCTTACCCTAGACTGTGGTTTTGGGATTTTGGAAATCAGAGTCCTACCCCCAAATACCAGCTCAGTTGTCAATACTTGAAATCACTCTGTAGATTTCATCCTTTTTGATTTCTGTCTGATGGCTACTAAAAATACAGTTAGTCCTGGCAAGTGGCAATAGATTAAGCTATGATCAGTTATGATTTTTATCAAAGTAGAGGGTGAAGGAGAGGCCTTAAGTTTCTTAGAACAAACTACTCCTACTTTCCAAATTACTCTCTAGTTTGCTCTACCCATAAATTACCACTTCAGAAAAAATATATTGTAATAATAATAAAAAGCAAGATTAATGCTCTATCTAGTAGATCTTAGATTAGGTAGTGGTTTCCTAAATAAGTCACCACAATACAAGCAACAAAAGGAAAAAAAATGGATTAGGTGAACTTCATAAAAATTAAAAAAATTTGTCCTTCAAAAGGCATGGATTAACTGAAATTCGTCAAATTTTTTAAAATTTATGCTTCAAAAGACACCATCAAAAAAGTGGTAAGACAATGCACAGAATAGAAGAAAACATTTGCAATCATTTATCTGAGAAGAACTTGTATCTGGAATATATAAAGAATTCTTACAAATGAACAATAAAAAGATAAGTAATCCAATTTCAAAATGGGCAAAGGATTTGAATAGATTTTTTTCAAAGAAAATATACGAGTGGTTAGTAAGCATATGAAAAGATCCTCGATATTATTACTCATCAGAGAAATATAAATTGAAAATACAATAAAATAGTACATTATACCCACTAGGATGACTGTAACAAGTAAAAGACTAGCAATAACTATGTTGGGTAGGATGTGATGAAAGTCTAACACTCACACACTGCTGGTGGGAAAGTAAAATGGTGCAACTACTTTGGAAAACAGCTTGACAGTACCTCAAAATGTTAAGCAAGGAATTATCATATGACATAGCAATTCCTTTTCTAGGTATATACTTCAAACAAATGTAAATATATGTCATCACAAAAATTCGTACATGAAGTCCATAGTAACGTTATTCACAATAGCCAAAAAAAAAAATGGAAAAAAACGAAATGACCATCAACTGATGAATAAGTAAATAAAATGTGGAGTAATCACACAATGTAAAATTATTTAGCCAAAGTAAGGAATGAAGTACTGTATACAGTATATACCAAGGATAAACCTTGAAAATATCATGCTCTGTTAAAGCAGTCTGTCACAGAAAGTCATATATTGCATCATTTCATTTATATAAAACATCCAGAGAAGGCAAATCCATAAACCAAAAAAACAAACTCACTGACATTGAGTCCATTCCAAGTCAAAGCAACCCCCAATGGGTTTCCAAGGCAGTAAATCTTTATGGAAGTAGATTGTCTTGTCTTCCTTTTGTGGAATGGCTGGTGGGTTTGAACCACCAATCTTTTGGTTAGCAGTCAAATGCCTTAGACACTACACCACTAGAGAGAGACAGATAATAGAATAGTGGTTACTGGGGACTTAGAGGCATTGGAAGTGACTAGTAATGGGCATAAAGTTTCACTTTTGGATGATGAATATTCTGAAATTAGATAATGGTGATGATTGCACAACATTATAAATATACTAAACCACACTAAACTGTACACATTGTTGTTGTTGTTTGCCGTCGAGTCGGCCCCGATTCATAGCGACCCCTCCTTGGGTTTCCGAGGCAGTATCACTATGGAAGTAGGATTGCCCAACCTGCCTTCGAGGAGTGGCTAGTGGGTTTGAACCGCCAGCCTTCTGGTGAGCAGTCAAGTGCCTTAGGCACTATGCTACCAGAGCTCCTCAAACTGTACACATTAGAAGGATAGATTTTATTGTATGTGAATAATCTGTTATCAAAGAAAGTACTCAACATAAACATTATTTAGACTATTGTCAAGTAATGATTCCAAATGAAATATTTCATTTTAAATAATTTATCATTTTAAAAAAGTTATTAAATCATATCCTTGAAGCAAACTCAAGAAGTTTGAGCAAAGTAGGTAGGTAGAATTGAAGGTAGGCCACAGTCTTCAAGACCTTTCTCAGGGCTCTCCTGGTGCCTAAATCCAGTGGCTTCTCACTGAAGACTCCAGCCAGGCAGGCTTGTCCATGGCCATGGGCTCCACTAAAGTGCCAATGCTTGAGAACTGATATCTTACCCAGGGCTTTAAGAAATATGAGGATTCTATGTAAAAGAAAAAAGTTTCCAGAAGGGTGGATTTACTTTAAGCACCAAAGCATGCTGGTTGGCCACATACTTTTCAAGCATCGAAGTGTTCTGATTGGACAAATACATTTGGACACTGACTATTTCAATCTCGTCAACCACACAAGATGGAAATATGTCCAGTTCTCCTAGAAGGTCTTCCCATTCCCAAGAATACCCCTTCACTATCCATACTCAGATAACTTTTAAAGACTTTTCTCTAATAAAGAGTAGAGAAAAATGAAGAGCATTTGTGTGTTGGAAGGCCTAAAGTTTCAAGTGCTGCCTTGACATCTTTGAGTTCCAAAGGCCTAACTATGACTTCATCTGCTCTTGCCAGATATGCCCTCCATCCCACACAGGAAGCTCCTTCCACCCTCACCATTGTCACAGTTAGTTCTCCTATCAGCTGCACTCTACCCAGTCCTCAACCTAATGGGCTTGAGATCGTCACCAACCAATGGAATTACTCAAACAATCCAGTTGCATCCTCCTGAACAGGTTATCTCAATCTCTTGTTACTTCAAAGCCACCCCCATGTGTTGTATGGCATGTGGTGTCTGCCTCCCCTGGGTTATGAGTATGTTGTTGTTGTTATGTGTTGTCAAGTCCAACCCGACTCATAGCAACCCCTCCTTGGGCTTCTGAGGCAGTATCACTATGGAAGTAGATTGCCCCATCTTCCTTCCGAGGAGTGGCTGGTGGGTTTGAACTGCCAGCCTTCTGGTTAGCAGTCAAATGCCTTAGGCATTATGCTATGGGTATTTGTGATTAATAAACTCTTATGGATCTCCTCTGTCCAATATTAGGTGCTGTGTGTTGAGCCATCTTGTACTATTTCCTTTGCTGTAAGATCAGAAATTACTGCACATTTTGATCAACGATTTCCACAGAAGAATCCTGATCAAAAGAGGGAAAATATAGAACAGAATTTCAAATTCCCATGGATTCCAAACTTTCTGCAGCCATGAAGGCTGGATGAACCCATAAAACTATTGCCTTGAGATAATCTTTAAACCTTAAGCCAACAATATCCCCTGAACTCTTCTTAAAACCAAGTAAACAGTTTAGCTTAGCTAGTCAAAAAATTTTCACTTTGAGCATTATGCTTTTTTAAGAACAGTTTACATGGGATCAAATTGATAATGTTGTTGTTGTGTGCCGTCGAGTTGGACCCGACTCATAGCGACCCCTCCTTGGGTTTCCGAGGCAGTATCATTAGGGAAGTAGAATGCTCAATCTTCCTTCCGCGGAGTGGCTGGTGGGTTTAAAATTGATAATACCAACTCAAAAGACTAGACAGGAACCTTGTGGTTGTTGTTGTGGGCCATCGAGTTGGACCCGACTCATATTGACCCCTCCTTGGTTTTCCTAGGTGGTATCACTGTGGAAGTAGATTGCCCAACCTTCCATTCCTTCCGAGGAATGGCTGGTGGGTTTGAACAGCCAATCTCCCGGTTAGCAGTCAAGTGCCTTACACTACGCCACCAGAGCTCCCAGAAAGGAACCTTAGGGAGCATTAAATTTATGTTATCAGGGGAGGAAAAACTCAGAAAAGGAGCCTGAGAATGGTTGCAGAACTTGAAGAATGTAATCAGTGTCACTAAATGGTACCTGTGGAAACTGGTGAATTACCGTGTTTTGCTGTGCACATTTTCAACATCAACAAAATAAAGTATATTAAAACAATTTATAAACACAGTGATAAATGCTCTGAAGAACAAAGCACAAAAAGACGAGCAATAATGGCAGCAAGAGTAGAGGTGCTCTTTTATGTACAGATCATGAAGACCTCTCTGGAGAGTTGCAATCTAAGTAGTGGACAAAAGAGCATTTTGGGAGAAAGTGCTAAGATGGAGGACTAGGCAGAAAGACTGCACAGACCCTCTTCAACAGAGAAAAGGGAAACCAATTAACACAGATACAGAAGATAATCCTGGACCCCTAAGCCTTGAAGGGAAGGATATAGAAGTGGACTAAACCCCAACTAGCAGAAGAAATTGTGTGAAAATACGAAAAAGGAGACATACGAAACTGCAGTCTGGCAGTGATCCTGAGTGATCCTGATGGCACAGACAGCTTGGAGATTCCCAAGTGGTGGTAGGACCTAAGAATTAACCTAAAAATCACCCTGCTAGCCAGGGACTGCATGGAGGACTGTGTGTAGTGGCTGGGGAACAAACGGAGAAGGTGAAGAGAAAGGTGGGCTGAGTTGTGGACTTTTGCAATTCAGGAGGGCGCCACCATTTTGAAGGTTTAAAAGTGGCTTGACAATTTTGGATATTTAAAGAGACAGCACTCTCGCAGATTCCTGGGGCTTAAGAACACGTTCTACTTTCTAGCAAACCCAAGGTCACTCGGGACCTACAAGACTGAAAAGGTACGACATTCCTCTTGTTAGTCTTATACCCCACACCCGCTTGGTGAACAGAGTTGTGGCCATCCCCCACTCCCACCTACCTTCTGGGCCCACAGGAACTCCATCAC
>NW_006921702.1:6333895-6334889 GCF_000298275.1 Orycteropus afer afer | reverse complement strand
TTTTTTTTTTTTTTTTTACATCAGACATTTATATCAAACCACGTCTTATCTTTTGCTGCTTTGGACAGTTTCCAATCCACCCAGTGTTGTGTCCAAAGAAAGGCCTGGAGATCTACTTCCAAAGAAACAGCCATTGAAAACTGTAATGCACAGTTCTATTCTGACACAGCTGGAGTTGCCATGACTTGGAATTGACTCCACAGAAAACTGATTTAGGAGGAAGATGGAGATAATTCAAATGGGTCTCTGAGGGTGAAATTAGGGTAGGGTTACATGCTTGAAGATACAGACTTTGAAAGGGCTGCTCACCAGAGATGGGAAGGATCAGAGCCAGCTTCTTCCAGAAGCCCTTTGGCTGAAGATCCTTTCCTTCCTGGCTCTACTAAGAAAAGCACTTGCTCTGGGCTCCAAAGTGTTCTGCCTTTTCAGGCATTGCTGCCCACTCCTAATGAATAGTATGTCCAAACCTTTTGAGTCCACCACAGGGCCTGACATGCGGTAAGCACTCAGTAGACCCAACTTCTCAAACTTGAGAGCATATCAAATTGGAGCTGGGTTCAACTGAGCATTGCGGGGGGGGGGCACTCCCAGAGTTTCTGATTCAGAGAATCTGCGTTTGTAACAGGCTCTCAGGTGCTACTGAGAACCACTGCACTAAATGTCTGTTGCATGGAAGAAGGTTTTCCTAGGTTCCAGGACAGAGAGCAGCACTCGACACTCCCTTCTCTTTCTCTAAATCTTAGTCCTTGCCACTGGTCCTCATTCATTGGTCTCTTTGCAGTTGGTTCCCCCTGCCTCAGCTACTCCCTGCCAATTTCAGGTCACAGAGGGTTTAGATTGCCTCTGGATCCACTACCTCTGTTCAGAGATGGGCGAACTCTCTTTCCAAGGGGAGGAAGCCAGGAGAGGCGGCTGACGCCAGCCCAGGATGCCTTCACGACTCTTTCCAAAGCTGCTGCCGGCTGCTCCCCGCTAGGCCGAGCCCGTTTCTCCT
>NW_006921702.1:6317616-6333692 GCF_000298275.1 Orycteropus afer afer | reverse complement strand
CCGTCTGCTCCGCCGCTGTCCTCTGCCGGCCCCGCGTGGGAGGACGATGGGTCAGCGCGGAAAAAGTGAATGAACGCGGCGGAAGCGGCAAGCGCTTCTAACTCGGCCGGGTCGCGAGCTCCGCGCCCCGTACGCGCGAGCACCATGGACTCGGCTCCCGCCACGGCGGCCAAGCCTCCCACCGGGTAAGCGTTCCCGTGCTGGGGTGGAGGGTTGTGCTTGGTTCGGCGCGCTCTCGAGCATGGGCACCTTGCTTCAGCTCCTCGGATCTGTGGAACGCCGGGGGGCAGTGAGTCTGTGACCCCGACCCCGCGAGCCGACCGGCGGCGAAGGCAGCCGCCTGTGCGCTGCTAGGGGTATGAGTATAGTTGTGTACTTTGTGCGCTGGGGTCGTTTCCCAGGTAACCTTGTCAGGCCAAGGCCTGAGCGCAGTTTTCGATCTGAGTGTATTTATGTGCGCGCGCTTTAATGGGATTCAGTCAGGCAGAGTTCCAACCTAACTCCAAGCCACCTTCTTGGTGTGTTTCTCTTGTGGGTGGGTGGGGGACCTGCTGGGAGACCGAGCCTTTCACTCCAGCCCTGTCACTGACTTGCCCTATGACCTTGTTCCATTAAAGGCACCCCTCACAGGACCACAATAACCTGCTTCACCGTCCCCTCTTATCACCTCCAAATGAGAAGCGGTGTGTGTCTTGTGAGGCCTCTTTGGCCCGGGCACTCTCGGTATGTTTGTACACACCATTACCGGAAGGGTTTTCATGACAGTTGCGCCCCTTCCCCAAAGCCTTTCTGGAATTTGCGTTTGACATTGTACAGGGACGTGGTGGTAGGACCATACCAGAGCTAGGGACCCCAGGATTGGATTTAAAAGTACAAAGCATCTACCATCGCGTTTTTCCTTCTGCCCAAACATTTCCAGATTTGTTTTTCATCTTCACACCTACAGTATAGGGATTACACGTCACATTAAGAATTTTACTAGAAGCAAGAACAACTTTTCTAATTCAGGACAAACAGTCCTTTCCTTTTACCCGAGACTGAGTCTGTATTTGAAATGTACCAGGGCACTGTAGTCGCTGGGATGACGGTGTTGGTGCGACGTCCCTGCGAACGTTTGTGGATTTAAAGGAGCTCTTTGGCCCTTTTGAACTCACTTGCCTGGAGCAACTGTGTTATGAGTCTTGCAAATGGAATGAGTGGTTGGGGTGGGCCCTGCACCTGCTTATCAAATGGGCCCACTTTCCTCTGTAGCAACTGCACTTGAAGGAGGCAGCTTTGGGGACAACAAAAATCTTTTTTACTGCTGTGCCCCACTGACTCACCCCTGCCCGTTGCCCATATGCCCCAACCTTGCCCAGGATTGTAAAAGGTTTTCAAACTGTTTTTTTTTTTTTTAAAAAAAACAAAAAACAAATAAACAAAAACTTCCCCTTTAATGCCAAGAAAAAGTGAGCCAGGTTAACAAATCAAATAATCTTGAAGCTGACAAAGGTAAAAAATAACTTCTTTTGCAGTGCACTTAGTTGTGGTTATGTAATTCCCTTTCAACAGACAAATACCAAAAAATGAAATAAAGGGGGAATTCTTTTTCATGGTATACCAAGCGACTAAGGGGAATGTGTAACAGAAGTACATTTCAATCTGTTGCTTTCATAGCGAAACAGAACATGAATAATTTTTACCACTATTACCTTACAAATAAATAAGAATAAAAGAACCTTTAAGAGGTTAAAAAAAAAAACTTTACCCAAAGAACATTTAAAAAAATCTTTTGAAAGAGTCTGATTATGGACTCATATGTCATAGGATCATTGCACTTTTTCCAACCAGATACTATATAACCAAGTGGTAAACTCTGTATCTGGTTTCTTTACAGTGCTTTGCAGAGCTCTGATTGGCTTTGCATGAGGGCCTCAAAGGAAAACTGTAAGGACTTTTGCTATGCATGTAATAACAAAACATGAAATTGTTATTACTGACACATTTAATTCTTTCCCAACACTCTGTCCATAGTGTCTTCTCTGCTAGCTTGAACATCTTTTTCTAAGAAATATAAACACAATGTTTTTACATCTCTTATTCCCAATTTAAAAAAAAAGTCTTTTTAAAATACCTTTAGTAAATTGGCATCAAGAAAATATCATTGTGCTTGTATTTTGAGACAAGAAGTACATATTTAATTATAAGCTTTTATATATTTTTAGGGAGCTCTGGTAGCATAGTGGCTAAAGCACTTAACTGCTAACCAGAAGGCTAGCAGTTCAAACCCACCAGCCACTCCTCGGAAGGAAGGTTGGGCAATCCTACTTCCATAGTGATACTGCCTCGGAAACCCAAGGAGGGGTCGCTATGAGTCGGGGCTGACTTGACGGCACATAACAACAACAAATATATTTTAAAAGAATGAAAATTGGTGATCTTGCCTTTTGAATATTTTATATAATTTAAGTGTATCATTTACCTATTATAGAGGATAGATACAGATGTGAATTTTGTAGCTTTCTTATGTGGTCAAAGGCAGTCAGATTCTATTTGTTTTTCACTGAAATAACTTTCCTGGTTAATATATCTGCTTCTCTCAATGGCATGTAACAACAACAACAACAACCTCAGTTGCTTGAGAATATGATTGTATTTTCTATGTACTTGAGTTGAATTTTGTTTCTGTTTGATGCTGCAACAGTTCATTATAAAAATCAAAGTAAACTATAATTTTCTCATAGGATAGAAAACAATTATTGTGAAGATTGTTTTTGTTGACTAAAACTACCACATATTATTTCATTCTGTAGAAAATGATTGCACTGGCAAGACTAGTTAAATACAGGAGGTTTCATTTTATAAAGTAAGGTCTATGAGAGCCGTTCTTGAGAAAGTCAGAAAGGACATATTATTTAGTGAATGTAAATTCACTATGTCTCTAAATATATATACTCAATATTAATAGATAAGTACTGTTTATTATTGTTAAGAACACCAGTATCCATCTTTTACTTGGATTGAAATTGTATGTTTTATCAGAAATTTTATTGAAACAATGCGTTTACACTAGCTTAATAGTCTAGGGAAAATATTCTTTTAGGAAGGAGGACACTTGCATTAAGTAACAAATCAGACTTGATGTGACTTTTTTAGGAATCTTAGAGTTCAATTGACATATAATAATTTGAAAGAATATTCTAGAACACAAATAAAGACAAATGATCTCTTTGTGAGTTTTAAAATATATTTAAGTGGATACTTTAACTTCATATGTTTAGTTTTAGTTTATCTGTTTACATATTTGGTGGACCCGCCCATAGTTGGTTGTTACGAGATTGAATGTACAGTTAAATTTCTCATTGACCCCTATATGAATATGGGACAGAAACTTGGGGTTTTCTCAAGATGATGGTTATTTTTTTCCCTATGGAGGAAAGATATGTTTCTGTAGAATAGACTATTCTCCAGTGACATGAAATGTTGAAATAAATGTTATTGTTTTGGCTGTACTGAACTACTTTCCATATGTGGAAATCAGTGGAAGTTTGTTAATCCCTTTCATTAAAAGCTGAGCGTCATGTAGACATGGCTGTTACTCATTTCTGTGTATAAATATGCATTTCTTTATTTAATCAAATTATTGGAATAAGGAGTCCTGATGGGGGCAGTTATTAAATGCTTGGGTGCTAACCAAAAGTTGGATCATTCAAATCCACAAGCTGCTCCACAGGAGAAAGATGTGGCAGTATGCTTTGGTGAAGATTTACAGCCTTGGAAGCCCCATAGGGCAATTCTACTCTGTCCTTTGGGGTTGTTATGAACTGGAATTGACTCAACGGTAATGAATTTTTTTTGGGGGGGGGCTGCAACAAGAAATAATGAAAAGAAATAATAGAAGTGTGTAACTTGAGCTACTTTATTCTTGTCAACACTGAGCACACTAATAAGTGAAGATGGGCTGCTACTCTTCATAGCAAAAATGGGCTACCTACAATGGCGTTTTCTATTTAAACCTTCATAAGCATACAGGTATTAATGAAATATTAACAAGTCACACCATCATAAAATGTTTAGGTTTCTAGCGCTTTTTGCTTTTAACTTGTATGTTAGAGACATATGTTTGCATTCTTTATATGATAGCATGCATAATTATTTGTTGTTAGATTTTTCTCATTTAATTTAAGCTCTATTACTGAAAGATGTTGTTTCTCAACTATTTATTTTAGCCAGCTCATTTAAGAATGTATAGTTTTAATCATGGGAGAATAGAAGGGCTGTGTATGCACAGGGGAATAGCTCAGGGGGCAGGAATGCATGGAGGGAAGGACACAGGGAAGAGGTAACTATGGGGAGAAAGTGGGGGGGAGCTGTTGCATTGTGGTAAATTATAGTCAATGTCATGAGACAAAGTGTGTGTGAGCTTCTGTTTAGAAAGTGAATTTGCTCTGTAAACTTTCACCCAAATCACAGTAAAGATAAATTAAAAAGGTTTTAAAAAAAGAGCTTTGGTTGGAAAAAAAAAAGAATATGTAGGTTTAAGAATGTGTAGTCTAGATATGCTCAATATAAAGTGGAAAGTAAGGCTAGGAATTTTATTATTTTGTAATTACAGTTTATATTAATAAATTAGAAGAGTGGGACGTTGTCCTATTATAGTATTGAGAACACTTTAAATATTTTTCAGTGGTTGTTTAAGGGTGATGAAACTGAAGCATAATTACAATTTGATATGAAGATATTTGTCAAAGTGTTGATTCTGTCCCACCTCCAGCAGCTCCTGCCTTCAGTTCTTTGTATGTTCTCTCCTGACCTTATACCTGGTACACATGGAGAGAGGATTATTATTAGGGTACGACTGTGGACTTAGGCACATTGACAGTCCCCAAATACATTCAGGTCTTGGATTTGTGGCTGCCTTAATTTGAAAGCTTGGAAATGAAATCACAATTTGTGTCCACCCGAGAATGCTTTTATAATGATTAAGGAAACAATGAGTGTAAGATATATCTGCACACCATTTTAAATAGTTTAGGTTCCTAGGCCTTTTGTGCTTTGTTACTCAATTTATTATATTTAATTTTGCAATTGATCACAATTTAAATATATATATATATATATTTAACAAACTAGTGTTTAGATCCAAGATTTGCGTATTTAAAATGTGGGACTACTTGGTTCTGGATTTGATTTGAACTCAGTAAGAATATTTAGTTGAGATTTAGTATATTATGTGGTATTTACTTAGATTCCCTTCATTCTCTCCATTATCCATATTTAATTACTGGGTGTATGGATTTTCTTTTTCAGTTCATTTTAAACTCAAAAACTAAAAAACTCACTGCCGTTGAGTCAATATCAACTCATGGGGACCCCACCTTGGGTTTCCAAGGTGATATTTCTATAGAAGTAGATTGTCTATTCTTCCTTCTGAGGAGTGGCTGGTGGATTTGAACCTCCAGCCTTCTGCTTAGCAGTCACATGCCTTAGACACTATGCTACCAGAGTAGCTATACTTTTATTCAGGTACATATTCAATGAGAGAACGTGGATTTTATATTACAAGGCCCACTAAAAGCTTATACTTCTTATTCTTACTACTTAAAATATTTATATTTATTTATATTATATATTGGTTGATAATATGCTATTTTACTCTTTATGAGTAAAAAATTAATAAACTCATTAAAAATGAGTTTAGATTTTAGCGTCCCTCCCCAACTCATGCCCTCTTTTATTCTTTTGCTGTTTTTATTCAGCAATATTTTTGTTTTTGAGTATTCAGGCCCACTTGCTGGCTGTCAGCACCCTGAATTGATGGGTACCATTCAGTTATATCACTTTTGCTTCATGTTGCATTATTCTTTATTTTTTTATCTTTCTCTTTGTGTACTGGTATTAACCTTTTTTTTTTTCCTCTCATGTATGCTTAATGTGGTTTAATTTACTTTGTACAAAGCTGATGTTGGTAATTGTTTTTAAGACTTACTGAAACTCATTCTAGGCTATATTGTCCGATATGCTCTGGTGTGACAAAATGGCAATGGAGCACCGATCATATTTAGGGTGGGTCTCAGTGAGCAAGGCTTGCTTCTGAGCAAGGCCCTCCTTGGTTTATTCCACATAACTGGTTCCTGCTCTGTTCCCAGCACCTGGGAACTTCCAGGCTCAGCTGAAGAAAGAGTACTTCACCCTAGGAGACAGATACTCTGTGGCCTTAGATTTTTCACATGCTTCCATCTGGTCTCCCTAATTAGGTCGTGAGCTGCTCCTTGCCAGGGCCTTGTCTTCTACAGGTTAAATCCAATTAGAATAAGTACCGTAGCCAAGATCTTTTCTATTAAAAAAAGGAAAAGAAAAAACTTTTTAAACAACCGTCATTGTGTATTTTTTTTAATGTACATTTCATTAGACAGATTCATAGACCATAACGTCTTTGCATAAACACTTATTTAGGTCCAATCCACACCTCCAGCAAAGCAAATGATGCCTTTTCAAATGATGCTAATTAAGTTAGGTAAATCTTTTGAAAGAAAATTTGACACAGATCTCCAAAGATAAGCCCAGTAAATCAGGAGTCCTGCTTCACTGACCCCTTTTACTTCTTACCCCATTACCCCTCCAGTCTTCACTGATCAAGAACCCAGATGAGGAACTAATTGCCTTAGGGATGGTGGTACTGCTGTCCTTTTCTTAAATATACCAGTTGTCCTCTGTCCCTGGACACACATGAATTTGATCACACACCCACTGGACTCAAAGGAGAAGGAAGTGTGTCTTTCTGAGCTAGGCCCTTAATCTTTCTCTAATTCAAAATACCTTCTGCCTGTTCTTTGACCCTATTTGATTTTCTCCTATCAGTAGTGAGCATAATGGGTTAGTGGAAGGAACACTGGCTCAGAAATAAGAAGATTTGGGTTCTGGTGTCAATTATGAAAGATTAAATTTACCCTCTTTAGCTAGCCTACAGGCCCTACCTACTGTCCAGTGCTGTCTAATGAAATTTTCTACAGTGACAGTAGTGTTCTGTATATCTTTGCTGTCCAAATGGTAGCTATTGAGCACTTGAAATGGAGCTGGTTGCAACTGAAGAATTGAATTTTTAACTCCCTTTAATTTCAATTAATTTAAATTTAAGTAGTCACATGTGGCTAATGGTACCATATTATACAGTACAGCTCCAGCCTGTCTAGTACTGTCACTCTCCATTTGCCACTTTCAGAAGCTGCTGTTCCCACAATGCACCTTGCTTTCTCAGACTTTGCTTGGGATCTTTTTTTCTTCTTACCCAGGATAATTCTTACTCATTCTTCAAGCTTTAGCAGGGGACTTCCTCTGTGAGCCTTCTCATGATTCCCTTCCCTTTCCTCTGAGGTATAAACTCTGTGATATGTGTCTAGTGGTGCAGTGTCTGCAAACCCTCATTTGGGTTACGATTTTTGACTTGCTTGACTCTCTGACCCTAAGTTTGTAGCACTCTATGCAATAAATATGCAGACTTCAGTAAATGAGCTCTAGTTTCTCATTTATCAGTGGAAGGTATTGGATAAGATGATTTCAAGACTCGATTTCAAGACTCAAATAAGCTTTAAAATGTCATGATTTGATGTGTCCCCAGAATATTCTAAGTTTCTATTTTAAAAGTCTACTTTTTCTAAAACTGATGCTAATCTTGTTTTTGTCAGTCTATAGGGAAAAAAAAATTGTTGTTGTTGCTGCTGTTTGCCGTCAAGTCGGCCCCGACTCATAGCATCAAAATATTTCAAACTAATATTCTTCTTCTTTCTTTTTTTTTTAATTGTGATTTGGGTGAAAGTTTACAGAGCAAATTCACTTTCCATATAGCACTTCAAATTAATATTCTTGAATTGGGCTTATCAGCTTGGCAGTTCAGTTCTTGGAGATTTGAGGCATTATGTATCTTATTTGCAGGAAGATAAAGTGACTTTATTAAAGAGCCCAAAGTCACTGCGTCTTAGTGAGGATAGACTTTTCTCTTTCCCCTATGTAAAGTCCGTATCAGAAGTTTACAGCTGGTACTGAAGTGCCAAAATCATCAGGGATCCACTTCTTTCCATCTAGTTGCCCTGTTATGGCTGGTGTGTATCATCCTACTGTCTGCTCCAGTGTCCCCATTGGAGGAGAAGATGTAGGGAATACCTGCCGGATACTTTCAGGGCCCACCCCGGAAGTGGCACATATCATTTTGCTCTCAATCCATTGGTCAAACAATCTCATAGTAATTAAAAGAGAGGCTTGGAAGAAAGGGGAACAAAAACCAGGGAACCTCCAGCAGCCTTTGCCAATGTGATCACATTTCTGTCTGGCTAGTGAGGTTTAGGAGGAGCCAGGCCAGATGTGGGAAAGCTGGAAGGTGACCACAGCAAGGACATGGCTCCTCTTCCTTCCACCAGGGTCCTGGAAAGAGCTACAGGTTTCTTGGGAAGGGGTGTACTTGATACTTCCTTTTTCCTAAAATTAATTCATAATTTTGTTTTTTTTAGACTGTAGGAATACAAACAAATTGACTAGCATCAAAATATTTCAGACTGATATTCTTGAATCATAGATCACAGAGAATGGTACAGGTCACATAATTTGGTTGTAGGTAGTTACACAAACTGGCAGTTTGGATTTCTGGAAAGCTGGCTTTCTGGAATCCTAAGCACAGAGAGCTCTGGTAGCATAGTGGCTAAGGCACTTGACTGCTAACCAGAAGGCTGGTGGTTCAAACCCACCAGCACTCCTTGGAAGGAAGATGGGGCAATCTACTTCTGTAGTGAACTGCCTCGGAAACCCAAGGAGGGTTTGCTATGAGTTGGGTCCGACTCGATGGCACACAACAACAACAACAAGCACAGAGAAGGTACAGAGAGGCTCCAATACCTCCCCAAGCCAGAAGAGCTCTGAAGGACAGAGTTGCTGCTCTGCATAAATCCAAGGGGAAGTGACATCCACATTGTAAACTAATGCCAGTGATGACCAGGAGTTTTGTATGTAAGAGAAATCAAGGTGCTAACGTTCTTTTTTTTTAATGATGTCTTTGTTTTCCCAACTCATTTCCACTTGTTGAAAAGAGTCATCGTTCAGCCCAGAAACGGGGACAAACAGGAATTCATAGCCTAAGAAGACCTGAGGAGCAGCTTAGATTGGAACCTGTTGTTATTTGCTGTCTAGTCAGACCTGACTCATAGAGACCCCTCCTTGGGTTTTCGAGGCGGTTTCACTATGGAAGTAGATTGCCCAACTTTCCTTCCGGATTGGAACCTAGAGCATCCTATTTACTCCTGCCTTGGAGGAGCCAATGCAGGTTGGAGAGAAAGCTTACTTAAAAATGTAGAGAAGAGTCAGCATAGCATTTGTGTTAGCAAGGAGGCTTTCTCTTGTCTTCAGAGTCAGAGAACAGAATAGGAGATATACCAAATATATTGACTTTACAATTATGTAAATAAGTTGAGCGATTAAGTACTTAAGTAGCAAATTAATGTTAAGGAATTCAATGGGAAACCTGTGAGTGTGTGTGTTTTGTTGTCTGTGGGTGGGAGTGAAGGTAAAGTAAATTTCTAATCCTAGGCAAAGCAGCAGGTTCCCGGATTGGATTCTGGAAATTGTTTCAGACCTGCTGGTTTGGGGTGGCAGTGATAGTACATCAAAATTGTATACTTTTGTTCATATGGCTAATATTTCTGTTTATAAATGTAGTTTTGTTGGCTGGAACCCTAATAATTAAGAGCAAAACCCATTAATGTTCAGTAAACAAACCATTAGGTTAGAAAGAGACTGCTTCACTATAGCCAGATTGGAGACATTTGCCACTTAGAGTTGATCCTTGCCCAGATCCTGTCTACTGACCTTTCTCTTGTTGTCTCTAATTATCATGTAGGATTGATTTGGAGTGAAATTGAAAACTCTCCCTTTAATTCTGTGTCTAAACCACTTGTTACATCATAATGGTTAACATTGTTTTGACAGCATCACACAAATGATGAATAATTGGTAGACCTCTTAGAAGAGTCAAAGGAGCCTTGGTTAAAGCACTTGGCTATGGTTTGAACTCACCAGCCACCCTGGTGGAGAAAGATGTGACAGTTTGCTTCCATAAAGATTGTTGTTGTTGTTGTTGTTGTTATGTGCCGTCGAATCGGACCTGACTCATAGTGACCCCTCCTTGGGTTTCCAAGCAGTATCACTGTGGAAGTAGATTGCCCAATCTTCCTTCTGAGGAGTGGCTGGTGGGTTTGAACCGCCAGCCTTCTGGCTAGCAGTCAAGGGCCTTAGGCACTATGCAACCAGAGAGCTCCTTCCATAAAGATTATAGCCTTGAAAACCCTATGGTGCAGTTCTCCTCTGCCTATAGGGTCACTATGAGACAGAATCAAGCTGACAACAGTTGGTTTAGTTTTGGATAGAAGAGTCAAACAACCCAATTTAATTTAAAAAGTGTTGGTTGGGGTAATGAAGATGAATTTAAGTTGAAGACAATTTTAATTTGGAATACTTGGAATACTTCCTTATTATTCAGGTTCTGCCCGCCCCCCCCCCCCCCCCCCACACACCTCAGCATTATGTTTCATACTTTGGGAATGATAATTTAAAAAAACTTTGTTCAAAGGAGGAAACAAAAATTTTATTCACAAGGACTTGCATTATTTTAGAAATTTTGTCATTGGTGACAGTAGTAATTACTAGTTGATAAGGCTTGATAGGTGCCAGCAGGCTGACATACTGTGAGAGTTGGCTCTAACTTCAGTCCTCTAAAGTTAGCAGGATAGTAATTATTCTTTCCATTTTATAGGTGAGACTGTCACATAATTCTTAAGTCTTAAATCCATTGTTTCAGTTCCTCATCCTCTCTGTTCATCCCACACCACTAAGCAAAGCACAGGTGTGGTTTCCAAAGTCCTCCTTGCTGACTCCCCATCCTGCCTCTCTGCATGATATCAATCAGCTGCATTTCTGATCCACCTGTGTTTCTCAATGGCAATTTTCTGAAGAAAATTGCAGGCATTGAGGCATCAGTGTGACATCTTCCTTATACTGGAGAATCATTATATTACTGCTTGATTGTAATGGTATAAATACATTTCTAGGTATATAACTTTTTCTTCCTTTTTAAATTATGCTTTGGGTGCAAATTTACATAGCAAACTTGTTTTACATTCAACAGTTCATGCACATTTGGTTTCATGGCCCTGATTACTCTCTGCAACTGTAAAAAATTCTCCTCCTCTCTGTGACCACCTCCTACCTGTGCCCTTCTCGTCCACACATTCCTGCTGTCCAGACTTCCCTCTGTGTGAGTGCTACCCCTCCGGCGTCTCATGGCTGCTTGATCCAAGGCTTGCATCTCCCTAGAGTAGGTGGGTGCATTGACCTGGGATGGATATTCTGTGTGTAGGTCTTTCGACTGTTAGGTTGACAACCAGTCCATGTCAATGAGTCCATTTCTAGTCTCGAAGGATAACCTGGGGACATAGTCTTGGGGATTCCACCAGTCTCTTTCCAAGCAGTAATTCTGGTCATTTTTGCAGTTTTGAATTTTTTTCCACATTTTTCCTCCCACTCTATCCAGGATCCTCAGGTTTGATCCCTTTCTGAGTGGTTGGCATTTGTAACCAGGCACCATCTAGTTCTTCTGGTCTCAGGGTCATGGAGGCTGAGGTCCTCATGATCCATCTTACCTTTGGACTAATTGTTTCCAGATGACTTTGATTTTCTTCACTGTTCTTTGATTCAGATGAGAGGAGTTGCATCTTAGCATCTTAGATGGCAACTCAAAAGCTTTTAAGACCTCAGTCGCTACTCACCAAAGTAGGTTGTAGAACAAAATTTTTATGAACTGTATGTGCCAATTGAGCATGATGTCTCCCAAGACTATGGTCCAGAGCATTCAGGCCTGATGATTCTCTCTCACAAGATGTTTGGTTATCTCTGCAAAGTTACTCCCACCTTGTCTTCTATTGCTTCTGTAATGTTTGTGGCTAATATTGTAACACAAGTGCATATGTAAGATTATCCTCAGCCAAAGGGGATTCAAAATGGAGTCTCATCAGTAAGCACCACGCTATTTCCCTCTAGCATCTTAGAGCTTGAAAAACTAGGTACAGCAGTTTGAATTAGGGATTTTGGTGCTCTGAACAGCTCACTGAATCAGAGTGCACCAAACACAGAAGAGTAGAATTAGAGGAAAGGCACAGGAAGATTATTTAAGAAAGATCTACCTGGTGGAGGATGGATGGGCAGCTGAAAGAGGCCATTGGAAACTTCCCTGGGGCAGTCACTGACTGGCTGTTGGGGGAGGCCACGTGAAATCTCTGTGAGCCAAGAAATGAGACATCCTACATCAGTATACCAGCGATCACACCAACATCCCAGCAAACAGCCCCAAGGATCTGTCTCCAGTACCTGATTTTATCGGTAACATGGATCACCTGAGTGCAAATGGGCACGTGCAGCACCACTGAAACCCAAGGGGAGAGCTCACTGGTGCTCCAGGAGGGTGAGCTTGCTCCCCCCTCAGCGGGTCACTGAGTGGCTTGGGTCAGCCTGGGAGACACTGAGAGGTCTGTGTTTATCTTTGTCACTGATATCAGGACCACAGATTACTAGCAGGCACTCTTCCGACTCCAGCACAGCTGAAATTGCGCACATCTTTGGCGCCGCAGGTGGGCGGTATCACAAGCTCCTGAGCCATTGGCAGCGTGGGCAGGCAGGGTGGGGAGAGAGGAAGCTGCAGCTGAGTGCGGTCCCGGCAATTTACCTTGGATTGGCTTTTTGGCGCCGAGGGGCCTCAGAAGTGGGGTCTTTGAGTGTGCCTGAGCCTGGCGGAAAGTGGCTACTCCCTAACAACAGGAATCTTTCCTGAGATTGCGCCGTGGACTTGTAAATAATTACATCATCAATAACAGCCTGCACAAAGCCTTAGAAACCGACCCTAGCAGCACCAAGCTTTCCTCCTTCTTCTGCTCCCACCTTCTCTGCCAATAACTTCACTCATTCAATAGAAGAAACCATATTCAGCCAATTACCACAAAGCCTTCTGCTTCGAACTCTAAACCCTCTTTATGACAAACAGAAACAAATATCCACATTCTACACAGTGATTCCACCAACAGCAGAGCAACCCAACATACCTGAATCAATAATAAAATAAAAAAAACCCAGCTTCACCTTTTCAAAATATTAAACCATAAAACCAAGACAAAACAAATCAATACGTAACCAGCAGCTAGAGACAATCTCAAAATGTCTAGAAAACAACAGGCAACCGCAAATCAAACAACAACAACAACAACAAAAAACAGGACAAGTCATTAGAAGCAAAACCACAAACAAAGTTCTCATTATACATGGAGGAAGAGGAGGCAATAGAATTATCTGAGAAGGAATTTAGAAGGTATTTTATAGAGCTATACAAAAGCCTAAGGAAACCTCAAACAGAAACAAGGAGAACACAGACAGTTCCCTGGAGGAACTCAGGAAAATCATTGAGGAACAGAATATTAAGATAAATGCAAAATCAGAACTCATACAAAAATAGCAGTGAGAAATGCAGAAAATGTCTATTGAAATGCAAACCATGAACACCAAAATGATAGAACTACATAACACAGTAGAAGCTCAAAAGAGCAGATTAGAACTGGCTGAAGAACGCATATCCCAACTAGAAGACAAATCCCTGGACACTAGCCTGTATGAAGAAAAATCAGAACCGAGATTTAAGAGAAATGAAGAGAGCCTAAGAATTATAAGTGATGACATGAGACGAAACAATATAAGACTCATTGGAATTCCAGAAGAAGAAGAGGCAAAAAAGACCATGGAGAAAATTGTGGAAGACCTACTAGCAGAAAACTTTCCCCATATCATGAGGGAAGAAAAGATATTTGTCCAAGGAGCTCATAGAACCCCACACAAGATTGATCCCAAAAGAAAGACACCGAGACATATTATAATCAAACTTTCCAAAACCAAAGACAAAAAAAATTTTGAGAGTTGCCCAGGAAAAAAGAAATATTACTTATTATAATCAAACAGTTAGGCTGAGCTCTGATTACTCAGCAGAAACCATGCAGGGAAGAAGGCAATGGGACGGCATATATAAAACTCTGAAGGAAAAAACTTCCAACCAATAATCCTATATCCAGCCAAATTATCCATAAAATATGAGGGCGAAATCAAGGCATTCTCAGATAAACAGAAATTAAGAGACTTTGTGAAAACCAGACCAACCCTACAAGAAATGCTTAAGGAAGTCCTACCAATAGAGAACCCACAACAGACATCAGCAAAACCAGGATATGTGACATCAACACTAAAACCAAATCAGAAATAGTTACTCATAATAAGACCATAAAACATTCTACCTTAAAAACCAAGGAACTCAAGCAGCACACAACAGCAGCAACTAACCTGTCAGAGGGAATAATACTTCTAGGTACAGACCCTCAAATGGAGAGGAAAACACGACAATGTCTTTGCAGCACACACTGTTCTAAAAATATAGAGACAAGAATATACTCCAAGATAACCACAGAGAAGAGTAACAATTCTTCTAAGCAAATCCAGAAGGAAGGAAAATATATGGGCTTAATAAACACAAAACTGACTATAAAGAAGAAAAGGGAGAAAGCAATAGCCAACAAACTGAACTCAGCACAGAAATATACACGGACTAAGGAATCACCAACGACATGACAAAAAACTACAATAGAATGACACCAATCAACTCATACCTATTACTAATTACGTTTAAAGTGAATGGACTAAATGCACCTATAAAGAGAAAGATAGTGGCAGACTGGATAAGAAAAGAAGACCCATCAATATGCTGCCTACAAGAGACACATCTTAGACACAAAGATAAAAACAAATTAAGAGTTAAAGGATGGAAAAGAATATACCAAGCCAATCGAAACCAAAAAAGGGCAGGGGTAGCAATTATGATTTCTGATAAAATAGACATTAAGGTGAAAAACATCTTAAGAGTCAAGGATGGGTATTATATGATGCTGAAAGGGTCAATCAACAAAGAAGAGGTTACAGTAATAAATATTTATGCACCCAATGAAAATGCTCCAAAATACATGAAGCAAATATTAATTGAATTAAAAGGAGTGATAGACAAGTCTACAATAATAGTGGGGGATTTTAACACAGCACTTTCAAGGAGAGATAGGTCAATGGGAAAGAAGCTCAGCAAAGATACAGAAGAACTTAACAACACAATCAATGAATTGAAACTCATAGACATATATAGAGTACTTCATCCAACAAAAACACAATTCACATTCTTTTCCAGTGCACATGGGTCCTTCTCCAGAATAGACCATATGCTAGGACATAAAACAAGCCTCAATAAATTCAAAAACATTGAAATACTACAAAGCATCATCTCTGACCACAATCTATAACACTAGAAATTAATAATAGGAAGAGCAAGGAAAAAGCATCAAACATATGGAAGCTGAACAACTCTCTGCTTAAAAACTATTGGGTTACAGAACAGATAAAAACTGAAATAAAAAAATTCCCAGAAAGTAATGAAATGAAGATACATCCTACCAAGACCTATGGGACACAGCAAAAGCAGTACGCAGAGGATAGTTTATAGCAATAAATGCATACATCAAAAAAGAGGAAAGAAAATCAACACTCTAACTTATCAACTACAACAACTAGAAATAGAACAACAGAAGAGTCCTAAAATATCTAGAAGCAAGGAAATAATAAAGATCAGAACAGAAATAAATGAAACAGAAAACAAAACAAAACAAAAAAACATAGAGAAAATCAACAAAACAAAGAGCTGGTTCTTTGAAAAGATTAATAAAATCAATAGACCATTGGCAGACCTAACAAAAGAAAAGAAAGAGAAGATCCAAATCACAAGAATTGTAAAGGAAAATGGTGCCATCACTACAGAACCAACTGAAATAAAAAAGATACTGATAGAATATTATGAAAAACCGTATGCCAATAGATATGAGAATCTAGAAGAAATAGACAGGTTTCTAGAAATACAAGATCTACCTAAATTATCCCACTCAGAAATAGAAAACTTGAACAGACCCATAACAAGGGAAGAAATTGAATAG
>NW_006921702.1:6316392-6316906 GCF_000298275.1 Orycteropus afer afer | reverse complement strand
AAATATCTAGGAATAAACCTCACCAGAGACACAAAAGACCTAACAGAGAAAACTACAAAACACTGCTACAAGAGGCATCAAAGGTACTACATAAATGGAAGAACCTGCCTTATTCATGGGTAGGTAGACTAAACATTGTGAAAATGTCAATGCTACCTAAAGCAATCTATACATTTAATGCAATCCCGATCCAGATTTCAACAAAATTTTTTAAGGAAGTGGAAAAACTAATTATTAATTTCATATGGAAAGGAAAGAGACCTAGAATAAGCAGAGCACTTCTAAAGAAGAAAAACAAAATGGGAGGCCTCACACTTCCAGATCTTAAGAACTACTATATAGCCACAGTAGTCAAAACAGCATGGTATTGGTACAATGATAGACAGATAGACCAACAGAACAGAATAGAAAGCTCAGACATAGACCCATCCATCTATGGACAACTGATCTTTGACAAAGGCCCAAAACCCATTAAATGGGGAAGAGACAGCCTCTTTAACAAATGGTGCTGGCA
>NW_006921702.1:6308452-6315292 GCF_000298275.1 Orycteropus afer afer | reverse complement strand
AGACATATGTACACCTGTGTTCATTGCAGCACAATTCACCATAGCAAAGAGATGGAAACAACCTAAATGCCCATCAACGGATGAGTGGATAACCAAGTTATGGTATATCTACACAATGGAATACTATGCCATATTAAAAAACAATGAGGGATATGTAAATCATCTTGCAACATGGATGAACCTGGAGGTCATTATGCTGAGTGAAGTAAGTCAATCACAGAAGGACAAGTATTGTATGAGCCCATTACTGTAAAAAGACCTAGAGAAGGGTTTGCTTGGGAAAGGGAACTCACCTAGTAGGTTACCAGGATGGGGAAGGAAAGGGAGGGATTAATTTAGGGCTAGTTGGGGCTTACACCCTGACATGGGTAGGGGGAGGGATATACGGGAAGGATATATGACCACCATGATAACACTGGGAAAAGAGAGGACACCGAACTGTGCACGTAAGAGATAGACGACATGTTAAAACCAACCAGTGTGTCCACAATACCGCATTGCCATTAACACCAAACACTAGGCTATAAAAATAAACACATGAACACCTGAGATGATCAGACAGGGATCAGTGAATAGAGGTATACTCTAGACCAAGGGATAGACTCAGCTGAGGCTTATCTTGTACAGACACCAGTGATACAAAATACCTGCAGTCCTTACAGAAACAATAGAAGACAGACACAGAGTAATCTCTCACAGACATCCCAACACTATGGGAGAGAGATCCAGTAGAGCTACTACCTCAGGACCATAGTACTGGGGCACACCAGACTCAATTGGCACAACAAAATACATAAAAATGTTGCTCCACATCCTACATTGGTGAGTAGCGACTAGGGTCTTAAAAGCTTTCAAGCAGCCATCTGTTGTTGTTGTTGTTATGTGCCATCGAGTCAGCCCTGACTCATAGCGACCCCTCCTTGGGTTTCTGAGGCAGTATCACTACGGAAGTAGGATAGCCCAGCCTCCCTTCCGAGGAGTGGCTGGTGGGTTTGAACCGCCAGCCTTCTGGTTAGCAGTCAAGTTCTTTAGCCACTATGCTACCAGAGCAGCCATCTAGGATGCAGCTAATGGTCTCCTAGTGTTGGAAGTGAAGAAGAACACATCAAAAAAAATAAAAAAATAAAAGGGCATTTAGAAGCAATCAGCCCTAGGATACGATGGCCAAGACCAGAAGAACCAGATGGTGCCCGACTACCAATCCTAACCACTCAGGAAAGGATCAAATCTGGAGATCCTGAATAGAGTGGGAGGAAAAATGTGAAACAAAATCCAAAAACTCAATGATGACCAGAATTACTGGTCAGATGAAATCTGGTGAGACTCCCAATAGTATGACCCTGAAATACATTTGGCACCTGGAATAAAACTCACCCCCAGGGGTGGGCTCTCAGTCCAATAGTTAACAAGATTTACACGCAGACCACTCAACCCAGGATGCCGCACCCACACACTCAATGGTAATACATCCCTTAAAGCAATAGATGGGACACCAAAGGACCAACATTCAAACTGAGGAAATGCAGGACAAACAGGAGTGCATAATTATGAGGGGCACAAGAGGAGTGTTGCAGGCTAGGGAGGGGAGGATACTGGGTTAGGGTTGGACATGGTGAATGGGGAATGAATGTATGCATGACTTTGAATGTAAAACAAGCTCTTAAAAAAAAAAAAAGATTATCTTCAGCCATATATATCCTTGGTTTAGGGTGTATTCCTCTTTGCCTACCCCCACCTGCTCTTATCACCTGTCTATGCATTAATCTGTAACCTGGTATTTGGTTTTAGTAATACTGCAGTGTTGTGCCTGTAATAGTGTTTTTCTCTGTTTGTATTTTTGGTGTGCATTTCAGTGTCTTTCCTTTCCCCACTGTCACCGTGCTGGTCACAGACTCTTTCCACACCATTCCTCCCGTCACCCAAATCAACATGTGATCCCCAAATAGACCAAGATTTTCCATCCCCTTCCCTCCCATCCGTGGTAACCAACAAAGTGAGTTTCCTTCCCTGAATAAACTTTCCTTGACTTTTTAGAATAGTGGGCTCATACAATATTTGTCCTTCTGTGATTGACTTATTTCACTCAGCATGTTGTTGTTGTTGTTATTTGCTGTCGAGTCGGCCTTGACTCATAGCGATCCCTCCTTGGGTTTCCGAGGCACTATCACTACGGAAGTAGGATTGCCCAACCTTCCTTCCGAGGAGTGGCTGGTGGGTTTGAACCGCCAGCCTTCTGGTTAGCAGTCAAGTGCCTTAGGCACTATGCTACCAGCGCTCCCACTCAGCATAATGTCCTCTAAATTCATCCATGTTGCCAGATGATTTGTGTTTTCTTCATTATTCTTTAATGTTGTGTAGTATTCCATTGTGTGGATGTACCATAGTTTGGTGATCCAATCATCTGTTGATGGGCATTTAGTTTGTTTTCATTTCTTTGCTAGAGTGAATTGTGTTGTGATGAACATGGATGTGCACGTGTCTGTTTGTGTTGTGTTTCTTACCTCTTTAGGATAGATATATCCCTAGTAATGGAATTTCTGTATCAAATAGTATTTATGTTTTCATTTTTTTAAGGAAACACCATATCATTTTTCACATTTTCCCACCAGCAATGTGTGAGAGTTCCAATATCTCCACAGCCTCGCCAGCATTTGTTATTTTCTGTCTTGTTGAACTTTGCTATTATTGCCGGGGTGAGATGATATCTCATTGTTGTTTTGATTTGATCATTAGAGAATGGCTAATGATCATGAGCATTTCCTCATGTGTTGGTTGGTTGCCTGTATATCCTGTTTATTGAAGTGCCTCTTCATTTCCTTTGCCAATTTTTGAGTTGGGTTGTTTGCCTTTTTGGTGTTGAGGTGTTGAAGCTTTCTATAAATTTTAGAGATAAGTCCCTTGTCAAATAGGTCTTAGCCAAATATTTTTTTCCCAATCTGTAGGTTCTCTTTTTACCCTTTTGGAGAAGTCTAGATGCACATAAGAATTTAATTTTAATTTATTTATATTTTTTAGGGGGGATCAGTAGTATGCTAGGTATTATGAGGTTTATAGGTAACTATTGGCCAAGATATTTGACCTCTCAGATTGCTCATCATCTTTTTTTTTTTTTTTTTTTAATTTTTAAAAGGTCCCAGTCATCTAGTTTCTCCTCCACTGCCTGTGCATTTTGGAGGTTATGCTTGATAGTCTATTTATGCCATAAATTTAAGTTCCTAGATTTGCCCCTATTTTACCTTTGATGAGCTTTATAGTTTTGGGTTTTATATTTAAGTCTTTGGTTCCACTTGAGTTCATTTTAGTGTATGGGGTGAGATATGGGTGTTGTTTCATTTTTCTGCATGTGGAAATCCATTTTTGCCTGCGCCATTTGTTAAAGAGGCTATCTCTCCCTCATTTAATGGGTTTGGGGCCTTTGTCAAAGATTGGCTGTCCATAGATGGATGGGTCTGTTTCTGAGGTTTCAATTCTGTTTCCTTGGTTTGTCTCTTGATTATTGTACCAATACCACACTGTTTTGATTACTGTGGCTATAAGTAGGTTTTGATGTCTGGGAATGTGAGACCTTCTACTTTGTTTTTCTTCTTCAGCAGTGCGTAGCTTATCTGAGGGCTCTTTCCTTTCCATATGAAATTAGTGACTGGTTTTTCCATGTCCTTAAAAAGTGTTTATAGAATCTGGAATGGGATTGCATTGAATGTATAGATTGCTTAGGGTAGTATTGACATTATCACAGTATTCAGTCTTCCTATCTATGAATAGGGAGCTCTGGTAGCATAGTGGCTAAGGCACTTGACTGCTAACCAGAAGGCTGGCAGTTCAAACCCACCAGCCACTGCTCGGAAGGAAGATGGGGCAATCTACTTCCATAGTGATACTGCCTCGGAAACACAAGGAGGGGTCGCTATGAGTCGGGTTCAACTCGATGGCACACAACAACAACAACAACAACAACATCTATGAATAAGGCATGTTCTTCCATTTATATAGATCCCTTGTAGTTTCTTGCACTAGTGTTTTGTAGTTTTCTTTGTATAGGTCTTTTGTGTCCCTCGTAAGATTTAGTCCTAAGTATTTTATTTTCTTGGTAGCTATTGTAAATGGTATTGTTTTCCTTATTTCCTTTTCAGAGGCCTCTTTGTTGATGTAGAGAAATCCAGCTGAATTTTGTATGTTGTTAGGTGTATAACCTCTGAGGCTCTTTGGTGGCATTTTATTTTCAGAAAGAGATATGTGGAGTGTAATATGTGATGATGAAACTCAGCAATTGTTGAGCACAGTTAATGCATTAGTGAATTCATATAATGAGTTGAATTTAGACTTCTTTTTTTCCTGTAGCAAGATTATTCTGCCTTGACTGTGGCTTATGAATTAATAAACATTCAAAAGTCTTCCCTTTTGTTCTGGATGTTGCTTAGCTCATTATGTCTTGTGTTGATAAATTTAACAAAAGCGGAGCGCTCTGCTGGGACCATGAATGCCTTCAAAGTGGAAGGGTAAGCAGAATACAAAGTCACAAGTGTGCTAATTGTGTTTTCTTGTTGGTAACTTGTTGGCCATAGCCAGACTTTGTTCTGAGCTGAGCTGTGCTGTTTGAGGGTATAACACTGCCTCATCTCTGACAGATGCATGCTTGGTTCTCGTGAAGTTTCCAACAGTTAAAGTCCTTGGTGTCTAATTTACCAGAAGGAATGAGTGAGCAGGGAAGAAGAGAGCCTTTTCGTATGACTCTTCAGAGCTGAGGTGTATTTTATTGTGCTTGCTAATACTTGTGCTGCCTTGATCCCATTAGTCTGTATTACAACTTTTACGAAGAGACCTTACAATTCATGAGTGATTACCATATCTATCAAGTAGCAATTATTAATTATCCACTTGAATTTAGGGCTTTTTACTATTAGCAGTGGCCTGACATCAGACAGTGCCTTTTTAGCTCACTTCAGGCCTATCTAAGTGGAATATCACTCAATCTATTTTCCTTTTCTTAAATTTGGTTTTAATCACTTATAAAAAGAACTTAACTTATTTTATGATGTTTTGGAGTCCCTGGGTGGTGCAAACAGTGATACACTCAACTGCTAACTGGAAGATTGTACTTCGAACCTAACCAGAGGTATCTTAGAAAAAAAAGCCCTGGTGACTGGCTTCTGAAAAGTCACAACTTTGAAATTTAGTTTACCTATGCACACTTGGGGTCACCATGAATTGGAATCAACTCCATAGCAACTGATTTGATTTACTTGTTTTATGATATTTTAGTTAACCTGTGTAGAATCCTCTCATTCTCTCAGTAGCAAATGATTTTATGAATAATGTATGCAAAGTGGGAAGAATATACCTTTTGTTTCATCATTGTAACTGTTGGTCTGTGCAAAACATTGATCTTTAGACATAGCACCATAAGGCAACCCCAGGGGAAAATTATGTTGCAACTGTTTTCTTGATGCTACCACAATCTGGGTTTTAAATTATATAGTATTCTTATGTTATGGTTTAGGCTTTAACTGAAGGGGTTAATGGGAAGTTATGGATGACTTGCTTTAAACTGTGCTGACTTTAATAATATGTGTGCTGAGAGGAGTTACACACTTCTGTTGCATAACATATTTACTAATGTATGTGTAGTGTTTTTTTAATCCTAACTATTAAAGTTAAGTGTTGAGTTCAATCTATTCCCTTTGGGACTCTCTCTCTCTCTCTCTCTCTCTATATATATATTCTACAAGTTTTCCTTTGCATTTCTTTTTGTTTTGTTAAAGTGTAGAAATCAACCCTTGCTATGCATGAAAATCATGGGAGATTGGGGGATTTCTACTGTGGAACATGGGCAGTTCACTGCTATTTGGCCCATTCCATTGTGAGAGTGTCAGTATAAGGAATGGCATGGTGTGGTAGAAGCACAAGGCCTGTAGAGACGTCTCAGCCATGTAAAGCTATATAATCAACCAACTATATAATCAAGTCAGCTTTGATGTGTGGCGACCAATGTGTGTCAGACCCATGTGTATGCTCAACAGGGTTTTCAATGACTGATTTTTCAGAAGTCGTTTGGCAGGCTTTTCTTCTGAGGTGCTTCTGGATGGACTCGAACTTCCAACTTTTTGGTTATCAGCCAAGCATGTTAGTGGATTGCACCATCCAGGGACTCATAAAGTTAGTTAACTCCAAATAAATTGTTTAACTTCTCTGTTGCTCATTTCCATTGTGACTAAAGTAGAGATAATGCTACCTGGATTATAGGGTTTTTTGAATATTAGAGATAATTAGAGAGACTATGAGTAATAGGATCTAGTGGAGTACCTATCACATGGTCATTATTATGATGGTTTTTATATTGGTGAGCATCAGGCATGACCAAGAATGCAGACATGAAACCCATCCCAAAGCTGGTTTTGATGAAGAGTTTCACTGGATTTCTAATAAGAAAATGTACTAATAACATCATGGTTTCTTATGGTAGAAATGCAGGCAATACTACCTTGATGTGAGATTAATGTTGTTGTTGTTGTTATGTGTCTTCAAGTTGGCCCCAACTCATAATGACCCCTCATTGGGTTGCCGAGGCAGTATCACTTATGGAAGTAGATTGCTCAACCTTCTTTCCGAGGAGTGGCTGGTGGGTTTGAAACACCAGCCTTCTGGTTAGAAGACAGGTGCCTTAGGCATGAGGTTAATAGCAATCATAATTATCATTACTGTTTGTTGACTTAAAACATAAATTTACAATATGAATACAAAAATATTATCTCCTATTCAAAAAAGCCAGGAAACCAGACAGAAGAGCAGTCAGCCCCAGGGACAACTCAGGGACGCCCAAAGCAGCAGGCCAGAAGAGCAGGA
>NW_006921702.1:6283547-6303322 GCF_000298275.1 Orycteropus afer afer | reverse complement strand
CGGGGAAGAGGTAACTATGGGGAGGAAGTGGGAGGGGAGCTGTTGCATTGTAAATTTTGGTCAATGACATGAGACAAAGTATATTATGTGAACTGCTGTATGAAAAGTGAATTTACTTTGTAAATCTTCACCCAAATCAAAATACAATTTAAAAAAAAAAAAAGAACTAACAGATCTGTCCTGTAGGAAGTGCAGCCAGAATGCTCCTTGGAAGCAAGAATGGCCAGACTTCGTCTCATCTATTTTGGTCATGTTGTAAGAAGGGACCATTGCCTGGAGAATGATGTCATGCTTGGTAGAATGGAAGGTCGACGAAAGAGGGGGAGGCCTTCAACGAGATGGATTGATACGGTGGCTGTGATGATGGGCTCAAGTATAGTAGGGATTGTGGGGCTGCCACGGGATTGGGCAGTGTTTCGTTCTGCTGTGCATGGGGTCGCTATGAGTCGGAGATGGCTCAACGGCACTTAACAACAACAACAACATTCATAAATTTGGAAGGAAGACTGGGCAATCTACTTCTGTAGAGATACTCCCTCGGAAACCCAAGGAGGGATCGCTATGAGTCAGAACCATCTTTACGGCAGTGATTTTTTTTTTTTTTTTTAATTCATAAATTGCTTTTATGCAGATGTAAATGCAAATTCATAATGGGAGCAGGTAGATAGACCACATGAATGAGGAAGTAACTAGTTGGATAAGAAGGCATGGAGAGCCCATGCCCTTTCCTCCAGGGGATTTGTGGGAAAACACCACTCAGCCCAGCAGAATGCATTAGCCCACTGACTGCCAATGTGTAGCCTCTACCTTAATGCTTCTAAAACAGAGGTCATCCTTATTGTAGTGTATGTCTGTCTGTATATCTGAGTGTGTATGTATGTGTATATGAGTGTGTGTATGTATGTGTATATGAGTGTGTGTATGTGTATGGGAGTGTGTGTGCATGCTCATTCTCGTAGCAGTTCTCAGATGTTGGTAGGGCAAGATAACCATGCCTCATTAATAAAGGTGTGAATTCCCTCTATTTACCAAATGTCTTTTCCAAGCTGACATTTTGACATGCTATGTTGATATTTGCAAGAACCTGGGACTGGCATTCTGATCTCCTAACTATTGGACCAGTGAAGTTTTTTTGAACTAGACTGCAGTGTTTGCAGTCTTCTCTCTGAACCCCGGGTACACCTAACTTTATTGCATGATATTATTTACACATTAAAAGGATATAAAAGTAAATATCACAGTTCAGCATTTACTTGAAATAGTCAGCAGCAATCTGTCACATATATTCTATCTGTCATCTGCTCTACAGATTTCTCATAGCCAAGTAATAATATAAGATGATTTTCTTAAAACATAATGTTTGGATATTAGATAAAATACTGAGCATGTCTGTAGATCTACTGGGAACAGTGTAAAAAAAAAAGAGTGATAATGCAAATAAAACAGATAAGAGGGCATTTATTTACATGTTCCCTGTTTTGGGGATGGATGGGTAGTAAATTAAATTTGGACAAATATGATTATGTTTGTCACAAGTAACATCTAAGAGTTTAGTAAACTCCCTATTCAAAGCATATTAACTTGATATAAATAGATGCTCGAATAATATTTGATGCTTTGGCATACTTTCTCTTAGAATGAATCCATTTTTCCTAAAGGAAACTGACCATCATGAAGAGGTTGCACCTGCCTCTCTTTCTGCTGCTCCTTCAGCCTGGACAGAAGGGATACTGCTGTCACTCTGTTACCACCAGCAGTGTCTTTTCACTATATATCCCAAAGCCAGATGTATATATTTATATTATTACCATTTTGGCAATAGAATTTCTTTTTGACATTTGATTTTCTTTTGTGTCTCCAGATTTTATAAAAGGGCATAAAATATTTTTATCTATCTCTACTTTTTGTGTTGTTGTTGTTGTTATTTGCAATCGAGTCAGCCCCGACTCATAGCGACCCCTCCTTGGGTTTCCAAGGCAGTATCACTACGGAAGTAGGAATGCCCAACCTTCCTTCCGAGGAGTGGCTGGTGGGTTTGAACTGCCAGCCTTCTGGTTAGCAGTCAAGTGCCTTAGGCACTACACTACCAGAGCTCCCTGCTTTTTGTAGTGAACATAAAAGCAAAAATCTGAAATTCTGGCCTATTTTATTAAATTTGTGATGAGGCTGGGAAGCACCACATTATTGGTGCATTTTAAAAACTTTTTTTTTTTTTAACTTTTGTTGCAATCTGGATGAGAGTTTACAGAGCAAATTGGTTTTCCGTTTAACAATTCATACAGATTATGTTTCATAACATTGATTGCAATCCCCACAATGTAACAGCACTCTTCCACTTTTTCCCTGTGTTTACCACTTCCATTCACCCTTTTCTGTCATTTCCTTCATTCTGAGCATTATTCCTGGGCAGATGCTGCTCTTCTGATCTTCTATGGCTGGTTGTTCTAGGGAATGCATACCTCCCTGGTGTTCCTGCTCACCTTATAGGCTTGTGTGCCTGAAAGTTGAGCCACAGAGGTGAGTTTAGTTTAGGCTTGAAGAGTGTCTAAGGGCCACATAACCTTGGAGGTTTCATCAGTCTCTGTCAGACTTGTAAACCTGACCTTTGTTAGGATTTTGAGTTTTGTCCACATTTTTCTCAGTCTGCCCAGGACCTCCTATTGTGATCCCTTTCACACTGGTCGGTAGTTGTAACAGGCACCATCTAGTTCTTCTGGTATCAGAATAGTGGAGACTGGGGTTTAAACTGTTTCAATGCATTTTTTTTATTTTCTTTACTATGCTCTAGATGGAAAGAGATGAATAGTTAGTTGTACCTTAGATAGTTGCTCACAAACTTTTGAGACCTCAGTCACTACACATCAGAGTAGGATATAGAACATCGTCTTTGTGGACTATGTTATGCCAATTAATATTGATGTCTCCAAAGACTACGGTCCTGAGCCCCCAGACCCAGCTACTCATTCCCTCAAGGTGTCTGGTTGTGGCTAAGAAGTTTTCTTAACTTTGTCCCCTATGTGCTCTACTATATTCTACTATATTTGCAGGACATAAAAATATATATGTAGAAATATCATCTATTAAACCTATATATATATATATATATATCCATGAATGTGCACCCATTTTCCTTCCCACACCTGTTCAGATTCCATGTCTCTCTGTCTATCCACTTGTAGATTATTGTTATTACAGGATTGTACACAATATTTATTGTACACACAAAATACATAATATTTACCTTGTTGCCTTTAACTGTTGTATCCAAGTGTCTGCCTTTGCCTTGACCAATTTGTGCTGACCTCCCCGTTAATATATGTTGGCTTTCCCTTCACTCAAGTTTTTATGTATCTACCTTCCAGTTAGTTACTTAGCCTTGCTTCCTCTCCCACCCCTGGTAATCTTCAAAGAATGTTTCTTTGTTTGACTATATCTTTTGTTGACTTTTTGTAGTGGTGATAGCATACAATAATTGTCCTTTTGTGATTGACTAATTTCATTCATTCTAATGTCCTCTAGGTCTATTCATCTTAAGAGGTGTTTCACAGATACATCATTATTCTTAATGTTCCATGATGTGTATGTTCCATAGTTTGTTTACCCATTCATCCATTGATGGGCACTTAAGTTATTTCCATCTTTTTGCTATTTAATAGTGCTGCAATGAACATGCATATACATGCATCTGTTTATGTCAGGGCTCTTATCTCTGTAGGATATATACTTAGTAGTGAGATTGCTGGATCATATGACATTTCTATTTTCAACTTTTTAAAGTGCCATATTGTTTTCCACAATGGTTGTACCATTTTACAGTCCCATGAGCAATGTATGAGAGTTCCAATCTCTCCACACCCTTGCCAGCATTTATTGATTTCTGTCTTCTTGAACATTGCTATTATTGCTGGAGTGATATGATATCTCATTATTGTTTTGATTTGCATCTAATGATCATGAGCATTTGTTTATGTGTTTGTTGGCCACCTGAATGTCTTCTTTTGTGAAGTAGCTGTTCATATCCTCTGCCCATTTTTGAATTGGGTTATTTGTCCTTCTATTGTTGAGTTGTTGAAGTTCTCTGTAAATTTTAGAGATCAGTTCCTTGTCGGATATGTCATTACCAAAAGTGCTTTACATGTCTTTGGTTGGTTCCCTTTTTACATTTTTGGTGAAATCTTTTGATGTGCATAAATGTTTAGTTTTTAGGAGGTCTAGTTTGTCTTCTGCTGTTTGTGCATTTTTAGTTATGTTTGGTAATATATTTATGCTATGTATTAGGACTCCTAAGTTTTTCCCTGGTTTTTAAAATTATATTTATGATTTTAAGTTTTAAATTATCTAATTAGAAAATATTTTAATTTGTGAAGTACAGGTTTCTGTGGCAGTGATGGAAATAATAGCTTATTTCTAAGAAAGCAACCCTATGAGTGGTAGATTATTGCCATAGTTTCAGAATTACATCAGGAAAATTGAGCCAATGATTTAGCACAAGCCAAGCCATGAGTCATCACATCTTCCTCGCAGGGGAGGGTTAAGATATCTATAAAACTATCTGTTAACCAAGCTTCGTGTCCTATGTAATGCCTTCTTTTAAAGTAATTGTAGTAGTTCATTATTGAGGAGTGAAAATGAACTGGGTTAATTTATTATATTCTGAAAGCTCTAATCACCAGAATGTTGACTCTTCAAAAAAAAAAAAAAAAAAGTCTTATGCATATATTTTTGCAGTACATTATCTTAAAGGATAATTTCTCATCAAACTCGAAAGTTCAGAAATCACAGTGCCACTGCTTAATTAATGTGACCCATCTAAATGTATTATGCGTCCAGGTTCTGGCCCTTATTAGCCAGGCCTATGAGCATTTCATAAGCATTCCCAGTGAAGCCAGGAGGCTGCAAAGGTATGTAGTCCATAATTCCTGCTCCCTGACCCTGAGGTCAGAATGAGGCCATGACATTAAGGACAGGTAAAGACCAGTCAGAATGAAAGTCTTACAACTATAACTGGTAACAAAGGGAAGGATTTTGAAGCTGGAAAATGAGGAAAAGATGGTCATATTATAAGCTAGGGATTAACAGTTGAATGAAATATGGCTAGGTGGAGAGGCAGAGATAAGCATTTTAGGAAGAGCCCAGCACATAGGGAAGCATGAGGACAGAGGGAGATGCAGGGCTTATTTCCACCAGAGTGGGATGGACAGACTGAAGTGGAATGGAAAGACCCTCCAATTTGCTGAAGCAGGAGATTTAAGAAGGCATAGATGTTACATGCCTGAATAGGTAGCTTGGAACCACATTTCAATGATCTTCAAGGCCATTGAGCCAAGTCGTAATTTCACCTTGAAGACAGATATTGGTCAAAGATTTCTGAGAAGAGTGCCATCCTTGTGGACAGAGGTCATTCTGAGAAGATTGAACTGTGGTAGGGAGCAGGAGAAATTAGTAGAGAAGCGACTGGGTCCCAGCTGAGAGAGCCAACTTAGGCCCGAGTGATGATGGCTTGACCTCAATGATTGCCACATGAATGGGAGGGAAGGACAGGGTCATAAACCACAAAAAAACAAACTCACTGCTGTCAAGTTGATTTGACTCATAGCAACCCCCCCTTGGGTTTCCAAGGTGGTACCACTACAGAAGTAGATTGCCCAACCTTCCGAGGAGTGGCTGGTAGGTTTGAACAGCCGGCATTCTTGTTAGGAGTTGAGTGCCTTAGGCACTATGCCACCAGGGCTTCTATAAACATCATGAAATAAGACTCAGCAAGTTACTGGTTACTGGGTGATAAGGCAGCTCCAGAGCAAGGGAGTAGAGAAGAATGCCTGGGAGGCTTCAAATCTGAAAACTAGGGGAAGGGCAGGATCCTTAAGAGAAAGAGGAAAGTGAGTGCTGGTATTGAGGGGCAGTGGAGAAGTCTGGAAGAAAGGAGCACATGTTCATAAACCTAGACATCTCCTCAAGTATTAATATTGGCTGTTTACTATTTGTATGGAATTGTTAAGAGGATAAAGTGAATCAGACAGGATTCTGTTCTCCAGATGCTTCCGCCTGGTAAATGAAAGGTGCATTACTAGTGTGACTGACACCAAGGGCAGGGAAGTGCAGTGGAAGAGCAAGCTCCAGTTCAAGGGCTGAGAGAAGATCTCCTTGTAGAGAGGGCAGCAAGCAGGCTCCATGAAGGTCAGGATGTGTCATACCTTCTGCTATGCATCCAATCTCTGCTTAATAGCAATAGTGGATACCTCTCAGAATCCAAGCTCTGTTGGAGGTACTTATACGTGTTACTACATTTCATCCTCACAATAGCACATGGGTTAGGCATTATTATTTCTCTCATTTTAAAAATAAGGAACATAAGACCTGGAGAGGTTAAGCCACTTGACCGAGATCAGCTAATCCTAGCTCTGACCCAGTCATAACATGGCCCAGCTTACGCTCTTACCCAGCTGACTAAAAAACAACGGAAGACAAACCAGTTATTGTCAAGTTGACTGGAACTCCTAATGACTTCATGTGTGCAGAGTAAGATCGTGCTCCATGGGATTTTAAATGGCTGATTTTTTGGAAGCTGATAGCCAGGGCTTTCTGGGTAGATTTGAACTGCCAGTCTTTCAACTAGCAGCTGTGTGTTAACCATTTGTGCCACCCAGAGACTCCTTACCCAACCTTTTGCTCATCAAATATTTGTAGATGAGTCTGAACTGCAGGCCCTAAATGAATTCAAGACATCTAGGAAGTGGGGAGAGCAAGTGATGAAGAAGGTGCCCTAGGAAATTATGAGCAGGAGTAAGTCAGATCCTTGAAGGACTGCAGGTATTATGTGGAGATAGGTGAGCATCTGCTGTGGTTGGAGATTGGGGTTTTGAGAGTGAGGATGGGGAACGGGCAGAAATCTTTGGGGTGCTGGGCACTTAATTTCCAAGTGATCTTCTAGAAAAAGGTATTTTTCACTGAGAACAGGGAGCCTAAACTGCCTTCACACATCACACAAGTGATGTCAGCAGGACACTGGGATTCAGACATAGGTCTGTGGAGCTCAGACTGCTTTTTCTGACATGCCATGTTATACATTGAGTAGCAAGTGTCAGTGGCCCTCTCCAGGCATGTGAGCCTTCAATGCTTTACTAACTGGAATTTTAAATCAAAACTGTAAGTGAACATTAACCCTTGTAATAATAAATCAGAAAGAAAAAAGGCCAATCCTCTGTGCTTTGGTGGTAAGAGACCTGTTGTGGTTGTCCAGGAGGCCAGAATGACTCAAAGTGCAATCCATGGACCTGTATACAATGAAGAAAGTATGGAATTGGGAGCAAGCATTTGGAAGCTGTTGAATAGCAGGTTGATAGTGATGTAACATCCTAGTGTATGGCCAACTAAGTTGCTTTGTTGAACAGAGTATTGACAAGTTTGGTCTTGTGGCATAGGCATGGGGACCACTAGTGGCCCTATGTGTTTTTTGTGCATTGTGTTATTTATTCCCCTCAGTAAACATGTAAATTTTACTGTCACCATTTTCAAGATGTTAAGTAACTTGTTCTGGGTTACAAAGCCTATACCAGGAACCACAAAGCAATGTGAAAACTTTCCCCTTCACTGTTTCAGTTATTGATATTTATCATCAGAGTATGTCCATTGCTTGTTTTCTGAACAGAACCTTTAACCTCCTGCTGGCTAACCCCTGTCCCCCCAATAACCTCACTTTCAGTAAAGGTCCTTGGCTACAGCTCCTATCATCATTAGAATGCTTTGGCTGGGCCTGAGAAGTTTCATTTCTCACTAGAACTGGGATGTTAACAGTTAGTGTTTATTAGACCCTGCAGCCAGTTTGAAGGTTGTGACTTTGGGAGGAAAGAGAAACAGAGAGGAGAAGATCAACAAAATCTAAAGTTCTATAGGCTCTATTGATTTATCTTCTTTTCTGCTCCATGTTAATGTTGAAGCAAGGAATTTGCAAACATTCTTTTTAATGTAATATTTCTTAACAGCCAACTCTGCACCTCTCAGGCAGCCGGGCAGCGGGATGTGGCTGTGGGTGACATTGACTGCCTCTGTGTCTTTAAATGCCGAGCCCTACTGAGTTTCTGTTAATGGCAATAGAATAATTTAGAGGAGAGTACTGGTAGTGGTGGCACAAAATGATGAATGTGAGCTGTATCACTGATTGTGCTTGTAAGAGTTACTGAAAATATGCATAGTATGTTTTTACTATGATAAAAAAGAATGCCCAACCCTGTGAGGAGTGTGTGTGTTCTGTGTCTGAATGCATGTATCTGTGTGTGTATATGTACAAATTGTGTAAGGTGGTGTCTGCTCATCTTTGGCATAAGTGCTCTGTGCAGCCTTTGTGGCCTCAGAGAGGACACATAAATTCTAGATTTTCACGAGTAACTCTGACCCCCTTGGCTTTCTGGCCTAGACAATTTGAAGTTTAGGGGATGCCACTAGTACATCATTTACTCCACAGGCATGCATCATGGTTGGGGAGTCTGGCTGGATAATATCTCAGAGTGGGGGTGGGGAACCAAGAGCTAAGATATGAGGAAGGAGTTACTCCAGGATGGCCACTGTCCTTAGGCCAGGATATTTGTACCCTGTGCTTCAGTGTCTGTTCAGACATCATTAAGGCAACTTGAGGCTTACTTATTACTAGTGGTCCAGTGTGCTGTCCATGGCATGGAAGGCGCTCCATGTGTATTGGTTGTAGGAGTAATCACTGTTATTCAGAGATTAAGGTTAAAAAATAAAGTGAAAATTAACTCCAGATGGATCAAAGACTTAAATGTGAGACCTAAAATTACAAAGCTCCTCAAGGAAAAACTAGGGGAAAATTTAGGGGCCCTAATATATGGCATAAATAGACTAAAAGCATAACCCAAAATGCACAAACAGCAGAAAAGAAATTAGATGAATGGTACCTTCTAAAAATTAAATTTTTATGTGCTTCCAAAGACTTCTTCAAAAGAGTCAAAAGAGAACCTACAGATTGGGAAAATATATTCGGCAATGACATATCTGACAAGGGACTTATCTCTAGAATTTATAGAAAACTCTTAACACATCAACAACAAAAAGACAAACAATCCAATTAAAAAATGGGCAGAAGAAATGGATAGACACTTCACCAAAGAAGACATTCAGGCGGCCAACAAATATATGAACAAATGCTCACGATCATTAGCTATTAGAGACATGCAATTCAAAACATCAATGAGATATCCTCTTGCCCCAGCACTAGTAGTAAAGTTCAACAAGACAGAAAATAACAAATGCTGGTGATGATGTGTAGAGATTGGGACTCTCATACACTGCTGGTGGGACTGTAAAATGGTACAAACACTGTGGAAAGCAATATGGCAATTCCTTCAAAAGTTGGAATTAGAAATACCATTTGACCCAGCCATTCCATTACTAGTTATATATCCTAAAGTGAGAGCCAGGACAGGAACAGACATATGAACACCCATGTTCATCACAGCACTATTTACAATAGCCAAAAGATGGAAACAGCCTAGGTGTCTATCACCTGAAGAATGGATAACCAAACTATGGTACATACATACAGTGGAATACGTTGCAACCCTAAAGAATAACATAGAATCTGCAAAACACCGAATAACGTGGATGAACTTGGAGGACATTATGCAGAGTGAAATAAGTCAATCACAGAAGGACAAATATTGTATAAGTACATTATTGTAAAAGGAAAGGTTTATATATGGAAGGAAATTTTGTTGGTTACCAAGGGTGAAAGGGGAGGGGAGGGAACACTGTTAGATAGGTAGAGACAGGTATTGATTTGGGTGAAGAGAAGGGCAGTGTACCAAATGTGAGTGATCAACATGGTGGCCTTGAGGAAGAGGAAGGCATAGAGAGTTACATGGGAGGTATAGACAACAAAGATGAACCCTTTTGCACATACAGTACTGTGTTGTCAGTGAAGGCAAACATGGGAATATGAGTGGATAGATGAGTGGACAGGCTGAACTATTAGGTATGTCTGTGCAGGGGGTTGTGTGTCCAAGACCATGTATAGGGTTGGCAGACATTGTTTCCATAAGTGTATTTGTATGTCCTATAAGGATTCCCAGGTGTATAGTAGAGCTGACAAAGGGCAAGGTTGTAGTCACTTCTTGGACACAGCCAGCTACCCAGAGGGAGTGAGTAGTTGAACCTGTGGGCTCGGGACCACAGTCTCAGGGGACATCAAGCTCAATTGGCATAACACACTACCAAAATATTGTTCTACCTCCTACTTTGGCAAGTAGTGAGTGGGATCTTAAAAGCTTGCAAGCAGCATCTAGATGCAACGATGGGTTTCTCCTTGTCCAGAGCAAAGAAGAATGAAGAAAACCAAGGATTCATGGAAACAATTAGCCCAAGTGACTGGTGTGCCATGCAGTCCTCAGCCTATATGACTATGAGACCAGAAGAACTAGATGGTGCCTGACTACCACTGTCAACCAGTGGGGGAGGGGAAGAATCTATGCAGGAGATCCTGGATAGAGTGGAAGAACAATGTGGAACAAAACTCAAAATCATTTGAAAAAAAAAAAAAAAGGACCAAGTTTGCTGGTCTGACAGAGCCTGGTGGAGTCACTGAGGCTGTGGCCCCTAGCTGTCCTCCAGGTCTGGAATTGAACACACTTCCGTGGCTTCCAGCCAAACAAAAGACAGGCATATGAGGTGAACATTTATACTAGGTAGATGCACTCCTTGGAGGGAACAATCATGGGAGAATAGAAGGGCTGTGTATGCACAGGGACATAGTTCAGGGGGCAGGAGTACGTGGAGGGAAGGACACAGGGAAGAAATAACTATGGGGAAGAAGTGAGAGGGGAGCTGTTGCGTTGTGGTCATTTGCAGTCAATATCATGTGACAAAGTGTATGTGAGCTGCTGTATGGAAAGTGAATTTACTCTGTAAACTTTAACCCAAATCACAATAATAAATAAATAATAGTTTCTATTTAATGATAACTTACATTTGGCATAAGTTTGAAACTTTCCAAATGCCAGTATCTACATTTTCATTTGAGTTTCATGACAAACCTGTGAGCTTGCAGGAAGACATTTCTCTCCTTGCTTTCCAGATAAGAAGTAGGATCCTATACGTTGCTTGTCTTAGGCTCTTGGTACTAAGTGTCTTAGGCTAGATTCTGTAGAGAACCAAAGCCAGTGAAGAATATATATGTATTTCTTGTATATATTAAAAAGCTAAACTTACTGAAGTTGAGTTGATTCCGACTCATAGCGACCCTCTTTGGGATTCCAAGGCAGTAAATCTTTATGGAAGTAGATTGCTCAGTCTTCTTTCCATGAAGTGGCTGGTGGGTTTCTAATATATAGGGAAATTTATTTCAAGGAAATGGCTCACCAGTTGTAGGGGCTAGCATGTTCCAAGCCCTTGGATCAAATGTCAAGCTGGATGCTTCTGCTGACTCACACAGCTGCAGGGGCTGATGAACTCAAGATTGGCAGGCAGTAGTATAGCAGGCTGCTGGCTGCTGACACTGACAAATCCAAGATCAGCAGGTAGAATGGCAGATTGTTGACTCACAGGTGGCAAGGGCAACAATCCCAAGATTGGCAGGCAACATGGCAGGCCACCAAGTCTAGGAACTGGAGATGATGATGGACCAAATGCAGGATCCAAAATGAGCAAAAAACCAGAGAACTTTCCTAAAGTTTTTACATGTATACTGGAAGCAGGCCACACCCCGAAGCCAACTCACCTTCAACTGGCTGTTCACAGCAGATTCCACCATGGAGGTGATAACCACATCCAATCTCATGATAGGAAATAACATCACAGCTGCCAAGCTGCTCAGAATCACAGCCTCGCCAAATTGACACACACCCTTAACACTGATTAAGAGCTATCAAATAGCCTGACTTGCCCAAAGTCACACAGCAAGGAAGGACTGCATCTTCTGACTTGGGCTGGGCCCCATAGCACACTGCTCCTTAGGGCTAGGCTGTACATGGCCCAGTCCCATGTACTTGGGAGGTTAGACTTCAGTCAGGTTGGGGAAGATCATTGCTAGAGTAGATATAGGCAACAACTACACAGTTAGCCCCAAAAAGTGAGCTAGCACATGAAAGCATGGCCTCGTCACAGAGTGACCAAGTTAAAGAATGCAAATGTAATAGTTACCCATTGCTGCCTAACAAATTGCCTTAAACCTTGGTGGCTTAAAGCAGGAATGGCTTTATTGGGTAGTTCTGACTCTAGGTCTCTCAAGAGGTTGCTGTCATGTTATAGACGGAGGCTTGCAATATTATAAAAATGGCTGGAAAACCCCCTTTTAATATGGCTCACTCAGTGGCTCACTGGCTTTTGTCAGGAGGCCTCAGTTCCTTTCCACATGGACCTTCGTATATGCCTGCTTGAATACCCTCACAACATGGAAGCTGGCTTTCCTCCTATAAACAAGTGATCCAAGAGATTGCAAGGAGGGAGTTGCAATGCCTTTTATGACCTAGTCTTAGAAACCATGCACTGTCATCATCTTCTGTTTGTTGAAGCAAGTCACTAAGTCACTAAGTCCAGTTCATACTCAAAGAAGGAGAATTACACTCCATCTGTTTAAGAGGAGTCCTGGTGATACAGGGGTTAAAGTGCTCAGCTGCCAACCTTTTAAAAGATTGGTGGTTTGAACTCATCAGCACTCTGTGGGAGAAAGAAGAGACAACTCCTTTCTATAAAGATTTATAGCCTTGGAGACTATATGGAGCAGTTCTTCTCTGTCCTATAGGTCTCTATGAATCAGAATCTACTTGATGGCAATTGGTTAGGTTTTTTTTGGTTTGTTGAAGAGAATACACCGACTCTTCAATTATCAACAATCATCAACATGATTAGGTTCCAAAGGTCGTTATGCAAAAGCAGCATTATGCAAAAGTCACTGTCTTCATTGCTAGTGTTCTCCCCACCCCTATGGGTCACTTACCATTCGTTGGGCACTCTCTGCATATCTTGGGATGTGTGTGCTACAGTAGTCCTGCTTCCACTACCACACAGTCTCTGCTTCCACAGAGCCGTGTTGCCTGTCTTCCACAGTCAGGTGTTCCTTGCCCCCACTGCCTCCTGCCATCCACCCTAGGCAGGGAACACACTTGTCCTCTGCTTGCTTCCTCCTGGGCTGGAACTCTACGCATCCTTCATCTGCCCTGGATCTGCATGGTCCCCTTTCCTTATCCCTTTCTTCACCTCCCCCCACTGACCTCCTCAGCACCTCCAGGCCTTTGCCTGGCCTCCCCTTGCCTGCCTATGACTTCAAATCATCCCACCATTGCCCTGTGCCCTCCGTGGCCAGACCAAGACATCGCAGGCAAATGGGAGAAGGTGCCCAGTGGCCAATCCACTGCAGTCCCTTGTGTGGCTCAGTCAGTGGTGCCTCCAGTATATCATGTGAGATGGCCCAGGGAGGGTGCTCTGGGGCTGGCCACCCCACATGGAGCCTGGACCATCAGAGGTGCCATCTGAGAATTTTTTCAAAGTTATCGTAATTCAAAATGTTGGATAACTAAGATAGTCAATAAATGAGGCCTCAATAAATGAGGCGTAGGTGTAGTGTGAACAATTTATGGACATATTTTGAAATGACCATAGGGCAATTTTGGCTGAAGAGCTGTTTCCCAAAGCATGTTGTTAAACCACTAGTGAAGGTGCATTAAAAGTGTACATTGAGGGACCTTTGGAGAGGAGGTCTATGTTACCAAAATGGCATTGGTATAACCTTTCTGATAGGTGACTTCTTCATTTACCAAGAGTTACAGGTGATAGTTTTCTTTATCCAAGTGTACACTGTTGTTTATATAAAGATTATCAGAGCTATTAAAATGTATCCATCATTTTTTAAAAGGTGGGCCTCACATACCAAGATGATCGCATGACTCAGTTTTTGGAACAATCCCAATATGCTTTTTGTCCTGGTGTAATTCCCAGTAATCCTCATTTTACTCACCAGATTATTCATGTTTGGACTATAAATGTTATGATCACTCAGCCTTGTTACTGAGTTTATCTCAATAAACATAAAGGGCCCCATTCTGTGCTAATGGTTATTAACCAGGGTTGTCAATCAGAATTACCAGGAAAACTTTTGAATAAAGTCATGCCCATACACTTATTCAGCCAGTGTAGGGTGTGACTCCAGCAGGAGCCCTTGGGTTCCCTGGTGATTCAGAGTTTCAGCCCTGGCTAAGCATTCATCTGTCTATTCAGTCAGTCATCTATACATCAATTCCTTAAGTGTGTACTAATAAAGATATTATTCCAGTTCTTGAAGAGGCCAGTCTGGGGAGTTCTGTTTAGTCTGAAAGAAGCATGTATGTAGAGCACAATAGTTCTCTGTTACAAAAATTTCCTGTTCAGAGGCCTATATATGGAGGTTTTTAAGGCATCGTCGCATGGTATAACCAAACTGCCTTGGTAAAAGGTGGTCAAGCCAGATTGCAGCAGGCTGTCATGATATACTTAGCACTAGCTGTGAGCAATCAGGAACATCAAAGTGCTTTTAAGTTGTTGACTGAAAAAGAAACAAACAATTTAAGTTTCATGGAAAAAAAGCAAACAAACAAAAGTCAAAGAAAGAAGGAAAATAGAGCCAAACTTAATTTTTTAAAATTTTCCTCATTTCAAAAACATCTTATGAACATTAGGATAAACACTAAATTAAAAAAAATGTATGTATGATTGTCTCTGTTATATTTTTTGTCATTTGTCATACCTCTATAGAGGTATGTAGATATTAAGTCTTTTTTAAAATAAAATTATCCATTTTTACTGACATGGAAGCATTATAAAATTTATTCATTTAATTGGCTCATGAATTTTTTAATAAGCATTAATCATAATTCATTTGTGTGGTGGCATCTGGAATATAGATAATTTGTCTCTGCCCTGACAGATCCCACAGTATAGAAGTGCAGACAGATCTCTAAACAAGTAATTATGGCATATATTATAGTAAAGCTATGTACAAAGGGCTTTGGGAACACCCAGAAAAGAAGGAGCTGTTAGTTCTACATGGAGGGTGGGGTGAAGATAAGTCAGGTTTATTTTTATGAAAGGCTTTCTCAGAAAATGGTTTTGCTGAAGCAATTCTTAAATAGAACACTCCTTCTAGACACATGTGGAGCCACAGAGAAGGAGCTGTAAATATCACTTCAAGATTAGCTTACATAAATAGATATTTAGGCTTATTCAGTAAGGTTTTTTTTTTTTTTTTTTTTGAATGATCAAAAAAGAGAATAAAAAGATGTAGAAAGTGCAAATATCTGTTAGGCTTGTGAGAATTTGAAACTGTCTAGAAAGATTAACAAGAAAATTGAGGTATTAGATTGTGCCATAAGTCCTTGGGCTTTGATAGCACTTCTTGAACACATGAGAGATGCCTGAAAAAAGCAATAGGTACATTTCAGTTAATGAAGACCATGAGCTGTTTGTCCACAGTATGTGCACACCCCATATCCCCACAACATCCTATTTGCGTTGCTGGATGGGTTGAACCCTTTCAGTGAGGCTCTGCATCAAGGACAGTCCCACAAGACAGGTTTACTTCAGTGGCTTTGCATAACTCTAGCATCATGCTCAGGATTATCTCTGACTCCATGTAACTGATTGAACAAGTGATTGAGGTGATCCATATATAAAGCATAGGCCATGTATAAGGGCAATGCTAAATCTGCCAAACCAAAACCAAACCAAGTGCTGTGGAGTCAATTTTGACTCAGTGATCCTATAGGACAGAATAGAACTGCTCCATATGGTATTCAGAGGTGTTAATCTTTAGGGAAGCAGACTGCCATATTTTTCTCCTGTGGACCAGCTGGTGGGTTTCAACTGCTTATTTTTGGTTAGCAGCTGAATGCTTTAACCACTGCCTCACCAGAGTTCCTTGCAAGATCTCGCAAACCATAGCCAAAGAATAGAACTGCCCCATAGGGTTTCCAACACTGTAAATCTTTATGGAAGTAGACTGCCTCATCTTTCTCTGTGGAGCAGCTGGTGGGTTTGATCTGCCAACCTTTTGGTTAGTAGCCAAGTCCTTTAACCACTGTGCCACAACAACTCCTTAGCTATCTACAAGAGGTACAAAATATGAACATATTCTAGGATCCCAAAGATGTCATGGTTTATTTAGAAGCAGTTATGATCAGGTAATAAGAAAATGATAACCATTTATTAACCAAAATTAAGATGAAAGTAGTTCTTGACTGATGAAAAACTTAGCCAGTTTGCTACAGATTTAAGAACTATGTTTTATCCATTGAGAACCTTATGGAAGACCCAACACCAACTATGGAACAGCTGGAGTTTTTTTACAAGAAGAGTGTTGTAGCTGGAGTTTCTGTGGGTTCTTAGTTATAAATTTTCTAGCTCATGCTCTTCTAATGATTTTGAAGATTAGGGGTTCTTTTAAGGAGTTGTTTTTTTCCTTCTGTGTGATTGAGAAGGTGTGCTGAATTTATTTTTTTATTTTTATTGTGTTTTGGGTGAAAGTTTGAGGAGAAAATCACTTTCCATACAGCAGCTCACATACTTTGTCTCATGATATTGACTGCAGTTTCCCACAATGCAACAGCTCTCCTCCCACTTCCTGCTCATACTTACCTCTTCCCTGTGTCCTTCCTTCCCATGCACTCCCGCCCCCCAAGCTGTCTCTCTGTGCGTATACAGCCCTTCTGTTCTCCCATGATTGATCTCTCCAGGGAGTGTATCTACCTAATATAAAGGTTCAGCTCATATGCCTGTCTTCTGTTTGGCTGGAACCCATAGGAGTGGGTTCAATTCGAGATCTGAAGGGCAACTAGGGGCTATAGTCTCAGGGGTTCCATCAAGCTCTATCAGACCAGCAAACCTCGTTCTTTTTTTTTTTGTGTGTGTGTGATTTTGAGTCTAGTTTCACATTGTTCTCCCTCTCTCTCCAGGATCTCCTACATAGATCCCCTTCCCAATGCTTGACAGTGGTAGCTGGACACCATCTAGTTCTTTTGGTCTCATAGTCATATATGCTGAAGATCACATGGTGTACCAGTCCCTTGGTCTAATTGTTTCCACACATCTTTGGTTTTCTTCATTCTTCTTTGGATGAAGAGAGACCCATTGTTGCATCTAGATGGCTGCTTGCAAGCTTTTAAGATCCCAGTCACTACTTGCCAAAGTAGGATGTGGAACAAGGTTTTTGTGTAGTGTGGTAATTAGGTTTGTGTGTCAATTTGACTGTGCCTGGTTGAGTGGCTGGGCAGCTGGTGGTAGTTATTCCCCATGATGAGACTGGTAATCAATTCCATGGTGGGACTTACCAAAAGCAGCTGAGTGTCTGCTTTAGGGATGTGGTCTTCTTCCCATATATAAGAAACAGCTTTGGAAATGGTCTCTAGCTTATGGCACACTTGAACACTGCATGTAGCTGTGTCATTGTTCAGCAGCCTGCCATGCTCTGCCGACCTTGGGATTTTCAGTGGATTTGAATTAATGGCCTGCTGTGTAGTTTGGCAACATCGGGACTGTGCCTCTTTACTTGTCAACCTTGGGCTTGTCAGTGTCAGCAGCCAGCAGGTTGAAGGGCTCTCACCCAGCCTCTAGAGCTTGGCACTTTGAACTCACACTTAAAGCCTCCAAACTGTAAGAAATAAACTCCTGTTTGATAAGGCCATCCCATTTGTAGTATATTCTTGTCAGAGCATCACTAGGTAACCAAAACATGTAGTATGTAATGCCAGTTGAGCTTTGTTGTCTGTACCTCCCTTGCACCTCTCTATGTCTTCCTCTTCCTCCGTTCTACCATGTTGATCACTTACATTTGGTACATTGCCCTTCTCTTCACCCAAATAAGTACTTGTCTCTACCTATATAACACTGTTCCCACCCCTCCTCTCCCACCTCTGGTAACCAACAAAGAAAACTTCTTTCCATATATAAACCATTCCTTGACTTTTTACAATAATGGACTAATACAGTATTTGTCCTTCTGTGATTGACTTATTTCACTCAGCATAATGTTCTCCAAATTTATCCACGTTATGTGGTATGTTGCTGATTCTATGTTATTCTTTAAGAATGCATAGTATTCCATTGTGTGTATGTACCATAGTTTGGTTATCCATTCTTCAGTTGATGGACACTAGGTTGTCTCCCTCTTTTGGCTATTGTAAATAGTGCTGTGATGAACATGGGTGTGCATATGTCTGTTCTTGTCCTGGCTCTCACTTCTTTAGGATATATACCTAGTAATGGAATGGCTGCATCAAATGGTATTTCTAATTCCAACTTTTTAAGGAATTGCCATACTGCTTTCCACAGTAGTTGTACCATTTTACAGTCCCACCAGCAGTGTATGAGAGTCTCAGTCTGTCCACATCCTCACCAACATTTATTTTCTGTCTTGTTGAACTTTGCTACTATTGCTGGGACAAGATGGCATCTTATTGTTGTTTTGATTTGCATCTCTCTAAAGGTTAATGATCTTGGACATTTCTTCCTGTGTTTGTTGGCTGCCTGAATATCCTCTTTGCTAAAGTGTCTATTCATGTCTTCTGCCCATTTTTTAATTGAAATATTTGTCTTTTCGTTGTTGAGCTGTTGGCGTTTTCTATAAATTCTAGAGATAAATCCCTTGTCAGATATGTCATTGCCGAGTATTTTTTCCCAATCTGTAGGTTCTCTTTTGACTCTTTTGGAGAAGTCTTTGGAAGCATGTAAAAACTTAAATTTTAGAAGATCCCATTCATCTAGTTTCTCTTCTGCTGTTTGTACATTTTGGGTTGTTCTTGATAGTCTATTTATGCTATATATTGTTGTTGTTGTTATTTGCCATCGAGTCGGCCCCGACTCCTAGCGACTCCTCCTTGGGTTTCCGAAGCAGTTATCACTACAGAAGTAGGATTGCCCAACCTTCCTTCCGAGGAGTGGCCAGCCTCCTGGTTAGCAGTCAAGTGCCTTGGCACTATGCTACCAGAGCTCCCATGCCATATATTGGGCCCCTAAATTTGCCCAATTTTTTTTCTTGAGGAACTTTATACTTTTAGGCTTCACATTTAAGTCTTTGATCCATCTGGAGTTAGTTTTTATGTATGATATGAGGTACAGATCTTGTTACACTTTTCTGCAAATGAATATCCAGTTTTGCCAGCACCATTTGTTAAACAGACAGTCCGGATGGATTTTGGCCTTTTGTCAGAAATCAGGTGACCATAAGTTGATTGATCTATTTCTGGGTTCTCAATTTTATTCCATTGGTCTAAGTGTCTGTCATTGTACCAATACCAGGCAGTTTTGTCTATTCTGTGTGTGAGATCTTCTACTTTGTTCTTCTTCTTCAATAGCCCTTTGCTTATCCAAGATCTCTTTCCTTTCCCTATAAAGTTGGTGATTGGTTTTTCATGTCCTTAAAGAATGTTGATGGGATCTGGATTGGGATTACATTGAATGTATAGATTGCTTTGGGTAGAATTGACATTTTCACAGTGTTCAATCTTCCTATCCACAAGCATGGTATATTCTTCCATTAATGTAGATCTCTTATGGTTTCTTGAGGTAGTCTTTTATAGTTTCCTTTGTACAGTTTTTTTTTGTGTCCTTGGTAAGATTTATCCCCAATTATTATTTTTTTTGATAGCTATTGAAAATGGTATTGATTTCCTTATTTCTTTTTCAGCAATATCTTTGCTGGTGTAGAGGAATCCAGCTGATTTTTGGATGCTGATCTTGTATCCTGCCATGATGCTAAATCTCTCAATTAGTTTCAGTAGATTTTTGACTGAGTCTCTTGG
>NW_006921702.1:6268329-6283447 GCF_000298275.1 Orycteropus afer afer | reverse complement strand
CAGTACAATGTTGAATAGAAGTGGTGATAGAGGGCATCCTTGTCTGGTTCCTGTTCACAAGGGGAATGGTTTCAGTCTGTCTCCACTGAGAATAGTGTTTGCTGTTGGTTTTGCATAGGTGTCTTTTATTATATTGAGGAATGTCCCTTCTGTTCCTATGTTGCTGGGAGTTTTGATCAGGAATGGGTGTTGGATTTTATCAAATGCCTTTTCTGCATCAATTGATATGATCATGTGGTTCTTTTCCTTGGTTTTATTTATGTGGTGGATGATATTGATTGTTTTTCTAATATTGAACCATCCTTGTATACCTGATTTGAACCCCACTTGGTCATAATAAATTATCTTTTTGATATGTTGTTTGAGTCTGTTGGCTAGGATTCTGTTGAAGATTTTTGCATTTATATTTATGAGGGATATTTGTCCATAATTTTCCTTTATAGTGATGCCTTTGCCTAGTTTTGGTATCAAGGTTATGCTTGCTTCATAAAATAAACTTGGGAGGATTCCATCCTTTTCTGTGTTTTGGAATAGTTTGAGTAGGATTGGTATCAGTTCTTCTCTGAATGTTTTGTAGAATCCGGTGAATCTAATCTTGGCCAGCACTTTTTTGTTGGTAATTTTTTTATGACTTGTTGAATTTATCTGTTATCCAAAAGAGTAAAAAGAGAATCTACAGATTGGAAAAAAGTATTTGACAATGACATATCTGACAAGGAACTTACCTCTAAGTAAGTAGAAAACTTCAACACCTCAACATCAAAAAGACAAATAATGCAATTTAAAATGGGCAGAGGACATGAACAGACACTTTACCAAAGAAGTTATTTAAGTAGCCAACAAACACATGAAGAATACATGCAATCATTAGCCATTAACCAAAGCCCACACCCACTGTCTTTGAGTCAATTCTGACTCATAGTGACTGCCATACAGTTTCCAAGGCTGTAAATCTTTACAGAAGTAGATTGCCTCATGTTCCTCCCACAGAGGACTGTACCACCAGTGCTCCTTCATTAGCTGTTACCCACTGTTATCGAGTCAATTTTGACTCATAAAGACCCTCATTGGGTTTCCAAGGCAGTAAATCCTTATGGAAGTTGATTGCCCCCATCTTCCTTCTGTGGACCAGCTAATTAGGTTTGAATCACCAACCTTTGGATTAGCAGTCAAATGCCTTAGGCTCCGCGCCACCAGAGCTCCTTTCATTAGCCATAAGACAGATGCAAATGAAAACAACAGTGAGATAACATCTCACTCCAGCAATTATAGACAAGTTCAAGAAGACAGAAAACTGTTCTGGTAAGGATTTGGAAAGACTGGAACTCACACTGATGGGTAGACTGTAAAATGGTACAGCCACTGTTGAAAGTGATATGGTCTTTCCTTAAAAAGTTGGAAATAGAAATATGTGATCTAACAATCTCACTACTCCAGAAATCAAACTCACTGCCTTCAACTTGATTTAACTCATATTGAACCCTCCTTGGGTTTCCTAGGCAGTATCTCTACAGAAGTAGATTGCCCAGTCTTTCTTCCAAGGAGTGGGTGGTGGGTTTGAACTGCCAGCCTTCTGGTTAGCAGTAAAATGCCTTAGGTACTACGCCACCACATAGGTGATTGATGTACATAAGAATTTAATTTTTTGAAAGTCCAGTCATCTAGTTTATCTTCTGGTGTCATCTTGGTAGTCTCAAGATTTGTTTTCAGCCATTTTTACAGGTGTATAGTGGTATCATATCATGGGTTTATCTTGTATTTTTCTGATGGTTAGTGATGTGATCATGTTTCTTGTGCTTATTTTCCATTCATGTATCTTCTTTGGTGACATATCTGTTCAAGTCTTTTGACTAATTTCCTTTCTTTAATTTGGTGGTTTGTTTTCTTATATTGAGTATTGAGGAGTCTTTAAATAATCTGGATACAATTTTCAATAGCTGCTCCTTGGAAGAAAGATTGGGCAATCTACTTCGGTAGAGATACTGCCTTGGAAACCCAAGGAGGGGTCGCTACAAGTTGAATTGGCTCAACAGCAGTGAGTTTTTTTTTATATGCACGTGAAAGCTAGACAGTAAACAAGGAAGGCTGAATAAGAGTTGATGCTTTTGAGTTGTGGTGCTGGTGAAGAATATTGAAAGTACCATGGACTGCTAAAAGAACAAACAGATCTGTCCTGGAAGAACTGCAACTGGAATGCTTCTTGGAAATAAGAATGGCCAGACTTCATCTCACCTACTTTGGTCATGTTTTCAGAAGGAACCATTCCCTGGAGAAGAATATCAGGCTTGGTAAAGTGGAGGGTCAATGAAAAAGGGGAAGGCCCACAACAAGATGGATTGAGACAGTGGCTGCAGCGATGGGCTCAGGTATAGCAAGGATTGTGATGCTGGCACAGAACTGGGCAGTGTTTGTTCTGCTGTACATAGTGTTGCTATGAGTTGGTGCTGACTCAGCGTCATCTAGCAACAACCACGATCTTGAGTCTCTGTTTTGTTTAATCAATCTATATGTGGTGGTTCAGTTTGTGTATAAACTTGGCTGGGCTTGGTTGAGTGGCTGGCAGCTGGATGTAGTGTTCCCCATGATGAGACTTGCAGTTGACACATGGTGGAATCTACTGTGAGCAGCTGAGTAGCTGCTTTGGGTAGGGGTTCTGCTTCCCATATATAAGAAGCAGCTTTGGGAATGGTCTCCAGCTTATGGCATGCTTGAACCCTGCATGTAGCCATGTCATTCAGCAGCCTGCCATGCTCTGCTGACCTTGGGACTTATATTGGACTTGAATTAATGGCCTGCCATGTGGCTCTGGCAGCATAGTGCCTAAGGCACTTGACTGCTAACCAGAAGGCTGGCGGTTCAAACCCACCAGCCACTTCTCGGAAGGAAGGTTGGGCAATCCTACTTCCGTAGTGATACTGCCTCGGAAACCCAAGGAGGGGTCGCTATGAGTCGGGGTCGACTCGATGGCAAATAACAACAACAACAACATGTGGCTTGGTAACATCGGGACTGTGCCATTTTATTTGTCAATCTTGGGCTTGTTAGCCTCAGCAGCCAGTAGCTGCCTGAGTGAAGAGGTGCCTCTAGCTTCAGTGGGCTGGGAGCAAGAGGCAGAGCTGAAGCCCAAGGTCAAGGGGCTTTATACAGCCCCTAGAGCCTGGAACTTTGAACTCAGACTTCTACCCTCCTGAACTGTAAAAGAATAAATTCCTGTTTGTTCAAACTGTCCCATTTGTGCTATATTCTTGTCAGAGTGGCACTAGGTAACCAGAACACTATATCTGATTATCAATACGAGGTTTTTTTTCTTTCTTTTTTTTGAAGGCTCTTAACTGGTATAGTATGTCTTAAAACTGTGCATTGTGATTCCTACCACATCCTTTTTCACATTTGTTTTGGATATTCTGGTTCCTTTCCTTTCCAATTCATTTTAGAATCAATGTATAAATGTCTACACAAATAAATGTGCTACTCTTTTGAATGAAATTCTTTTAAATGTGTAGATGAATTCGAGTCTTCTAATCCATGAACATAATATGTCTTTATATTTATATAGGTCGTCTGATTTCTTTCGTGATTTGTTGTTGTTTATATACAGATTCTATCCACTTTTGGTTAAATTTTTATCTAAATATACATTTTTTTATACTAATTGTAAGTGATTAAAATATTTCAGTTTCCAATTATTCATTGTTAGTATAGAAATTTGATTGATTTTTATGTGATGACGTTATATCTTATAACTTATTTTAGTTTTATCATGGGTTTTGTTTTGCAAATTCTTTGGGAGTTTCTATGTAGGTGTAGAAAATAGGTATGGTTTTAATTAATTTCTTCCTTACATTAATCATTTTTATTCCATTTTCTCATATTATTGCACAGTGTAGGACTTAGAGTATGAGATTGAATAGGAATAATGAGAGTAGACATCTTCTTTGTTCTCACACATAGGGTGAAAACACTCATTCTTTCATCATTAAGTGTGATATTGGCTGCAGATTTTTTTTTCCTTAAATTTTTATTGTGATTTAGGTGAAAGTTTACAGAGCAAACTCATTTTCATTCATTTTCCATACAGCAGTTTACACACATTTTCTCTCCTGACATTTGACTGCAGTTCCCCACAGTATAGCAGCTCTCTTCCCACTTCCTCCCTGTAGTTAACTCTTCCCTCTGCCCTTCCCTATTATGCACTCCTGCCCCCTGAGCCTGCCTCTCTGTGCAAACACTGCCCTTCTGTTCTCCCATAATTTATCACTCCAAGGAGTGTATCTACAGATGCCTTTTACCAGGTTAAGGAAGTTCCCTCCAATTATCAGTTTTCTTAGAGTTGTTGATACTTAATTGTGTCAAATGCTTTTTTTTCCCCCATTGGTACATTCAACGGTTTTTCTTTTGTATGCTGTATATGGTGAATTACATTGACTGATTGTCGATTTTGAGCTAGTGTTGTATTATTCTTTTTATATTTTGTTGAATACTGTTGGCTAATATTTTCTTGTGCATTTTTGCATTTGTATTCTTGAGGGGTATTGATCTGTAGTTTACTTGTTCTCTCTTTGTGTGATTTTAGTATTAGGAAAATACTAGCATCATAAAATTATTTGGTAAATGTCCTGTCCCTTTAGTTTTCCTGGAAGAGATTGTGAAGAATTAATGTAATTTCTTCTTTAAATGTTTGGTAGAATTTTCTGTGAAGCCATATAAACCTAAAAATTAATTTTCTTTATGTTTTTACTATAAATTTGATTATAAAATAGTTACATTCAGATTAAATAATTTCTCATGGGAGAGTTTTGGTAGTTTGTGATTTCATGGAATTGACTTATTCTTCTAAGCTGTTGAATTAGTGTACACACAGTTGTTCCTAGTATACTCTTATCATTCCTTTAATATTCATGGTCTCTGTAGTTTCAGTTTATAGTTATTCATTGTTAGTATAGAAATTTGATTGATTTTCACTTTTCCTTTGATTGATTTTCATTTTTCCTTTGATTGATTTTCATTTTTCTTTCATGGATTATATTAGAATTCATGTCTCCTCTATTCTTTGTCAGTCATGCTATGTAGGTTTTTCAACTTTACTCATTTTCACAAAGAACCACTTTTTGTTGTCATTGGTTTGATCCTTTACAGCTATTTTTCCTTCCACTTAATTGATTTTTGATCTTTATTACTTCCTTCTGTGGGGTAAAAGATCTAGTTTTACCCTAATTAAAGAGTAACTAGGCTGAGTGGGAGTAATTAGGGTGCCTTGGTCTTATACTTCCAGGCCACATCAGAAGATTTCTGCTGGTGAGTAGGGACTGGCTAGATTTTTAAAAAAACTGACTTAGCAGGCTAATATCAACCAGCTTCAAGAGGCATGATTTAGCTTATCATGCAGGACTGGCCAATAGAAGCCCAGAACAGGAAGGCTCAGATAATTTCCTGGTCAGTGAAGAGAGGGTAACTGTGCCCTCTTTGAGACATAGTGGCTCCACATTGAGAACTTTCCCAGACCTCACCCATGCATATTTTTTACTATAATAAAACTGGTAATCGTAATATCTTCTGTGGGTTCTGTTAGTTGATCCAGCAAATTATTCATCCCATGGGCAGTGTCTTTGGCATCAGGATTGGAGGAAGATTCATTAACAACTTGCAGTATACTGATGACAACCATGCTGGCTGAAAGTGAAGAGAACTTGAAGCACTTACTGATGTAGATCAAATATTACAGCCTTCTGTATGGATTACACCACAACGTACAACAACAATCCTCACAACTGGACCAATAAGCAACATCATGATGAATGGAGAAAAGTTTGAAGTTGTCAGGATTTCATTTTACTTGGATCCACAATCAACACTCATGGAAGCAGCAGTCAAGAAATCACATTGTGCAAATCTTCTTCAAAAGACCTGTTCAATGTGTTAAAGGGCAAAGATGTTACTTTGAAGACTAAGGTGCACCTGATCCAAGCCATTGTGTTTTCTGTAGTTTCATGTGCATATGAAAGTTGGACAGTGAATAAGGAAAGCTGAAGAAGAATTGATGCCTTTGAATTGTGATATTGGCAAATATATATATATATATATATATATTGCATGTACCATGGACTGCCAGAAGAAGAAGAACCACAATGCTTCTTAGAAGCAAGCATGGCAAGACTTGTCTCATGTACTTTGGACATGTTATCAGGAGACCAATCCCTGGAGAAGGACATTATGCTTGGTAAAGTAGAGGGTCAAAAAAAAGAGGAAGACCCTCAATGAGATGGGTTGACCCTGTGGCTGCAATGGCATGCTCAAACATAGCAATGTTTCTGAGGATGCCACAGGACTGAGCAGGTTTTCATGCTGTTGTACTAGGGTCATTATAAGTTGGAATTGACTCTATAGCACCCAACAACAATAACAACAACAAAGGACAGTAGCCTCTTAATTTGTAATGTCTGTCCTAGCCCCCAGAGGCTAGGGACAGTGAGCGTGAATGAGCCATGTGGGTGGCTGGTATGAAAATATGGAGAAGCAGGAAGGTGATGCTGTGATTGATCTCTGCCTTCTGGGAATTGGCTTATGCTGATTGTCATCCACAAAGTTAATAGTCAGCTAGAAAACTGTGGCTTTATTTACCCTGCTTTGAAACACACTTTCTCTTACTCTGATCACTTTTTAGTCAAGTAGTGGAAGAACAGGGAGAGAAGAAGAGCAGCAGGGCTTTATTCAACCCTCTTGAGATCACACGTCCTTTGATCAAAGAGGAAAGTTATCTCCTTAGAGTTACAGGCTCCTGTGGGCTCCCATTGCTGCCACTATTGCTGTTGCTACCTGTGCCACCACAGGATTATTTGGGCACTGAGGTTCATAAGTAGAAAAGGAAGGACTGAAATGGGAATTTCCCCATTTCTAGAACATTAGGTTGACCTTCTTTGAGCTAGCACAAGAAGGTTTCTTCTGGAGGCTCTCTCTGTCCATGCCATTGCCCACTGCTTGGATTCAGATTGCAAGAGTGCAGGCCTGGAAAAAAAAAAAAAAAAGAAATGATACAATCATTATTAGTTTGGGTGGTACTGCACTTCAAATTCCAGTCTTCTCCAATCTGTCTGCTACTATTTATTTTTTAGAATCCTCAAGTAGTTACTTCATGCATTCTGTCCTGATTTTATCGCTGCACTCAGTGGGACAGACAGGATAGAGTGTGTTTATTCTATCTGAAGTCTTTTTCTTTTCCTCTTAAAATAAGTGGCCATAAAGCTCAAGCCAAAATATTTCATGTTAAATAATGGGCAGACCTGGTATGTATTATTGAAAATATCAGGTGTTTTGCATATTTTATAATAATTAATGCAATTAATTTCACTGAAGTGTACATTAAAGATTATTGAAATGGCAAATGCTTTGTAACATATATGTTCACCACAGGTATAAATAAATTAAACAATATTGTAATCAAAGAAGTGACAATATATTTTAGAGAAGTACACGCAGTAAATGGCACACATTTCATTTATCTTTTAGTAATTAGGACATGACTGTTAATTAGGTACTTCCATCCATCTTTTGGGCTATATTCCTTATTAGAATCATCTGCGTTGTAGTAGATAATTTTAAAGACACTGAAACTTCATGAAGGATTTAAAATGTGTACAATGCCTTTCACATGAATTTGTCATGTGGCCTCTCAATAAATCATTGGGTTTTCTAAAAGCTAAGCCATATGATTAGTAGGCTCTCAGTGCTGGCTGGTACACAGGGCGGGGTCTGATGGTAACATGAGAATGACAACAGCTGTATCATTCCTCACAGGACCACAAGTGTCTTGGGAGACATTTCCCCACCGCATGTTGCGTGGGTGCAAGGATTAGTCAGAATGTGCAGCATATGAAGAGTCAACAAGCTCAGTGTGTTCAGGGGTTTTGCTATTTCTGTAATTGCCAATTATGCCCAAATTGAAATCATCTAGAAAAACAGACATTGCATGTTTGAGGGATTTTTTTTTCTTTTGTCTAAATATGACTCTCATTTTATTATTATGTTTACTATTATTGTATTTGCTTGTGGGAGAGTAGTAAATGAAAGAGGCTAGCCTAAGCTTCATTAGCTTTTGTTTCTGGAATTATGGACCTGTCTAAATATAGCACTGTTGTCTCTTTGTGTGGGTGGAAGAAGGGGATATTTGTGGCCATAAATGGGAGGGCTTCATTGTCTTCTGATGTCTTTGTTCTTACTATACATATGCTCACTCAGCTGAGCTCTCAATTAAGTTAATCTCCAGATCATATTTACCATGTTTGGGGTATGTGTGTGTGTGTGAATTTATGTGAATGTAAAGCTTTGAAATTTATCATTTGATATGGGTATTTAAGATTTAGTAACTGTGGCACTGGCTCAAGGTTGGCCAATATGTTTTTAGTAAAGATATGATTGTACTTTAGGAGTCTTCAGGGATAACACTTCTTATTTTTTGTGTCACTTTGTTGCATCACATTTAGGTGCAGACAGAAACTCACTGTCAGATTGATTCTGACTCATAGCAATCCCTCCTTAGGTTCCTAGGCAGTATCTCTACGGAAGTAGATTGCCCAGTCTTCCTTCCGAGGAGTGGCTGGTGGGTTTGAACTGCCAGCCTTCTGGTTAGCAGTCAAATGCCTTAGGCATTACGCTACCAGAGCTCCCAGAAGAAGCAATAAATAATGCTCTGTAATGCTGAAAAATGTTCTTCCCTGACTTCCTGTGTTCCTCACAGGCAAGTTTTTAATATTTCTAGGAGTTCAAAAAGTATTTTGAGAGTCTGGACTAATGAAATGAGATGATCTATTTGTCTATCTGCTATCATTTATTGAATGCTTGTTATGTATCAGGGAGCTCTAGTGGTACAGTGCCTAAGGCATTTGACTGCTAACCAGAAGGTTGGCAGTTCAAACCCACCAGCTGCTTACTGGAAAGAAGATAAAGCAATCTACCTCTGTAAAGATTTACTGCCTTGGAAACCCAGTGGGCCTTGCTGTGAGTCAGAATGGAATTGATGGCAATGGGTTTAATTTTTTTGGTTTTGTTATGTATCAGGCTGTATGCCCACTGCTTTCATAACATGTTAAATTCCTGAAATCTTGCAGCAATCCTAAAATGGGGTCATTGCTGTCACCTTCATTTGATGATGCAGAAACTGCAATGGAAAAGGAGTGTTCTGTGTTTATATGTATCCACCAGTCAGTTCAGACAGGGAATTGCCAGTAATTCAAGCCAGATTCAGAAGAAGACATGGAATGAGGGACATCATGGTCCTCATGAGGAACCTGTACATAAACCAAGAGGCAGCTGTTAGAAAACTACTTCGTAGTTTAAAATCAGGAAAGATGTGTGTCAAGGTTGTATCCTTTCACCATATTTATTCAATCTGTGTGCTGAGCAAACAATCCAACAAGTTGAACTGTATGAAGAAGTATGCATAATCGGGATTGCAGGGAGACTCATTACCAATCTGAAGTATGCAGATGGCACAACCTTACTTGCTGAAAGTGAAGAGGACTTAAAGCACTTACTGGTGAAGATCAGAGACTACTGTGTACAGTATGGATTACACCTCAGCATGAAGAAAACAAAACTCCTCACAACTAGACCAATAAGTAGCATCAACAGAGAGATTCAAGTTGTCAAGGATTTCATTTTACTTGGATCCACAAACAATGCCCATGGAAATAGCAGTCAATAAACCACATGATGTATCAAATTGTACAGGTCTGCAAAAAATGTCTTTAAGATGTTAAAGAAGAAACATGCCACTTTGAAGACTAAGGTGCCCTTGACCCAGACCATGTTATTTTCAGTTGCCTCATATGCAAGTGAAAGCTGGATGGTGAATTAGGAAGATTGAAGAAGAATTAATAGGTTTGAATTAAGGTGTTGAGGAAGAATATCGAATATACCAGGGACTGCCAGAAAAACAATCTGTCTTGGAAGAACTATAGCTGAAATGTTCATTAATAATGAAGATGGTAAGACTTCATTTCTTATTCTTTGATCATGTTATAAGGAAGGACCAGTCCCTGGAGAAGGATATCATGCTGGGTAATATAGAGGGTTGTTGAAAAAGGGGAAGACCCTCAACAAGATGAATTGACATAGTAGCTGCAACAATGGGCTCAAACATAGCAATGGTTGTGAGGATGGCTCAGGACTGGGCCGTTTTTTGTTCAGTTGTACACGGGCCCCCTATGACTTGGAATTGACTTGATGGCACCTAACAACAACAACAAGCAGTCTGTTTTGGTTACCTAGTGCCACTCCAACAAGAATATACCACAAATGTGATGGCTTTAACAAACAGCGTTTTATTATCTTACAATTTGGAGGCTTTAAGTCTGAGTTCAAAGTGCCAGGTTCTAGGTGCTGGGTGAAAAGCCCCTCAGCCTTGGGCTTCAGCTCTGCCTCCTGCTCCCGGCCCACTGGAGCTGGAGACTTTTCTTCACTCAGACATGAGCACAGTCCCTATAGTACCAAACCACAAGGCAGGCCATTCATTCGAATTCATTGAAAGTCCCAAGATTGGCAGAGCACAGCAGGCTGCCAAGCAACGACACGACTACATGCAGGGTTCAAGCGTACCATAAGTTAGAGACCATTCCCAAAGCTGCTGCTTATATATAAGCAGATCACATCCCTAAAACAGCTACTCAGCTCCTTGTGGTAGATCCTACCATGGAGTTGATTGCCAGTCTCATCATGGGGAATAACTACCTTCAGCTGCCCAGCCACTCAGTCGTGCCTAGCCAAGTTGACACACAAACTTAACTACCACACAGACCATCCATCCATCCATTTATCCCGTTTACTTGTTAATAGTTGAATACCAATAGATCACTGAGGTGAACAGCCAAGTCACTGTTTTTGTTTTTATAGAATAAGGACATCTGACCTATGGATGTCGGGGGAAGGCCACATAGGAAGTAAAATAAATAAATCAATAAATAATATTTTTCATCCAGTTAGAAAAACAGAAATATCTTTTCATTCATATACTTCTAAAATTAAAAAAAAAATATGAGCATAACTCTGATTTAGGAAAATATAATAAATTATTTCAAATAATAAAGTTTCTCAAATTCATCTCACCTATTTGTAGTTTATGCATCCTAATAAGTAATTAACAATATACTCTAAGACTATTTGGAAATTCAATTCTTTATTTAGTTGGTAGGGTGTGGGGGAGGCAGAAGATTAAAAAGGAGAGAGAGACAAGTAGAGGTGGAGGAAGAAAGCACAAAAGAATGAAAAAATGAAAGACTATGGAAGGCAGGGAAGAGGGGAAAGAAAGAGGCAGAGAGGTTGGTGTGAGCCAGAGACATAACAGACTTGAGGCCAGGAGGCTGGCAGTAGCAGTGTAGCAGGAACAAAGATGTGGGAGAGGGAAGGAGATGTTGCTGTGGTGTAACTACTTTTCCTGCCTGTGGACTGTGGGTATTGAAAAGGAATTACTCCCTTTAGGGTTAGGTTGCTTCTGACTCATAGTGACCCTGTAGGACAGAGTAGAATTTCCCTACAGGGTTTCCAAGGTTGTAAATGTTATAGAAGCAGACTGTCACATATTTCTCTCATAATGCAGCTAGTGGAAACAAACCACTGACTTTTCAGTTAGCAGCTGTGCGCTTAACCACTGTACCACCAGGGTAGTCATTGTGAGGATAATGAAAGACTAGGAAGTATTTCCTTCTGTTGTACATAGGATCTCTGTAAGTTGAAAAGAGTCAGTGGTACCTAACAACAACTGTATATCTATGTATCTATAAAGATATCTATATATTTATATCTCTATATGTCTGTATCTATATCTACCTAGTTCTAAATCTAACCCTAGTCCTAATGTAAGTCTAAACCCATACACTAATCCCAAAACTAAAGTTATCCATAAACCTAAAAGTAGCCCCAAACCATACCCTAACCCTAAGACTAATTCCACCTCTATACCTAAATTTAACCCTAACCCATTTTGCATATTGTTGTTACAAGATACTATCAAATTGCCTCTGATTCATAGTTGACCCTACGTACAACAGAGCAAAATGTTGCCCAGTCCTGTGCTGTCCTCACAATATTTGCTATGCTTGAGTCCATTGTCGCAGCCACTGTGTCAGTCCATCTCACTGAGGGTCTTCCCCTTTTTCACTGAATGTCTACTTTACCTAGCATGTTATCTTTCTCCAGGGTCTGGTCCCTTCTAACAACATGCCCAAGGAAGGAGAGCTGAAATCTGGCCATTCTCACTTCTAAGGAGACTTTGGCTGTACTTCTTCCCAGAAATACTTCTTCCAAATTCTTCCAATTTGTTTGTTCTTTCATGGTATTATCAGTATTCTTCACCAACACCCCAATTCAAATGCATCAGTTTATTCTTAGATCTTCCTTATTCATTGTCCAGTTTTCACATGCATATGAAGTAATAGAAAATATGAGTCAGGCATACCTTACTCTTCAAAGTGACATCTTTGCTCTTTAACACTTTTTTTTTTCTAATTTAGAAGTTATTTTTTTTCTTTTTCTTTTTTCTTTTAAGAGCTTGTTTTACATTCAACTTTATGTGTACATTTAGTTTCATTCCCCATTCACCATGTCCAACCCTAACCCTTTCACACTTTAAAGGGATCTTTTGCAGCATATTTGCCTAGTACAATGTGATATCTGATATCTTGACTGCTGTTTCTTTGTGCATTCATTGTGGATATAAGTAAAATGAAATCCCTAACAGCTTCAGTCTGTTCTCCATTTATTGTGATGTGGCTTATTAGTTCAGTTGTGAGGATATATGTTTGCTTTATGTTGAGGAGTAATCCATCAAGAAGGGTGGAGTCCCTAATCTTCATAAGTAAATGTTTCAAGACGTCTTCACTTTAGCAAGCAAGGTTGTGTCATCTGCATATCCCAACTTATTCATGAGTCTAGCTCCAATCCTGTGCCACATTCTTCTTCCTGAAGTCCAGCTTGTATTATTTGCTCAGCATATAGATTGAATAAGTATGGTGAAAGGGTACACCCCTGATACTCACTTTTCCTGATTTTAAACCATTCAGTATCCCTTTGTTTTGTCTGAACTACTGCCTCTTGGTCTATGTACAGGTTCGTTATCAGCACAATTAAGAGTTCTGGAATTCCCATTCTTCACAGTGTTATTCATAATTGTTTATGCCTTTGCATAGACAATAATGCCTTTGAATGCCTTTGTGTAGACAATAAAACACAGGTAAACATCTTTCTGTTATTTTTATTTCCAGCCACAATCCATCTAACATCAGCAGTGATATCACTTATTCCACAACCTGTTCTGAATCTGGATTGAAATTCTGGCAGTTCCTGTCCGTATACTGCAGTAATCATTTTTGAATTATCTTCAGCAAAATTTTACTTGCATGTGATATTAATGATATTATTCGGTAATTTCCGCATTCTGTTGATCAGCTTTCTTTGGAATGAGCACAGATATGGATCTCTTCCAGTCAGTTGGCCAGTTAGCTGTCTTCCAGATTTCTTGGCATAAATGAGAAAGTGCCTGCAGTGCTGCATTCATTTGTTGAAGCATCTTAATGGGTATTCCATCCATTCCTGGAGCCTTGTTTTTTGCCAATTGCTTTGGTGCAGCTTAGACTTCTTCCTTCAATAACATTGGTACTTGATCGTATAATACCTCCTAAAATGGTTGAATACCCCCCCTTTTGTGTGTGGGGGGTGGGATACAGTGACTCTCTGTATTCCTTCCATCTTCTTTTGAAGATACCTTCATTGTTTAGTATTTTGTCCTTTAATATTTCAGTATTGCAGCTCAAGCCTTGAATTTTTTCTTCACTTCTTTTAGCTTGAGAAATGCCGAGGGTGTTCTTTGCTTTTGGTTCTCTAACTCCAGGTCTTTATGCAATACGTTGTAATCATTGACTTTGTCTTCTCAAGCTGCTCTTTGAAATCTTCTGTTCAACTCTTTTATCTTGCCATTTCTTCCATTTGCTTTAGGTACTCTCCATTCAAGAGCAAATTTTAGAGTCTCTTCTGACATCCATTTTGGTCTTTTCTTCCTTTCCTGTCTTTTTAACAACCTTTTGCTTTCTTCAGTATAATGTTATGATGTTCTGAATATCATCCCACAATTTATCCAATTTTTAGTCATTAGTGTTCAATGTGTCAAATCTGTTCTTTAGATAGTCGCTAAATTTGGGAGGGATATAATCAAGATCATATTTTGACTCTCATGGACTTGTTTTAATTGTCTTCGGCTTCATCTTGAACTGGCCTAGTGAGCAACTGATTGTTCCATAGTCAGCTCCTGGCCTTGTTTTGGCTGAAGATACTGAGCTTCTCCATCACCTCTTTCCACAGATGGAGTCAATCTGATTCCTATGTACTCCATCTGGCAAAGACCACATGTATAGTTGTTGATAAAAGGTATTTTCAATGAGTAAGTCGTTGGTCTTGCAAAATTCTATCATGAAATCTCCAGTGTTATTTCTATCACCAAGGCCATATTTTCTAGCTACTGGTGATTCTTCTTTGCTTCCAACTTTTGCATTTCAGTCACCAATAATAATCAACACAACTTGATTGCATGTTTGGTCAATTTCAGACCACAGAAGTTGGTAAATATCTTCAATTTCCTCAACTTTGACTTTAGTGGTTGGTGTGTCGATTTGAACAACAGTAGTATTACCTGGTCTTCCTTGTAAGCATGTGGATATTATCCTATCACTGAGAGCATTGTACTTCAGAATACATCTTAAGACATTCTTTGGATTGATGAATATCACACCATTCCTCTTCAATTTGTCATTTCCAGTATAGTAGATCATATGGTTGTCTGACTCAAAATGGCCAAAACCAGTCCATTTTAGCTCACTAATGCCTAGGATATTTATCTTCATGCATTCCATTTCATTTCTGACAATTTTCAGTTTTCCTAGACTCATACTTCCTACATTCCAGGTTCCATTTATTAGTGGATGTTTGCAACTGTTTCTTCCTATATTGATTCATGCCACATCAGCAAATCGAGGTTCCAAAAGCTTTACTCCATCCACACCATTAAGGTTGACTCTACTCTGAGGATGCAACTCTTCCCCAGTCATATTTTGAGTATCTTCCCACCTAAGGGGCTTAT
>NW_006921702.1:6264409-6268229 GCF_000298275.1 Orycteropus afer afer | reverse complement strand
GTTTTCACTGGCCAATTCTTTGAGAAGTGGATGGCCCCTTCCTTCTTCTGAATCTGTCTTAGTCTGGAAGCTACATTGAAACCTGTCCACCATGAGTGACCTGCTGGTATTTGAAATACCTGTGGCATTCATTCCAGCCTCATAGCAACACACAAGCCACAGTATGACAAACTGGCAGACGAGTGGTGGCTCTTATGATTAGTGTTTGCATAAGAAATACATTGCCAGGATTTTATTTATTATATATAGATATAAAAATTCACTGCCATAGAGTCAATTCCAACTCATAGGGACCCCCATTGAGTTTCTAAGGCTGTAGACCTTTACGGAAGCATGCTGCCTCATCTTTCTGTTGTGGAGCAGCTGGTGGGTTCAAATCACTAACCTTTTGCTTAGTAGCCAAATGCCTTAACCACTACAATACCAGAGGTCCATATTTATAATTATTTTTGTGTACATATTAAAAACAAAACAAACCAGTTGCCGTCAAGTCACTTCTGACTCATAGCAACACTGTGTGTTGCAGAATAGAACTATACTCTGTAGGTATTTCAAGGCTGAGACCTTTTGGAAGCAGATTAATGTTTTTTCTTCTGAGCCACCTCTGGGTAGGTTTGAACCATCAGTCTTTTGGTTAGTAATTGAGTACTATTTCTGAAGACATGTCCAAACCAAGCAAGTAGGACAGTGTTCTGTTGTGATCCACAAAGTTTTCATTGACTAATTTTTGGAAGTAGATTGCCAGGCTTTTCTTCCTAATCTGTCTTAGTCTGGAAGCTCTGCTGAAACCTGTGGATTCCCTTACTGGTATCTGAAATACCAGTGGCACAACTTCCAACTTCACAGCAACACACAAGCCACCACAGTGTAACACACTGACAGATGGATAGTATCACTGGTAGAGAGGGAAACAAATAGGAGAGTTGAGGTGATTTATGCTGCATACCAAAACTCACTGCCGTCGAGTCAAATCCAACTCATAGTGACTCCTCCTTTGGTTTCGGAGACAGTATCTCTATGGAAGTAAATTACCTAATCTTCCTTCTGAGGATTATGCTTCATAATTTATATAAATTTAGCCTACTTCTTGCATTTCCCTAATGGCCCACATAGCTGTCTTCTGAAGATAGAGGAGGCTTGGGTCCTGGCGCAAGCTGGCTCTGCATGCAGCCTTTCTCCAGTATCCCTCCTATCTGCCCTGCTCTGGTGCTTCCAGTTGTTGCCGTGTCTCTCAAGTGGAACAAACATTTAGCTGTTCCATATGCTTTCCCTCCCCACCTGCTGTGGATCCTCCTCCCTTCTTTCAGCCTTGCCTTCATTACTTACCATTGCTCTGTCCCATTGGATGTTAGGATTTCGAGCAGAAAAGACTTTTCCTTCAGTACATAGCCAGATCATTTGTATTTTAGTTTGCTAATATTAGTATTTTCCATTTCAGGCAAAACTATGTATGCAAAAATGCTGACCTAAAAAAAGAGTTAAATTATTAGCATCAAAGGAGAATCCTTTTTATTAAAAGCATCTTGGTCCCTTAAATTACTGATCCTCTGTCTTGTATTTTAAATGTAACTGGTTTACAAAAAGTAAGACTTACATTCATGTTTTCTACAGTAAATCTGTTGTTTGTTATTGCTGTTGTTATGTGCCGTCAAGTTGGACCCGACTCATAGCGACCCCTCCTTGGGTTTCCGAGGCAGTATCACTACGGAAGTAGATTGCCCCATCTTCCTTCTGAGGAGTGGCTAGTGGGTTTGAACTGCCAGCCTTCTGGTTAGCAGGCAAGTGCCTTAGCCACTATGCTACCAGAGCTCCCAAATCTGTTGTAGGAAGTATGATATACCTGAAAATGGAATTCTTATATAAAAGTCATTTGTTTTATAAATGTCATCAACTGCAAATTTGAAAGAATGCTGTGGTGCTGTGCACAGAACTGTGCTTAATGGCAGCCTCTGTTGAGCTGTTTAGGTGCAGCTTTCCAGAGAGAAGTAACAGAATACATGTCAAAATTGCCTTATATGCTCAGTATCAGACATCCACTCTGTGAGACATATTCTATTTCCTTCTTCTACAGAAAATAATGGTCTTGACTTGACCAATATATAACACTCAAAAGCAAAAGACCAGACATTGGAATGAAGTTTGTAGCCTTTTGTGATTATGAAGACAGTAGACAAAGAGGAACTTGATTAGAGTTTTAGTAGTGAGAATGGCTAAGAAATGGTTCTAACAAAGGTGCAGTCACCAGCCTTGGCAGACTTTTGGATATGAGACAAGAAGGGATAGTTGAAAGTGGCTGGTATTCTTCTCCTGGGAGACAGTGAAGGTGGTAGTGACATTAATTGGAGCACAGAACCCAAGAAAAGGAGTACATTTTACAGGGTAGATGTTCAAATAAGGTTGAATATGAATTTGGAGGAATGCAAGGATGGAAGTGATCTGTGGAGCTACCCAACAGGCAGATGACAGTCCTAAGCTGGAGAAGAATAGAGGTTTCCAGATTAAGACACAAGTTTGAGAGTTAAGGCAAAAGAGGTGGTATTTGAGGCCATGATATCAGAGGATGCCAGAAGAGGGAAACAATTTTTTTTCTCTATTTATAGCATTTAGTGGGAGGTAAAGATGGGAGACATACAAATAGAATTTGCATTGCCAGAGAAAAGAATCCTGTGTGAGTGAATCAAGATGGTGCAGGGACACTTTTAAAAATAAATACCTAAAATAGGTTTTATGAGGTGCTGGATTCCGAAAGCACTGAAATATTTAAGTATTTTGGGAATCATATTCGATTATTAAGATATTTTGACAAGTTAACTATTTTCAACTAAGTAAAATTAGTTTGTCTCTTTGGCAAAACTTACTTGGTTTTATATTCTTGATTTTAAATGAGAAATAAATCTAGACACTATAAATATGGTGCAACTGTAGCTGCCTATTCCATTGCACCGGCAGAACTGACCATTAAGGGGTAGTTTGCAGTCTAAGGAGAAGCAGATGTTTAAAGGTAAATCTGTCTTAGGCCTCAAAGTCAGTTTCATTACCTGAAATCTAGAATACTTTTCTCAGAAATGTCACTCCAGATATGGATTTCTTACTAGTAAATGAAGAATTTTAATAGTGGTGCTTGCTGTATTGCCCCATGCTTTTGTAACAAGCTAGAATATACATTAAAAGTTTGCAAAGTTTTGATTAAATTATGTTTTTCTTTTTGTATTTTGAGATTACTTTTCAGTTGTTCGAAGGAACTCTGCTGGCGTGCTGGTTATAAAACACTTGGCAGCTAACCAGAAGATCAGCGGTTCAAACCCATCAGCTTCTCTGTGGGAGAAAGATGAGTCAGTCTGATTCCATAAAAGTTTACAGACTTGGAAAACCTATGGGGCAGTTCTACTTTGTCCTGTAGGGTTGCTATGAGTCAGAATCTACTCAACAGTACTAGGTTTTTGTTTGGTTGTTTTGAGTTTTTCATTATTTGACTTAGATTTCTAGAAAAAATAATTGCTATTGCTGCTGCTGTTGTGTTACAGAGATGAAAGCTCAGTCACAAAGAAGGAGAGACAGAAATGGCTGGATGAGCTATAACATTAAATTGTATGATTTTGTACCTTTAACTCCAGACAGTGGCAGAATTGTAATTACTATTATGTACCTGAGCTCACTGGTCTGCTTTTTACTGTAATTTACACATGTGGGATATTTCCTCGGAAGAAAGATTAAGCAATCTACTTCCATGGTGATACCACCTTGGAAATCCAAGGAGGGGAAGGGGGTCACTATGAGTCAGAACCGACTCAACGGCAGTGAGGTTTTTTTTTTTTTTTTT
>NW_006921702.1:6255445-6258754 GCF_000298275.1 Orycteropus afer afer | reverse complement strand
GCCATCTTGCCCCGCCTCTGTGTGTCCAACTTTTGTAGCTCTTTGCTTATTTGAGTGTTTTGGTTATCTGAGCATAATCTCACTGATGTTTTATGGTCTAGGATGGAACTTGAAGATCCTCTGTTTAGTCTTTCCTTGGATTTTCATTCTCAATAGTGGATTTTCATTTCAACATTCCACACTTAAATGAATTGTTTTATTGCATACTCCATGTTGGAATGTTAAAACAACCCAAATATTTATAATTCTTACAATTTTAAATATGTTTTAGTTGTAGCTTCTCTGTAGTCAGAATAATGTTGTTGCTGTTGTTGTTACATGCCGTCGAGTCGGCCCCGACTCATAGAGACCCCTCCTTGGTTTTCCAAGGCAGTATCATTACGGAAGTAGATTTCCCCATCTTCCTTCCGAGGAGTGGCTGGTGGGTTTGAACCGCCAGCTTTCTGGTTAGCAATCAAGTGCTTTAATAATAGCATAGTTAAAAGTGTAGTGTCAGAATATGTTCAGTGATTGCCTGTTACTTGGCCCAGTTATTTCATCCTAAACTCAGTCTATCATCTGCACAATGGGGATAAAATCTACCTTACTGGGAAAAGGTACAGTTTGAGTAAGGCACCCACACATGAAACAGCAGGGATTTTAGGGAACTGCAGGCATGTAAAAGTAGAAGCCTGACTTTATTGGAGGTAGGGATTGGTCACTTAATGGAGTGTGTTATTTAAAAACATTAAATGCTTTAAAACATATGCATTTACATCTATTTTGCAGTCTTCTGATTTAGTGCTATACCCAGAACTCATTGTCTTTAGTTTCCAGTTTCAGTTTCTCTAAAGTCAACCAAGAACTTCAAAACAATTTTGATAAAATCTGAATGCAGAATCCTGATATTTATGGTTTTTTTCTGCCTCAATCCTTATAGTTCTTTCTTCATCCCTAAGTACACCTTTGTCTGTCTATCATCTGTTGTTTTCAGCAACTCAACTTTAGTTTGTTTTCTTAGACACATATTAAGGAAAAGAGTAGTCTCTTTTTCTTTATACCTATTATATTCTGTAAAATTTTATCTAAATTACATCCTTAAACAGTTTCATTGACTCTGTATGTACATGTGACATAACAAATTATGGGTAACATTGCAAAGAGTGGGAGTTCCAGAACAGTTAATTGTAAGCATGGAAAAACTGTATGTAGATCAGGAGGCTGTTTGATCAGAACAAGGATATAATACTGCATGGTTTAAAATCAGGAAGGGTTGTGTCAGGGTTGTATCCTTTTTCTTAAAAAAAAAATTTTAATTTCCTTTTCATTTATGAAGTATTTCCACCCCTCCCCTCCCCTCTCATCCCTGGTAACTGACAAAGAAAGTTTCCTTCCATATATAAACATTTCCTTGACTTTTTACAATAATGAACTATACAATATTTATCCATCTGGGATTGACTTATTTCACTCAACATAATGTCCTCCAAGTTCATCCATGTTATGCGGTGTTTTGCAGATTCTACATTATTCTTTAGTGTTGCATAGTATTCCATTGCATCTATGTACCGTAGTTTGGTTATCCATTCTGTTAATGGGCCCTTAGGTTGTTTCCATCTTTTTACTATTGTAAAGAGTTCTGTGCAGTAATGTGTAAGACAGTGTTTCTGTGCTATTCATAAGGTTTTCCCTGGCCAATTCTTTGAGAAGTGGAAGTGGATGACCTCTTCCTTCTTCCTAGTCTGTCTCAGTCTATAAGCTGCATTGAAACTTGTGCACCATGTGTAACCCTGCTTATATTTGAAACACCAGTGGCACAGCCTCAAGCCTCACAGCAACACATAAACCACCACAGTACAACAAACTGACAGACAAGTTTGTCTACCTTAGTTGTTCCACACTTCTTTGCCCTCCCCTTGCCTAGATCCCACCATTCTGTCTGTTGTCCCCTGCTTTTCCCTCTGCTTTGTACCTCTTTGGGGGTGGGGTCTGGGTCCCTGCCCTTACCTGAGCTCCTTGTCACTGTGTCTGGTGTCTCCAAGCTTCTTTTTCCCCTGCTTCCTGCCTCTTTGGGGGGTGGGTCCTGGGTCCCTCCCCTTACCTGTGCTCCCTGCTGCTGTGTCTGGCATCCCCTGCCTTCTCTTTCCCCCAAGAAAGAGGAAGGAAAAATCATTAACAACCTGTGATACATCAACAACAGAACTCTGCTTGCTGAATGCAAGGATTACTTGAGGCACTTATTAGTGAAGATTGAACACTACAGTCTGTAGTATGGATTACACCTCAATATAAAGAAAACAAAAATCCTCACAACTGGACCAGTAAAGAGCATTACAATAAATGGAGAAAAGATTGAAGTTGTCAGAGATTTCTTGCTTGGTTCTACAATCAACAACAATAGAAGCAGCAATCAGGACATAAGACAAATCAGTTGCAAAGGACCTCTTTCAAGTGCTGAAATGCAAAGATGTCTCCTTGAGGACTAAGGCGTGCCTGACCCAAGCCATGATATTTTCAATCGCCTCATATGCATGTGAGAGCTTGACAATGAATAAGGAAGACCGAAGAAGAGTTGATGGTTTTGAGTTGATGTTGGCGAAGAATGCTGAAAGTACCATGGACTGCTAAAAGAACTAACAAATCTGTCCTGGAGGAAGGGCAGCCAGAATGCTCCTTGGAAACGAGAATGGCCAGACTTTGTCTCACATACTTTGATCATATTGTCAGAAGAGACCATTCCCTGGAGAAGGATGTCATGCTTGGTAAGGTTGAGGGTCAATGAAAGAGGGGAAGGCCCTGAATAAGATGGATTGACACAGTGGCTATGGTGATGGGCTCAAGTATTACAATGATCATGTGGCAGGTGTGGGACCGGGCAGTGTTTTGTTCTGCTGTGCATAGGGTCACTATGAGTTGGAGATGACTCGACAGCACCTAATAACAACAACAACAACAAATATTGCTACAATGAACATAAGTGTGCATATATCTGTTCTTGTCCTGGCTCTCACTTCTTTAGGATATATGTGTAGTAATGGGATTGCTGGATCAAGTGGTATTTCTAATTCCAACTTTTTGAGGAATCATCATACTGCTTTCCACAGTTATTGTATCATTTTACAGTCTCATCAGCAGCGTATGAGAGTCCCAGTCTCTCCACATCCTTGCCAGCATTTGTTATTTTCTGTCTGGTTGAACTTTGCTGTTAGTGCTGGGGGCAAAATGGTATCTCATGGTTGTTTTGATTTGCATCTCTCTAATGGCTAATGGTAGCATAGTGCCTAAGGCACTTGACTGCTAATCAGAAGGCTGGTGGTTCAAACCCACCAG
>NW_006921702.1:6187366-6254937 GCF_000298275.1 Orycteropus afer afer | reverse complement strand
CTGGTTAGCAGGCAAGTGTCTTAGCCACTATGCTACTAGAGCCATAAATTAGGGCTCCCAAATATGCCCCTATTTTTTCCTTGAGGAACTTTATGGTTTTAGGTTTCACATTTAAGTCTGTGATATATCTGGAATGAGTTTTTGTGTATGGTGAGAGGTACACATCTCAATTCATTTTTCTGCAAATAGATATGCAGTTTTGCAAGCACCATTTGTTAAAGAGACCATCTCTTCCCCATTTAATGAATTTTAGCCCTTTGTCAAAAATCAGCTGAACATAGGTTGATGGACTTACTTCTGAGTTCTCAATAATGTTCCACTATTTATATGTCTGTCATTGTACCAATACCAGGCAGTTTGGACTGCTGTGACTGTATAGCAGGTTTTGAGATCCAGGAGTGTGAGACTTCCTACTTTGTTCTTCTTCTTCAGTAGTACTTTGCTTTTCCGAGATCTCTTTCCTGTCCATATAAAATTTGTGATTTCCTCATCCTTAAAGAATGTTGCTGGGATCTGGATTGGGATTACATCAAATTTATAGATTGCTTTGGATAGAATTGATATTTTCACAATGTTCAGTCTTCCTGTCCTTGAGCATAGTATGTTCTACCATTTATGTAGATCTCATATTGTTTCTTGCAGTATCCTTTTGTAGTTTTCTTTGTACAGGTCTTTTGTGTCCCTAGTGAAATTTATTCCCAAGTATTTATTTATTTTTTTTTGGGAGGGGTAGCTATTGTAAATGATATTGATTTTCTTTTATCTCTCAATTAGTTCCAGTAGCTTTTTGCTGAGTCTTTTGGGTTTTGTATGTGTAGGATTATACCATCAGCAAAGAGAGATAGTCTGACTTCTTCCTTACCAAATTTGATGCCTTTGATTTCCCTTTTTTGGCTATTGCCTTGCCTAGAACTTCCAATACACTGTTGAATAGAAGTGATGATAGAGGCCATCATTGTCTGGTTCCTGTTTACAAGGGAAATAGTTTCAGTCTCTCTCCATTGAGAATAGTGTTGGCTGTTGGTTTTACATATATGCCCTTTGTTATGTTGAGGAAGTTCCCTTCAATTCCTATTTTGCTGAAAGTTTTTATCAGGAAAGGGTGTTGGATTTTGTGATAGTTGGAGTTGTGTGTCAACTTGGCTGGACCACAGTTCTGAGTGGTTTAAGCAGTTATGATGTGGGTTATTCCCATGATGAGATTGGATGTATATGTTTTGAGCATCCAGTCTGTTGAAAGGGAGTTTCCCTAGGGATGTGCTTCCAATAAATTTATGGACATCCTGGGAAAAGAGACACTCTTCTGTGGATCAAGATCCTGTTGTGCTGCCTACAACTGTCTGTGAGTGAACAATCCACCTTTCGGCCTGGAGATCTTGAATTCGTCATTCGTTGGAGTCAACAGCCAGTATACTGCCTGCCAACCTTGAGCTTGTCAGCCCCTGAAGCTGAATGAGTCAGGAAAAGCCTCCAGCTTGATGTTTGACCTAAGAACTTGGGACTTACCAGCTTCTGTAAGTGTGTGAGCCATTTTCCTAAGATAAATTTATCTTTCTCTATATGTATATATAAGCTTTACTGGTTGTGCTTCTCTAGAGAACCCAACCTAACACATTTGTTACCAAGAGTTGTTGTAGTGAGACAAAATCATAAGGAAAGGCTTCCTAAATTGGTCCTTACTGATTTTGTTTTGGTTCTCTAATTTGATTTATCATAAAGACAATGGTGACTCAGCCTCCATTAGTAAAGAGGGCTCTGCTAATCCATGGCATGAGGTAGCAACATTAATACGCAAAATAGAACCACCAATAAATAGATCAAGTATTTTTGAGAAGTGAGGCAGGCTCTGGGTGATCACATATTTGATACTTTTCTACAATTCTGTTAGCATGAGGAGTATCATCAGGAAGCTGCTTGGTTGGTTCTACTTACACTAGACAAAGTGGTGATAGAGCAAAAAGAATTCAGGGCTGTTGAGTTACAGCTCAAACACGGCATAAAAGACCACAGTGTTACCAGTTGTGCTCTGAGAGAAAGCCTTATTTCTTCTAGTAACAGAGCTGATATTGCCAAAAACCAAATCCAGAGTCTTATTGTAAGGGTGGCTGAATTACAATGCCAATTGAATTGCCAAACCAGAATGGTTCTGAAGGTAAAGTGAGGGCATTGATTGGGAAAAAATGGGATCCTGAAACCTGGAATGGGGACATATGGGCAGACAGTAAGGAAGATGAGGCTATGGAGCCTGGAAATTCCATTGAATCCCTCCCATCTGAAGGGATTACTATAAAACCATTATCCCTTCCACCTCTACTGGATGGGATTAACCCAACTGTTCCTGCTGGATCATTGCCTGAAGTAGATGCCATGGAAGAAATTGCTGAATATTCTCAGGAACAGCCCCAAACACCCAATGTTGCTGTTAGACGTATAACTAAAGTTAAGTCCAAACGAGTCCCAAAAGGTGAAATACAAATTGTGACTGAGGAGGTGGTATGTTGCACCTGAAAAGTTCTCTTTGAATTTGCTAATATGTACAGACAAAAACCTGGAGAACATGTGTGGGAATGGCTACTGACAGTGTGGGATAATGGTGCAAGGAATGTAACATTGGATCAGTCTGAGTTAATTGATTTAGGCCCACTAAGTACAGAGTCTTCATTCAGTGTTTCCACTTGAGAGGTTAGAAAAGGATCTAATAGTTTATTTGGTTGGCTTCTGAAGCATGGATTACGCTGTGTCCCTCCTTAAGTCAAGTTGAAGTACCAGACCTGCCTTGGTATAATAACATAGAAGAAGGTATCCAGAGGCTTAGGGAAATTGTCCTGTTAGAGTGGATTTATCAGATTAGACTCCTAGAGCCAGAAGTGGAGAGTTCAGAGGACACACCTTTCACCAGTATGGTGAGGTAGTTGCCATTTGCTTGATATATCTTTCTCCAACCTTTGATTTTTAGTCTATTTTTGTCTTTCTCTCTAAGATGTGTCTCTTGTAGACAGCAAATTGTAGTGTCTCTTGTAGACAGCACTCTTGAGTGGTGCATTTAATCCATTTACATTCACTATAATTATCGCGAAGTATGAATTTGTTGTTGTCATTTTGTTATGTGTTTTTTTCATGGTGTTACTGATTTTTTTGTTCTATATAGATTTCTGTGCTCAGCTTGTTTTGCTTATGAATCATGTTATCACTTCCTTCATTGCTTTTGTTTTAGTATTTTCTAAATATTTGTGCTTGTCCTGTTTTTTTATTTTGATGTGAAGTTTACCCTGTGATTTATAATTTTCTTCCCAAGCTTAGAACTGTCTATTCTGTCTTGCAATTGTCTTGACTTCCTCCCTGTTTAGTAGTTCTGTAAGTACACAGTTTTTTCCCTCTTTTTGGTTTGTAGTTGTCCTCATTTGCCAACTGATGTCTCTGTTTCCCTGTTTACAATCGTGTAGGCTTATTTACCTCAGATACTTCCATAACTGGGTTGGTTTTTGGGTAATGTCATCATGTCTGTTAATGGTCAGTTGTTGTTTGCTGTTGTTAATTCTCTGTCCAAAGGATTTTCTTTTGCATCTTTTGTAAGGGTGGTCTGGTTTTAACAAATTCCTTTAATTTCTGCTTATCTGGAAATGTCCTAATTTCACCATTATATTAGAGGCACAATTTTGCCAGGTATATAATTCTTGGTAGGGACCTCAGGAGAGCTATCCAGGCAAAAAGGGGCAGGAGGCAAGGCTAGGTCCCAAGTCCCCTAGAGCCAGGAAAGGGAGAAACCAGTAGTGGCCTTGGGGCCCTTTGGAGTGGCAAGATACCCAGGCAAAAAGGGGCAGGTGGCAAGACTAAGCCCCAAGCCCCCAAGAGCCAGGAAAGGGAGGGACCAGGAGTGACTTTGCGGACCTCAGGAGTGGCAGGATATCCAGGTAAAAAGGGTCAGGAGGCAAGGCTAGGCCCCAAGCCCCACAGAGCCAGGAAAGGGAGGGACCAGGCATGGCTGGGGACCACAGAATGGCAGGTTTCAGGTAGGAATTAGGTAAGAGGAGGGTGCAGAAGTTTCCAACAGCTAAGGGAGATAAACTTGTCTGTCAGTTTGTCATCCTATGCGGCTTATATATAGCTGTGAGGCTTGAGGCTGTGCCACTAGTGTTTTGGACTCCAGTAGAGTTGCACATGCTGCACAGGTTTCAATGCAGTTTATAGACTAAGGCAGACTAGGAAGAAGGAAGAGGTCATCCACTTCTCAAAAATTGGCCAGGGACAACCTTATGAATAGCAGAGAAATACTGTCTGGTTCATTACTGGGCAACTTTATGAATAGCTTGGAAACATTGTCCGACACAGTATAGCAAGACTAGCCCCTTGGACTGGAAGGCGCTCAAAATAGAACTGGGAAAGAGCTGCCTCATTAGAATAGAACCAACCTTAATGATATGGATAAAGTAAGTCTTTCATGACCTCCATGTGCTGACGTGGCACTACTTAAATTGTGGAGAAACAGCTGCAAACATCCATTAATAATTGGAATATGCAATGTATTAAATATGAATCTAGGAAAATTGGAAGTTGTCAAAAATGAAATGGAATGAATAAAGATTGATATCCTAGGCATTAGTGACCTGAAATGGACCAGTTTGGGCATTTTGAATCAGACAACCATATGATGCACTATTCCAGGAATGACAGATTGAAGAGGAATGGCATGGCATTCATCATCACAAAAGATGTTTCAAGATCTGTCCTGAAGTACAATATTGTCAGTGATAGGATAATATCCATACGCCTACAAGGAAGACCACTATTATTCAAATTTATGCACCAACCACCAAAGCTAAAGATGAGGAAATTGAAGATGTTTATCAACTTCTATGGTCTGAAATTGACTGAACATGCAATCAAGATGTGTTGCTTATCACTGGTGACTGGAATGCCAAAGTTGGAAACAAAGAATCACAGATAGTTGGAAAATTTGGCCTTGGTGACAGAAATAACACTGTAGATCACATGATAGAATTTTGCAAGACCAGTGATGTATTCATTGCAAATTCTTTTTTACAAGAACACAAATGGCGGCTATACACATGAATTTCACCAGCGGAGTACACAGGAATCAGATTGACTACATCTATGACAAGAGGCAATGGAAAAGCTCAATAGCTTCAGCCAAACCAGGCCAGGGGCTGATTGTGGAACAGACCATCAACTGAGCTCATATGCAGGTTCAACTTGAAGTAGAAGACATTTAAAACAAGTCCATGAGAGCCAAAATATGATCTTGAATATATCCCTCCTGAATTTAGAGACCATCTAAAGAATAGATTTGATGCATTGAACACCAATGACTGAAAACCCAAAGAATTGTGGGATGATATCAAGAGCATCATCCATGAAGGAAGCAAGAGGTCATTAAAAATACGAGAAAGAAAGAAAAGACCAAAATGGATGTCAGAAGAGACTCTGAAACTTGCCCTTGAAAGAACAGTGGCTAAAGCAAATGGAAGAAATGACAAAATAAAAGAGCTGAATGGAAGATTTCAAAGAGCAGCGTGGGAAGACAAAGCCAATTACTATGATGAAATGTGCAAAGACCTGGAGTTAGAAAAACAAAAGGGAAGAGCATACTCAGCATTTCTCAAGCTGAAAGAACTGAGGAAAAATTTAAGCCTTGAGTTGGCAATATTGAAAGTTTCTATGGGCAAAATATTGAATGATGCAGGAAGCATCAAAAGAAGATGAAAGGAATACACAGAGTCACTATACCAAAAAGAACTGGTCGATCTTCATCCATTTCAGGACGTGGCATATGTTTAAGAACCAATAGTACTGAAGGAAGAGGTTGAAGCTGCGGTGAAGGAATTGGTGAAGAACAAGGCTCCAGGAATTGATGGAATACCCACTGAGATGATTCAACATATGGATACACTGCTGGAGGCACTCACTCAGTTATGCCAAGAGATTTGAATGACAGCTACCTGGCTAACTGACTGGAAGAGATCCGTATTTGTACCCATTCCAAAGAAAGGTGATCCCACACGATGTGGAAATTATTGAACAATATGATTAATATTGCATGCAAGTAAAATCTTACTGCATATAATTCAAAAACAGTTGCAGCAGTATATTGACAGAAAACTTCCAGAGGTGCAGGCTGGATTCAGAAGAGGATGTGGAATGAGGGATATTATTGCTGATGTCAGCTGGATCTTGGCTCAAAGTAAAGAATACCAGAAAGAAGTTTGCTTGTGTTTTATTGACTATGCAAAAGCATTTGATTGTGGGATCATAAAAGATTGTGGATAACACTGAGAAGAATGGAAATTCTAGAACACTTAATTGTACTCATGGGGAACCTGTACATAGAACAGGAGGCTGTTGTTCAAACAGGAAAGGGGAACACTGTATGGTTTAAAATAAAAAAAAAAAGTTGTGTGTCAAGCTTGTATCAGTTCACCATACTTATTCAAATTGTAGGCTGGGCAAATAATCTGAGAAGCTGGACTATATGAAGAAGAACGTGGCATCAGGATTGGAGAAAGAATCATTAACAACCTATGATATGCTGATGACACAACTTTTTTTGCTGAAAGTGAGGATGACTTGAAATACTTACTTTTGAAGGTTGAAGAATACAGTCTGCCAGTATGGATTACACCTCAGTATAAAGAAAACAAAAATCCTCACAACTGGAACTATAAGCATCACAATAAATGAAGAAAAGATTGAGGTTGTCAAAGACTTCACATTGCTTGGTTCTACAATCAACCCTAATGGAAGAAGCAGTCAGGACATCAGACAACTTATAGCACTGGGTAAATTGATTGCAAAGGACCTCTTTCAAGTGCTGAAGAGCAAACATGTCTCCTTGAGGACTAAGGTGTGCTTGACACAAGCCATGGTATTTTCAATCGCCTCATATGCATGTGAGAGCTGGACAGTGTATAAGGAAGACTGAAGAAGAGTTGATGCTTTTGAGCTGTGGTACTGGTGAAAAGTTCTGAAAGTATCGTGGACTGCTAAAAGAATTAACAGGCCTGTCCTGGAGGAAGTGCAACCAGAATGCTCCTTGGAGGCAAGAATGGCCAGATGTCGTCTCACATACTTTGGTCATGTTGTCAGAAGTTACCATTCCCTGGAGAAGGATGTCATGCTTGGTAAGGTGCAGGGTTGACAAAAGAGGTCCTCAATGAGGTGGATTGAAATGGTGGTGGCAGTGATGGGCTCAAGTGTGGCAAGAATTGTGGAGCTGGCTGAGGACCAGGGGCTGTTTGTTCTGCTGTGCATAGGGTTGCTATGAGTCAGAGACAACTTGATGGCACTTAACAACAACAACATAATTTTTGGTTAATTTTTTTTCCCCTCTGGGTTTTATATATGCCAACCCATTGCCTTCTCACCTGCATGGTTTCTGCCAAGAAATCAGAGCTTAGTCTTACTGATTGCCTTTGCAGGTAACTTTTCATTTTTCCCATGCTGCTTTCAGTATTCTTTCTTTGCCTTATTTTTGGTGAGTTTGATGAAAATATGTCTTGGTGATTTTCTTTTGGGGTCTATTCTGTCTATTCTTGAATGAATATATTCTTGTCTTTCAACATATCAGGGAAATTCTCTTCCAGCAAATCTTCGACAATTTTCTCTGTGGTTTTATTTTTCTCTTCTTATTCTGGAATTTCAATTACACATATGTTATTCCTTTTACTGGTATCCCACATGAAACTTAGGCTTTCTTCATTTTCTTTCTTTCTTTTTATCTGAGTCCTTTCCCAAGATGTATTGAGGTATTTGTGTTCAATCTCACTAATTCTTTCTTCCATTGATTCAATTTACTCCTTTCCAGTTCTGTCTTCCATTGATTCAGTTTTACTCTTTTGCTCATTCAATGCATTATCTATTTCTGAGAATGTAGTATTAATCTTCTGGATTTCTATCTGTAGATTTTACATGATTTCTAATTTTTCATTTATTTTGTCATTTTGTTCTTGTATTTTCTTCCAAAATTGTTCTAGGGTTTTATCTGTTTTCCTCAATTTTTTCAGTGTTTTCCTTGATCTGTCTCTCAATTCATTGAAGGTACCTAAATATAATTCTTTTGAATTCCTTATCAGTGAATTCCAATGCTACTTCTTCAGGGATGTGAGGGATGTGTTCTGGGTCTGTGTCCTGGTCCGTTGTTTCTACAGCTTTATCTTGCTTCTTTATGTGGACTGTGATGGTCTGTTGTCTCCAAGACATTGTGACATTTTTGTATTTATATTCAGTTGGTGATTGTATGTGGGAATGATTTGCCCAAGATTTTTGTTTTATTTGTTTTGTTTGGATATATCTGAGTAACCAGGGTACTGTGTTCATCTATTCACTAGTTGGTATCACTTATGCACTCACTACCTGTCTCCTTTCCAATCATCAGCCTCTGTGTCTGTGCTATCTCTGACAAGTGGAGGCTATTCTTAGGTCCCTGGAATCTGAATGAGAATGCTGTCACTTTAATATCCAGATTGGCTGCCTCTTGTAAACATCCAATGGCTGTGGCTAGCCATTCCTTGTAAACATTCAAAATGGCTGTATCCTCTGGACAGCTGAAATTGCATAGCTCAGTTTGTCTCCTTCTTTGCTGTTTCCCTTTTCAGTCATAGCTATCTGTGCAGTAGTCCATGCAGCCTTTGGTGAGCAGGGCTGATATTTATGTCAGTTCTCAGGTCCTAACTCCACTTTGAAATATTCAGGCTGTTCATGCTGTCAGGACAGCTGACAGTCCACAGCTCCGTTTGTCTCCTTAGTCACTGTTTTCATTCAGGTTCTTCTACTAGTTGGTGTTTAATCCCTTCTGTATCCTTTCTTTCAAAGCTCAGGGCTCCAGAATTATCTTCTGTATCTATGTCAATTAGTTTCTCTTGTATCTGTTGAGGAGGGCCTGTGTAGTTCATCTGCCTATTCCATCATCTAGGGGTATCCTTTTACTATACTTACTCAATCTGTATGTTGTGCAGATAATCCAAGAAGCTGGAATACATGAAGAAGAACATGATATCAGGATTGGAGAAATACTTATTCGAAATGGGCAATATGCAGATGACACAACCTTGCTTGCTAAAAGTAAAGATGACTTGAAACTCATAGTGGTGAAGATTATAGACAACAGTGTGAAGTACGAATTATACCTCTATATAAAGAAAATGAAAATTCTCATAACCAGACCAAGAAGCAGCATCACAATAGAGAAAAGATTGAAGTTCTCAAAGATCCACGGTTGGCACCCATGGATATAGTTGTCAGGACTTGTTTTTTCCCTTGAATCACACAAGGAAATTCGACTGCAAAAGATCTTTTTTATAGTATTGAAGAACAGAGATGTTACTTTGAAGACTAACTGTGCCTAACCCAAGCCATGGCATTTTCATTTGCTTCATATGCATGTGAAAGCTGGGCAATGAATAAGGAAGACTGAAGAAGAGTTGTTGCCTTTACATTGTGGTGTTGGTGAAGAGTATTGAAAATTCCATGCTTGGACTGCCAGAAGAACGAATAAATCTGTCCTGGAAGAACTGCAGGCAGAATGCTTCTTGGAAGCTACAATGGCCAGATTTTGTCTCATCTACTTTGGTGATGTTGTCAGAAGGGACCATTCCATGGAAAAAGATATCATGCTTGGTAAAGTGGAGGGTCAGCAAAAAAGGGGAACATCTTCAACAAAATGTGTTGACACGGTTGATGCAACAATGGGCTTATGTATAACAAGGATTGTGAGGCTGGTGCAGGGCTGGGCAGTGTGTTTCATTCTGTTTTACATTGGGTTGCTGTGAGGCAGAGCCAACTAGACGGTATGTAACATCAGCAGCAACATCATTATTAAAGCAATGAGATTTAACGTTTGGGAATAATATGATTGCCTTCTGGTAAGAATATGCGTAGGCTGATGGGAACAGAGGTGGTGTGGCTTATTGGAATGTTAGTAGCCTGCTGGTTCCTAGAATAAGCCAGTGTTTTTAACAGAAAGTAAGTTACGGAATGAAGTAGGACATTGAGATAGTGAGCCTGTAAAGGTAAAGAGATAAAGGTGTCTTACTCTTGGCCTCTAGAGTCTTTCAGGTTTTATTCTGTAGGTTAGGGGTAAGCAGACTTCTTTTGTAAAGGCTCACATATTAAAAATTTTCAGTTTTATGGCCCATACAATTTCTGTCATGGCTACTCACTTTTGCCACTGTAGCACCAGAGACAACAGATGGACATCACTGTGTTACTGTAATGCTTTATTTATGGTCACTTAAATTTACTTTTGTGTAATTTCACCTCTTGTTGTTATGTGCTGTCGAGTCGGACCCGACTCAAAGCAACCCCTCCTTGGGTTGCTGAGGCAGTATCACTACGGAAGTAGATTGCTCTATCTTCCTTCTGAGGAGTGGCTGGTGGGTTTGAACCACCAGCCTTCTGGTTAGCAGTCAAGTGCCTTAGGCACTATGCTACCAGAGCTCCCGTAATTTCACCTATGATAAAATATTCTTCTTTTTTTGTTTTTTGTTCCCAAACCAGTTAAAAATAGTGAAAACCTTTATTAACTTGCTGGCTTTCAAAATGGTGGCCTGGAGTTTGCTGATGCCTGAGATAGCCTGAGTCTTTAATGTAGAGCATGTAATTGAACATGATGAGTCAAAATAAAGTTTGACATCTTATCACCTGTTGTTAGCGTATATATATTTTTTTCACTTTTTTATTTTGGTAAAAGTTTACACAGCTAAAATTGCACCATTTCAACAATTTCTACTTGTACAATTTGGTGAACTAGGTTACATTATTTAAGTGTGCTACTACTGTCATTGTCCTTTTCCACATTATTCCCTACCATTATCTTAAACTCACTCCTAAGATTCCTATCCAATCTTTTGAATTTTGAGTGTCAGTTTGATCTCCCATAGATAATTCTTTAAAATGGCTGCCAAAGGGGCAAGAAGGCCACATCTTCTGACCTTCTCTAATCCCACAAGAGGAAGACAAATCACCATCAATATCCCAAGGCCTATTCTTGTGAGGCCAGACATGCTGCTTCCCTCCAGCCCTTCATCAATCTCTGACACCAACTATTCCTCCCACAGCACCCATGACCCCTCTGCTGGGTTCAATAATTCACTGCAGTGGCCATGCAGAACTCACAGATTATGGGGTTTATTAGTGAAGCAACAGGCTACAATTCAAGTCCAGGAGCACACTCAGTTTCTCTCAGCCCACCATCTCTCAGCCGACAGTCTCTCTCTCCCAGCAGTGCATGTCTCTTACTGTCTCTCTCCCAGAAGCACATGTCTCTCAGTCTCTCTCTCAGCAGTACATGTCTCTTGCATCTCTCTCTGAGCAATGTGTGTCTCTTGTGTTTTTCAGCTGGCAGTGAGAGATATCTTCCACCTCTAGGAGGGCTCCTTTTGAGCCTGGCAGAGTGGCCAAGCTAACCAATCCCAATGTCAGAATTCTATACACCTGAGAGAGAGAGAGAACTTCCCAGGAGAATGCTTTGTGCAACTCTTAACATAAATACCCTAGGTGGATAACTTTAACAATCAGGAGCTACTCAGTTGCTCATGGCAAATTCCACCATGGAGTTTCCAAAGACTTTGGCTATAAAAGCCATACCAGGTAATTTACCACACTGCAATAGCACAATGCTCAAAGCAGGTATACTTTAGTAATTAAAGTATTTTTTTGGTCCTATGAAGACTTCATGGTATAGTTGGTTTAAGGTATAAAGCTTAAAGATTATCTCAGGGCAATAGTTTTCGGGCTTCATGTAGTGTCAGTGATGCCAGAAAGTCTGTTTGAAATTCTGTTATGTATTTTCCCCCTTTTGGCTAGGATTGTTCTATAGAATCTTTGATAAAAACATTCAGTAATGGTAGCCAGGCACTATTCAATTCTTCTAACCTCATGCAAAGGAGGCAGTTGACATCTTAATTTCAATCCATCCTTTTTAAATACCTGGATTTAAGTATTTTAGAAAGGAGGCTGACGTTAATTAAGTAGATCAAACCTATAAGGATTAGCTGTTCTTCCATCTGCTTGGCCCTGCTCTGTTCTGTTAGCTCCAACCAGTGATCTGTAATGTGTGCCCAGCTAAAGAAAGCGTCAACCAACCAGGAAGCTGCTTAAACTTCAGGAATTGCAATCTAGTGGCAACCTGTACTTTAAAAAATTCTCCAAGGGAATCTTTCATACACCAAAGCTTGTGACCCATACTCTCCCTACCATTATAGAGATAGATCAAATCTGACTGGTGATCCCATAGAGATTCTTGGGAGTCGAAGAACTCTGTGTGGACCATTAAGGTTGAGTAGGATTTATATTGATGACAACGTGGAAAATTGTGTGTCCACATTCCTCAGCTAGTGAACTCTCATGGTGTCACTAAAAATAAAAAATAAAAAATAAATAATTTAGTTTAAAAAATTAGTAAGATTTCAGTACATGTCTCGGGAACGTATACATATTTGAAAATTTCTCACATCTGAGATTTTTGTTTATATGAGTTGTAGAATAAAATGTATTTGTGCCCCTGGCAGATATCAAATAGCGTTTTTCTTTCTATATGTAAACCTTTTGACTTTCTATAATAATAGTAGTCTCATAGAATATTTTTTCCTTTTGTGATTAATTTTACTCAACATAATGTCCTCCATTTTCTTCCATGTTATGAGATGAGGTGAACAATAATACCATGCAAGTAGTAGGCACTCCTTACAAAAATCAACTATATGAGACCAAAAGGTCAGCATTTGCCCAGGGACAAAGCTCAGAAGGCAAGAAATGACAGGCAACAAGAACAAATAGAAATAGGAAACACAGGGAGGAAGTAGAAAGAGTGCTGTCATATTGTGGCAATTGCAAGCAATGTCATGAAATGAAAAGTGTATTAATTATTGAATAGAAAAATGATTTGCTCTATAAACTTTCACTCAAATCACAGTAACAATTTTTTTAAAAAAGTTTGCTTTACACAAACATCAAGATTAATGATGTGTACCTTATCTTAATTGGGGGGGGTATATATATCTGGGCACTTACTAAATATGAAGTAAATTGCCATCAAATCAATACTGAGGAAAAAATTCTGAGTCTGTCAAAAATCCCTTTGTGTAACTTTTGTTTCTATATTTATTCTTTTGCCTTTTAGCACCCCTCATGTGCTCTAGAAATATTTACCTGTTAAACTCCAGCCTCAAGATAAGAACTGACAATGGTGATTTATTTCTGTCTGTTGTTCCCAAGAGTATTTGTACTGATGCATTATCTCTATATATCCAATAAAAAGCACTGTCTCTCTTAAAAATGTAAGGAGGCCAGAGGTGCAGGGCTGTTGGTTTTGTCTTATGCCAAAGTTCACTCTACCTTCTCTTTCCTTCTCTTCCCCATGAGACTCCTGAGAGCAGTGCCTGGCACTTAGTAGGCACATAATAACTTTGTGAATGAATGAGTGTATTGAGAACATTCAGTACCCTAATGAAGAATTTGCGTCTCTAGAGGAAATCTTGTTTGAACGTAACTATTGCTATTCACCACCTTGGAGCTAGCCCTGGCTCTAAGCTCTGCTATATTTGTGCTGAATAAAGGAAACTTTTTTTTTAGAGTAAATGTTTTTTCTTCCCCTCTTAAAAGGGTTCATTTCATTTTGCTCTAGCTCAGCCATATGTGCTTAGACAGGTGTCCTGAGTCAGCTACTGTCCACAGGTTATACTTGGCAAATGTGTTTCTAAGACAACACAGGTGCTTAAAAACCTAAGTCCATTTCAAAGAGTGAATAAATACACCTCAAATAGAAATATGTACGCTGGGAACCTTTTCGCTCCTTCATATTTTCTTAATTTCCCAACTTGATTATACTCAGCCTAAATGGGGAAAAGCAGCCTCATAAAGGAGATGTTCTCTCCTGTGTAAGTACAATGTTCAACTAGTTTAGGATTTTCTTAGTGCTTTATTTTCTGCCACATCTTCCACCAGGGAAAACAGCATGCATTGTTTTTTCTTGACCAAAGATTCTTTGATGAGAAGAATTGGTTTAATTGTGAGCATCAGTTTTCTAATGGATACTATAAAGAAAATAGTAGAAAGTTTTATAAGGAAACTATTAAAAAGCAATTTCCCTTTCCTGACTCTGGGTTTAACAAAATGAAGGGTGATTATGGTAAGACACAGTAAAAGTTTCATTTGCTATTCTTTGACTTAGATTGTCTTGTCTGTTCACACAAAGGAAATCATATGACCAGGGAAGTAATGGAGCTTTGGGGAAGTATGGCAACTCTTGGGTCCAGCATTTCTGGGTTTCAGTTCCTTCTGTTCACTATGCCCAAGTGTGTAGGCTTGGGCATGTTGTTTAACCCCTGGACTAGATCTAATACAGGTGCCACTCCACATCTGTATATATGCTCTACTGTCTGTACCAAGCCACTCTGACAATGTGTTGCACTGTTCCAGGGCTACTGCTCCCAGCACTGCAGACCAGGAATCCAGTATGAAGGCTGTGTGTTGTCCCTCATGTCTCTGATGGACATAGCATGGCAAATCCTGGTCTCATTCCCATACCACATCTCTGTCACTTCCATTCCTGGTGCCACTGATGTGTGAAATGACTTAGAACCTGTTTGATGTGAAGATTAAATCTTCTTTTACCCACCCCCACTATAGGACACTTGGAAAAACAATAGCTTTGTAGAGCCTTTCTGAAGTTACACTGAGCAATTAGCTGAAAGCTCTGGACAGTTTGATAATGTGTTTTATGTATGTTCTTCCTTCCTCCCTCTTGCTTTCTTGAGTTTTCACTGCCCATTAAAGGGTTAACACAGATCTTTATCTGAGACTGTTTCTGAAGAACCTGATTAAGACACCCTATATTATTGATTCCTCATCCATAAAGGGGGATTATGATATATCTACGTTGTTGAGCTATGGAAATCAAATAATTTAAATACGTGTTACACCTTGAAGGAGCCATAGTAGCACAGTGGCTAAACACTAAACTGCTAACTGAAATGTTGATGGTTCAAGTCCTCAAGTGACTCCGTAGGAGAAAAGACTTGGTGATCTCTTCTCATAAAAATTTCAGCATTGGAAACCCTATTGGGCAGTTCTGCTGTCACACAGGGTCACTGAAAGTCAGATCTGACTCAATGGCGGACAACACCACAACTTTGCACAGAGTTAGTACTCAGTAACTTGGGACTACTATTACTACTGTTTCTTTTCATCATGTGAAAGTATGATAGGAAAGAAAACTTTTTTTGGAAGGAGTTAAATATTATATATATACTATGTTACTAAGAGTTTATAGTGATACATTTAAAGAATTTATAAATATATATATATTATAAATACAGTCACACACACACACACAAACTCACATGCACACACTTGCTTGTTTCCTAAAATCTCTAAATTGTTTTCATTTGTGGAACAGAGGCTGTCCTGGCTTACTTTGTATAAAAGTATTTGCAGATACCACCTGAAAATCTTTTCCCATTTTGTAGTTTCAAATAAGAGCTATTTGATTTTTTTTTTTTTTTTAATTGTGATTTGGGTGAAAGTTTGCAGAACAAATTCATCTTTCATGGTATACTTCATACACATTTTGTTTCATGACATTGATTTCAGTCTACCTAATGTAACATCCATCTTCCCATTTCCTCCCTGTGATTGTCTTTTTCATTGTGATTTTCTTTTCTATGCATTCCTGTCCTCTGTGCTATCTCTCTGTGCAAACACTGCCCTTCTGATCGACCAGGGTTGATTGTTCTAAGGAGTGTACCTACCAGGTGTAAATGTTCACCTTATATGGTGGCTGTCTGTTGCTTTAGCTTGACTGGAAACCATGGGAGTGAGTTTAATTCCAGGCCTGAAGGGTGACTAGGGTCCATAGTCTCAGAGTTTTCACTAGTCTCTATCAGACCAGTAAGTCTGGTCAGTTTTATGATTTTGAGGTTAGTTCCACATTTCTTCCCACTCTATTCTGGACCTCCTATTTTGATCTCTTTCCAAGTGGCTGACAGTTGTAGCTGGGCACCATCTAATTCTTCTGTTCTCGGGGTCTTGTAGGCTGAGGTTCACATGGTCCACTGCTCCCTTAGACAATTTTTTTTTCCCATATGTCTTTGGTTTTCTTCAATCTTTTTTGCTCCAGATGAGGAGAGACCAATTGTTGCATCTTAGATAGCCACTTACAAACTGTTAAGAGCCCAGTTGTTACTCATTGAAATTAGGATGTAGAACAATGTTTTTGTGTAGTATGTTATGCCAATTGAGCATGATAACCAACAAAGTTTCCTTACATATGTAAAACTTTCCTTGACTTTTTACGATAGTAAAACCCAAAACCAAACTCACTACCATCAAGTCGGATCTGATTCATAGCAACTCCTCCTTGGGTTTCCAAAGTGGTATCAGTATGGAAGTAGATTGCCCAACCTTTCTTCCGAGGAGTGGCTGGTGGGTTTGAACCACCAGCCTTCTGGTTAGCAGTCAAATGCCTTAGGCACAATGCCACTAGAGCTCCTTTTTACAATAGTGGACTAATATAATACTTATCTTTCTGTGATTGACTTATTTCATTCAGCATAATATCCTCCAGGTTCATCCATGTTATGCAGTGTTTTGCAGATTTGACATTATTTAGTGTTTCATGTTGTTGTTACTGTTGTTATGTGCTGTCGATTCAGACCCGACTCCTAGTGACCCCTCCTTAGGTTTCCGAGGGAGTATCACTACAGAAGTAGATTGCCCAACCTTCCTTCCAAGGAGTGCTGGTGGGTTTGAACCACCAGCCTTCTGGTTAGCAGTCAAGTGCCTTAGGCATTACACTACCAGAGCTCCTAGTGTTTCATAGTATTCCATTATGTGTATGTACCATAGTTTGGTTATCCATTCCTTGGGTGATGGCTGCTTAGGTTGTTTCCATCTCTATGATATTGTGAATAGTGCTGCAATGAACATGGGGGTACATATTATTCAAATGAAAGAGCCATTTGATTTTTAAAGCAAAAAAAAAAAAAGCCAGACAGTCAGTTAGTAAGAGTATAATACATAATTAAAGCTCAGTCTATTTTAATACACACCTGGTTTCCATACAGAAAATCAAGTATTGTATCATTTTGTATTTATTTTGCCCATGTACCAGTTTGTTTTTCACAAACATAAAGTAGTTTAACAGCATGCATCACTTATTAAATAAAAAGGTAAAAATTTGTCTTTATGTCTAATAAATATTATTAAATATTATACTAAATACTTCTCAAGGGAACTTGTAATAAGGTTATATATTAATGTGGAAAGAGATTGTGAGTTGAAAGAGGTTGGGAAACCTTTGTGCACTGACTCACATCTGGCCCTAATTTTTGTGATGAATTCAGAGGTGTGCCCTCACATGTGATGGGTGTCACTTGGTGGATGTCTCTTTGGGTGGAGTTAGTGAATGTGAATTTTCTCATATGGTAAAACATCCGTCAGCTGGCAGTAGGTCCACATGGCCTTTGAACTCATAGTAGAAAGCAAGCACACTGGAGCAATTGAAAGAGAATTGCAAACCAAATAAACAAGCCTATCTGGCAAGAGAAGCTGTAAAAAAGAATTTCGTGCCCCACCCCTTTGCTTCTCTCTGGGCACACAAGACATTCTTGTCTTATGCCAGTATAGTCTTGAGGGGAGTGGTGTGGGTGACTTTTCTCCCCCACTTCAACTCCTTCCTCTCTCTCCTGGAACATATATTTGGATCTTTGGACTAAGTTCTGTTCCCTGTGCTGCAAAACAACAGCTTCTAATCTATTGTGTTCTTGCCTAAGCAAAGGTGAACTCTTGGCAGAGTTGGTCACTTGGTGATCTTTTGAGTTCTGATTCTCTCAGATGTCAGCTTTATTTCCCTACCTTACCCTGGCATTTTGCCCTCTGTCATGGTCCATTGTGCTGGAGTCCAAGGCCAAGGGGTCAGCTCCGTCTCTGGGTTTCTCGGGACACGGTTCCTCTGACTTGGCTCTGCTGCAGAGCTGCTAGCTTCTGATCCCTGTGTCTGTGTCTGAAATGTTGTTGTTAGCTGCTGTCTAGTTGATCCGAGTCATGGTGAGCCCATGTATTACAGAGTAGAACTGTGCTCCGTAGGGTTTTCTTCTATGATCTTTTGGCCATTTCTTCACAGAGTCACTGGGTAGGATCAAACCACCAGCCTTTAGGTTAGTAGCTGATCACTAACTGTGCCACTCAGGCTCCTCCATGTCTGAAAAGGGGGTGCTAGCTTCAGACAACCACATTGGAGCTGAAACAGATGAGCATATCACTGGTAAAACACTGGAGATACAAGCAGAGTAAGACGTCACTCTGAGGTTCTACTTGGTAGATGGACTGCACCTGGATTTTCTTGAGGGTGGCATTGTGTTAGTGTTGATCATAAGGCATCAAGCCACTATCACATGCCTCCTCAGTAGTCTTCATGTTTAAGACAAGAGCTGGGACTGACAGGCTGACAGCAGAGGACCTTCTGGAAGAGGGCCCCATAGAGGTGACTCTGGGGTTGAAAAGGGGACAAGACTTGTGCTGTACTGTGAATTACTTAATGTGGCTCTTCTAGCTGTCTTCTTTTTCTGGTTAGCAGTCAAATGCCTTAGGCATTACACCACCAGAGCTCCTTACCCCCAGATGAATAGGTGGAGCTATTACTAAATATGTGGTGCTTTCTGGCCTACTAAGGGGATTGGATACCTTGTTAGTAATTGGTTCTTCAGTGCTGCTATAACAGAAATACCACACATCGATGGCTTCAACAAATAAAAATTTAATTCTCTTACAGTTTAGGAGGCTAGAAGTCCCAGTTCAAAGTGCTGGTTCTAGGGACTGGGTCAAAGTGCCTGGAACTTGGGCTTCAGCTCTGCTTCCTGTTTCAGGCCCACTAAAGCTGCTAGCTTCTGTGGCTGATGAACCCAGTATTGACAAGTAAAATGGCATAGTCCCAAGATTAGCAGATAACATGGCAGCCAACTAGTTCCATGGAGGTGGGACCATGGAAATAAGGTGTATGGAACCCTAATGTGGGGATTAGTCAATTTTGTCATTCCACTCAGGTTAAAATGAGCCCCCCCCCCAGAAGCAAAAGAGGGGATGTTACTTGCCATCAAGAGAGAAGAGCTGGAGGTGGAGTGGTGTGCATCCTTGGACCCGAGATCCCTGTGCTGAGATGGCAGAGTGATGGTGGCAGCAGTGACAGCAGAACCTAGTGACTGGCACGAGATGGAGCAATGGGCTAACTGGTCCAGAGAGAGAAAGAGCTGGGTGCCTTTGGGCAGGAGGCTTGTTGGTGCAATCAGGTGCCTCTGTTGGTAAAATGTTGTAACATTTGCATGAGAGGGAAGAGGTGAGGCTGAGAAGCCAAGGGCCAGAAGGGGCACAGCTGAAGGGAGGCTGTCCTGATGGAAGAATTGTATCCTGAGTGTTCCTGAACTGTAACTTGTTGGTTACTTAATAAACTCCAAAATACTAAGTATTGTCTGTAAGTCTGTGTGCCCATTGCAATGAATTACCAAACCCAGCAGAGAAGTAGAGAGTGCCATGGGATGGATGGTTGGTGTCAGATTTGGTAAAAAGGTTGGAGGGTGGCAGCATGCCTGGCCTCATAAGAATAAGCTTTGGACTGCTGATGGTGATTTTCTCTCCCCTTTGTAAAGTTAGTGGAGGTCAGAGGATACTGCTCCATGCCTCTTTTGTACTTAGCAGCTAAGGACTTTTCCATTCCCACAATTAAAAATAATGTTTAATTACAGAAAATTCTATGTGTGTGTTTACATATATACACATATATGTTTATACATGTGTAGGAGTGTATATATATGTGTGTGTGTATGTTTACGTAATTGTTTATATATACATGTATGCATTGCTTAATAACCATTAGGGCAGTGTTTGACTTCACATCAGTGGTCTCATATCAAAAACCAAACCCCTTGCCATCCAATCTATTTTAACTCATAGAAACCCTTATTGGGTTTCCAAGGTGGTAAATCTCTATGGAAGTAGATTGCCCCATCTTCCTTCTGTGGAGCTGCCAGTGGGTTTGAACCACCAATCTGGTGGTTAGCAGTCAAATGCTTTAGGCACTATGTCACAAGAGCTCTTTCAGTGGTCCCCTAGGATTTTTTTTTTTAAAGAAAGCAGCTCTCCTTTTATTTATTATTTCCTCCCAATGATTTTAAAGACCCAAAACCAGACACCTGCAGCACTAGACCACAGGTGGAAAATAGGCATGTAGGACAGAGGACATGGCTCTGGGCATGGACTTTCTGGTGGGTAAGTGATCAAGTGGGTGAAACAGCAGGCAGAGCTGGGCATGCTCTACTCCTGTCACTGTCCTTTCAGCCACCACCTGTTCTTCTGACCTCACCAGCAGCTCCAGCAGCAGCAACACTGGAAGCAATGGTGATGAAGGCCACTGGAAGCAGTCTCCCATAAGGTTTTAATATGGTGTTCCCACAACATCCAAATCATATAATATTCCATTTCATAGAACATATAGCGTATGTTAAGTGATGCATACCTGTGTATATATATGTGTGTGTGTATACACACACACACACACACACATGCAACACAAAGAGTAGAAAGAATAGTGTAATGAACCCCCATGTGATCTTAAGCAAAGCCTATTTTGTTTCATCTGTGTCCCACTCATACCTCTGCTGTCCAACTAGAGTGTTATAGTATCACCAACTTAATGCATAGTTAGATTTTTTCAGTTCATTTATTTTGGTTATTTGCTTCGTAAATTTGCTTCAAATTTAGTGATTGCTTTTTAAATTATTTTATTTTAACAATTGCATAAAACATCTACTTTTATATATCTGTTCCTCATTCCTGTGCTCAGCTGCAGAGTACCCTGTTGTGTGGAGGGGTCATGGTTTATCCAACCAGTGCCCTAAAAATGGACATTGAGCTGTTTTTACTCTTAAACTACTTTTACTATTACAAATGAATCTTTGCTGAATAGCCTTGTGCACAGGGCCTCTCTTGCTTGTAGTTTTGACCCAATGATTCTTAGAGTCTGGGGAGACTGGGATTTATATGTGGGGAGCAGGCCATGGCTGTTGAACTTGGACAGGTATGGATTAGAGCCCTGGCTGCATCATTTACTAGTTATACTGTCTTTTGACTGCTATTTTATTTAAGCTTCGATTTCATGATCTGTAAAATGGGGGTAATAGCATCTGCCTTATGGGCTATCATGAAAACTGTATGAGACAGTGTATTTAAGGTTCACCATAGTGCTAGACTCATAGATTTCATTGCATAAATATTATCTCCTTTACCTTGCTTGAAATGGGGATAATGGTCCTTCTGTCAAGCTGCTTCTTGATAGGAAATCATTACACAATGTTTGGTAATTGCCAAAAAGGTGTTCAGTGACAGGAAGAATTGTGTCACAATCAGCAATACAATCCAACAAAACCAGTTTGTCCAGTTCTCTCTGGCTCCCTGGCCTTTCCTGCCCAGACCCTTGAACTCAGTCAGGCTGGCTGACACTGAAACCAATTAGCCCACAGCCACACCTAGGAAACCCTTCCTCTTGAAGCATAGTGAGGTTTCCACTTGCACTGTGGAGTGGGCACCACAATTTACCATGACTTTAGAAAGTGGGGACCTCCAGCTGCTGTCTAGAAAAATAATGGAGACCAGTTCACCAACCAACAAACCCGATTTTGGTAGCGTAGTGCTGGTAGCATAGTGGCTAAGGCACTTGACTGCTAACCAGAAGGCTGGCGGTTCAAACCCACCAGCCACTCCTCGGAAGGAAGGTTGGGCATTCCTACTTCCATAGTGATACTGCCTCGGGAACCCAAGGAGGGGTCGCTATGAGTGAGGGCTGACTCGATGGCACATAACAACAACAACAACAAGTGCCTAAGGCACTTGACTGTTAACCAGAAGGCTGGTGGTTCAAACCCACCAGCCACTCCTCGGAAGGAAGAATGGGCAATCTACTTCTGTAGTGATACTGCTTCGGAAACCCAAGGAGGGGTCGCTATGAGTTGGGTCCAACTCGACGGCACATAACAACAACAACAGCATTTAAAAATTAGGGAGCTCTGGCGGCATAGTGCTTAAGGCATTTGACTGCTAACCGGAAGGCTGGAAGTTCAAACCGACCAGCCCCCTCCTCGGAAAGAAGGTTGGGCAATCTACTTCCATAGTGGTACTGCTTTGGAAACTCAAAGAGGGGTTGCTATGAGTCAGATTCGACTCAACGGCAGTGAGTTTAGTTTTGATTTTTATGTAAAAATTATATTTTAAAACAAAAAGCAAAACAAACTTACTGCCATTGAGTCGATTCTGACTCATAACGATCCCCTTTGGGTTGCCTAGGTGGTAAATCTTTACAGATTGCCCAGTCTTCCTTTCACAGAGTGGCTGTGGGTTTGAACTGCCAACCGTCTGGTTAGCAGTCAAATGCCTTAGGCACTGAGCTATCAGAGCTTTTTATGCTATGTTGTTGTTGTTGTTATGTGCCGTCGAGTCAGCCCCGACTCATAGCGACCCCTCCTTGGGTTTCCGAGGCAGTATCACTACGGAAGTAGGATTGCCCAACCTTCCTTCCGAGGAGTGGCTGGTGGGTTTGAACCGCCAGCCGTCTGGTTAGCAGGCAAGTGTCTTAGCCACTATGCTACCAGAGTTCCCTTTTATGCTATAGGTGGACATTTCCCCCCAGATTGTCTCTGTGATCAGTTCACTTAATCCTTAATCTAAACTTCAAAGTGGTCCTTAAAAATGCAAAACTTTGATCCCATAACTAATCTGAGGTCTTGAGGTCTTAATTAGTATAGCTGACCCAGGCACTTCCCTTGTGGGATGCTGGTTGCACTCTGTAGCTATTGTAGCAGCTCTAGATGTCTGGAGCAGAGAAAAATGAGAAACCAGGATGTGGAAGGAACCTTGGAGAGCAACTCTGCTGCCTCATTTTGTGGCTGGGTCAGTTGAAATCCAGAATAAACTCTTGTTAAATGATGCCACTTCTGTCCACCAGTCATCTAGCCAGATTCCTGGAGTTGATATTAGATTTGGTATCTTTTATATGGCCACCATCCTTTCTGTTGCTGTTTGTACTGCCTTGATTCTTCATTGAGGATGTTGTCATTTCTTCCTGTAAACTAAAGTACTCTCTGATTTACTTGCCTCTCATCTTACACCTTTTTCATCTACCCTCCCTAACAACATTACTTAAAGTGTAGTAGCATTAGGACCATTGGAGAAGTTGCTAGAATACAAATTCATGGGTTCTTCTCTAGAACTACTGAATCAGACCACTGATGAGTGGGACCCAGTAATCTGTATTTTGATAAGTCCCCTAGGGGATTAGCATGCACATTCCCAGAAGACCTGGTCTATAGCATTGATTCTTGGCCTTCCCCCACTGGAACATAGATAACAGTTGATATTCACAGTCAGGACTCTCTCTAGAGGTCACACTCTGGGTTATGTGGATCTCTGGTTAACTGTAGTAACTCCATGCAGTATGGCCTTGCCACTAATAAGAGTGTTGCTTGTGCAGCACAGTGGATCATGATACCGTAGTTGACAGTTTAAATTCTAACTGCCTTCATTTAGAAGAGGATGATCTTTTCTGTTTTGCCATGGGGCCACTGGCTCATCTTTCTCACACCGGCTGGCCCTGAAGAGCATCTTTCAAGACCAGCTCAAGGTCACTACCTTCATAAAGCTTCTTCTCAACCTCCTCAGTAGAATAATCTCATGCCTTCTCTATGCCCCATATAAACTTCTGTTAGAGAGTGTTTACACGCCCACCTACCTGTTCACATTATCCTTCTATTGAACAGTAAGCCCTATGAGGGCAACCAACAATTTATTCATATTGAGTTCTCAGGACTTGGCATTTAACTCTTGCCCTTGAGTCATTTCTGATTGTTAGCGACCTTGTGGGAGAGAGTAGAACTTCGCCGTAGGGTTTCCAGGGCTGTAATCTTTGTGGAGGGAGCCCTGTTGGTATAGTGCCTAAGGGATTTGACTGCTAACCAGAAGACTGGTGTTTCAAACCTACCAACCACTCCTTGGAAGGAAGATTGGGCAATCTACTTTCTATAGTGATATTGTCTCAGAAACCCAAGGAGGGATCACTGTGAGTCAGATCCGACTCGATGTCAGTGAGTTTGGTTTTTGGTTTTACCTCTACGAAAGTAGATACTGCCTCAGAAACCCAAGGAGGAGTTGCTATGAGTCAGATCCAACTTGATGGCAATGATTTTGGTTTGGTTTTTGGAATCTTTATGGAAGCAGACTTTCTCCTATGGAGTGGCTGGTGGGTTCAGATCATTGACCTTTTGATTAGTAGCTGAGTGCTTATCCACTGCACCACATGGGCTCCTTTAACACTTAGCAGTAACTTAGTAAATGCTCAGTGACTGACTCTCCAGTCACTTGTTAGGATTTTATACAAGCATGCCTTACAACTTGTGCCACCATGCTTTATATATAATTTTGTGATGGACATATAATATGCATACTACAAATTATTTTTTAAACTTTGCTACCATGATGATTATGGAAAGAATATTGATCTGAGTGCTGGATCGCAGGAACAGCAGCTTCACCTTGCTTCTGATGATTTTACTAAAGTCCAGCCTTCTTGTGCATGTGCTTGTCTCTAATCATACCTTGTCCCTTCCTAATGGCACTCTGTGTCCTTGATAATTTTCAGACTCACTCCTCAAGTCACAAGTATCTTTTCCCACTGCCAACCCATCATGAAACTCTCAACTCAATCTTGATTTTATTGCTCACTTTTTAGCACATGACTATGATTTCTTCCTGGAAACCTCTTTGGACTCCTTCAACACCAGCTCTCTCATTTTCCTCCTGTCTGCCTGCTTTTTCTCAGATTTCTATGAAGAATCTCTTTTTTCTTCTATTTATATGTTAAATATTGGTATTTCCCCCTGGGTTTTCTCCTCACCTAAAATCTTTCCTCATTCCTTACATTATTCTTGGGTGATGTTATCTCCCACGGGTTCAGAGTGTGTTATCCAAAATCACTTTCCTGCCAGCTGACCTGAAACAAGTCAGTAACCTCTCAGTGATTAAGGTGGTGAGGATACAATGTAACAAGACATGGAAAAAAGGACATTATTATCTTGAGCCCTCTATTATCATTGATTTATTATTCCTATGGTTTCAACAGTCACTGTACTCTAATCTGTAGTTCCATTCCATCATGGCTCCATTGAGAATGTTTGGACTTGCATTTCCAAGACAACTCCAGATGGTGTTACACAGGTATCTAAAACTCAAGATATCTCAAACTGAAGTTCTTATGCCCCTGTCAATCTTCCTAATGAGTAATTTGGCTTGAAAAATGGTGCCATGCCATCTTCCTTTTCATTGGAGCTAACGTTCACTTCCCAGATCAATTCTTTTGCCTAATAGCTTTCAAGTACATTTCTTCCTAACTAGTAACACTACCAAGGAGCTGTGATGGTGCTGTAATGAAGACATTGGGCTGCTGACCAAAAGGTTGCTTGTTTGAACCCGCTACTGCCTTGGAAACTCAAGGAGGGGTCGCTATGAGTTGGGTCTGACTCGATGGCACATAACAACAGCAAGCTGCTCCACAGGAGAAGGATGAAGCAGTCTACTTCCTTAAATATTTGCAGTCTTGGGAAGTCTTCTAGGGTGAGTCAGAATTGACTCAGTGGCAGTGGTTTTAGTTACACTGCCATTCTCTTAGTTTAGTCTTAGTTTGAACAAAACCATCATTGGTGTTTTGGACTTTTGCAACAGTTTTCTAACTTCACTGATTAATTCATTTATTCAATAGTCATTGCGGGCCTGCTATTCACCAGTGATTTATACCCCTTGAAATACAACCATGAATATTATAGATAAGGTCTCTTCCCTCCTTTCCTCAACACTTTAAATTCTAGTGGGAAAAACGGGCAGGAAATATTCAAACACATATATAATTTTAGGAATGATAACTGAATTGGAATGGAGAGTTATGATAGAAAACTTCTTTGAGGTCTTTGTGCATAGATCTGAATGAAGAAAAGAATAAGGATGCTGGTGTATGTGTTGGTACGTACAGATGTTCAGAGGTGGGGCTGAACTTGGCATGCAGGAGGTGTGGGAAGCCTGTAAGTGTGGCCTGAGTACTGGAGCTGTGAAGAGATTGGGAAGAGGTTAGGTAGGCAAGGCAGGTAGTATGGATGTGATTTTTATCTGAGGCTAAAAGATGGGATTTTTTTAAAGGGCTGACCAAAAGCAGGATGTGATCTAAACCCACCCTTCTCACACCACCAAGGATATTACAGCTAAATGCAAATGTGATTATATGACAGGGGCTTCCTGTCACCTCTGTGACAAATTCCAGGCTCTTGTGTTTGGCCTCTGTGTCCCTTCCTTTACTACCCCACTTTGTACTGTCAGTCCTCAGCCACCAAAATCCCTGTAATTTCAGTTCTCTACCTACTCCACAATCTGTCTTTTCTTCTTCCAGCACATACCTTTCTCTGCTTGGCATATATCTCTCCTGTTCTTCAACATTTAAGTCAATCATCATTTCTAGAATCATTCCCTGAGACCGCTACCCTCTTCCTTAGGCAGAAAGAGAGAACAATCTTATCTTGAGCTCCAAGAACTTTATGTGAACTTTGTCATAGCACCAGTTGTGCTGGCTGGGAGGGGTTTGTGGCTCTGCATTCCCCATGGAAGGGACCATGCCTTCTGTATCTAGATATCCAGAATCTTCCCAGAGACTGACCCACAGAAGATAGATGCAGGTATCTCTTGAATACATACAAGAATAAAAATCACGTAATCTTTCTCTTTCCATTTTTAGTGGAAAATTTAGATGTTATGTTGTTGTTATGTGCCGTCAAGTCAGACCCAACTCATAGTGACCCCTCCTTGGATTTCTGAGGCAGTATCACTATGGAAGTAGATTGCCTAACCTTCCTTCCAAGGAGTGGCTGGTGGATTTGAACTACCAGCTTTCTGGTTAGCAGTCAAGTGCCTTAGTCATTATACTACCAGAGCTCCTTTGGATGTTATACAAGTCTATAAATGAGGTATACAAAAAAAAAAAAAAAAAAAAAATTATAGTATGTGATATTTAAAAATACTATGATAGCTATGAGTCGGGGCCGACTCGACAGCACATAACAACAACAACAACAGTTTTAACTTTAAGAAACTATATACTTGTAAATAATAACATGCTCTCTTCATTTATTCAGGATAGTGAATTGTAGCTATCTTTATGAATTAGTAAGTGTAGTGACTAAAGGTATTGTTTCTAACTATAAGAAAATAAATATTAAAAGGAGCTGTCTTATTTCCAGGAAAAATAATTTCAAAATCATCAAATACGTACTTTATATTATAGAAAAATAAATGTACATATCCTTCTTTTATAATGACTAGAGAAGGTCCTGGATACTTAACTTTAAGGTTTAATTTCATGAATCAAACATTTCTCTATTAATTATTGCTATGTAATTATAGTTCCTTTATTATAGGAAAAAGTAGAGAGGGGATATTTAATCAAATGTAATTGAAATCTATTACTTTTGTTAATTACTGTTTTTCTTTAGATCACCAAGTTATTTTGCTAAATATTAAAATGGCTCTAATTTGTTTGGTTTTGTATTTTGGGTGATTAATGCTGGGATGTCATTGCTAATGTCAGATGGATCTTGGACGGATGGATCTGAAAGAAAAAATACCAGAAAGATGTTTACTTGTGTTTACTGACTATGCAAAGGCATTTCATTGTGTGGATCATAACAAATTATAGATAACATTACAGAGAATGGAAATTCCAGAACACTTAAATGTGCTCATGAGGAAACTGTACATAGATGAAGAGGCTGTCATTTGAACAGAACAAGGGGATACTGCATGGTTTAAAATCAGGGAGGTTGTGCATCAGGGCTGTATTCTTTCACCATACTTATTCAATCTGTATGCTGAGCAGAGGATTCAAGAAACTGGACTATATGAAAAAGAATGTGGCATCAGGATTGGAAGGAGATACATTAACAACCTCCAGTATACAGATGACATACCTTCCTTGCTGAAAGCAAAATAAGACTTGAAGCACCTACTAATGAAGGTCAAAGACTGCAGCCTTCAGTATGGGTTATACCTCAACATATAGAGAAATTGAAGAAATAGAGAAAAAATTGAAGCTGTCAAGGGTTTCATTTTACTTGGATCCACAATCAATACCCATGGAAGAAGCAGTCAAGTAATCAAAGGACATATTGCATCAGACAAATCTGCTGTAAAAAGACCTCTTTTAAATGTTAAAGAGCGAAGATTTCACTTTGAAAATTAAGATGGCCCTGACTCAGGCCATGGTAATTTCAGTTGCCTCATATGCATGTAAAAGCTGGACAGTGAGTAAGGAACACCACAGAATAATTGATACATTTGAATTGTGGTGGTGGCAAAGACTATTAAATATACCATGAACTGCCAGAAGAATGAACAAATATGTCTTGAAAGAAATACACCCAGAATACTTACTAGAAGCAAGATTGGCCAGAATTCATCTTTTGTACTTTGGTCATCTTATCAGTAGTGAACAGTTCCTAAAGAAGGATATCATGCTTGATAAAGTAGAGGATCATCGAAAAAGGGGGAGACTCTCGATGAAATGGATTGACACTGGCTGCAATAATGAGCTGAAGCATAGCAAGGATTGTGAAGAAGGCGCAGGACCAGGCAGTGTTTCGTTCTGTTGTACCTAGGGTCACTATGAGTTGAAGCTGATTCAATGGCACCTAACAACAACAACAACAAGACAATGCAGCATATTAGTAATATTATTTTAAAACAGAATTTTAACTGAAATACTTTTTATCTGTACATTTACAGACTGATCCATAATTATCTCAGAATAAATAAGGTATTTACAATGAAAGCATATGCAATTTCAACATGAAGTTTATAATTTTGTAAAGAGTACCTTTTGGTATTGCTTAACAGTATTTGGAATATACCAAATTAATTCCATACTTTATAAAATACTAGTGTTGCTTTATACAGTCCAGTGTACATATCCACTGTGTTATAATCCTTTGCTTCCTAGAGAAATCCTTTGCTTTCTTGAGAAATGCTAGCTTTTATCCTTGATCCAAATTAGAAGACAGTTGCACATTTGACTGCCTTGTTTGAACTCAGAATAGAATTGCTTTACTAATTTGAGACTTTGTGTTGTAGTATTGGTTTTATTGAGGGGCAAAGTAGCTGTTTGCCAATTGCTATGGCACCTTAATTATTACAACATGTTATTATAGTTATAATTCAGTATTTCATGGAGTATCCTCATGGCGTGTGCTGTGGAAGAGATGCTACTTCGCACTATCACGTGTTCCTCCAGAGCATTAGCTTGTTTTGTCTTAGGACACTTAAAGTTTGAATCTGGCTTTGTTTCTCACCTTTACTTTGTCCACTAGGAAGTTCAAAACCTTGTCTTGCTGCTTCAGAAAGCCAAAGGGTATGCAGCATGGTATACTAAACTTTGCCTTGTTTTTCCAGATCTTGTGAGTCTTCTGCTTTTGACAGAGTGCATTCTTAGCACTTTTCTATCACTCTATATTGCTGGAAAATATTGTAGAGTTCCTTCTTTGACAGGTTTCTGCCTTACAGGTTTTACTATACATATAGTATAATTTATGAATAAGTAAAGCTAGTAATGGAAACTTTACCTCTGCTACGGTGCTGAATGTAAACTCCATGTCTTGCAAAGCAGCTAATTATTCACTTTAAACAGTAAAGTAGGAAAGCAGGCTGTCAGACAGGAAATAGTTTTGAGTTAGTAATACACGGAAGTAATAAAACTTTTCATTATAATACCTGGAGGCTGTATATAATTCCATCTTCTCACTAGTTGGTGATCTGCATCAAATCACATTTGTTTCTCTGAGCATTTACTAGTAAATGAGTGATGGTTGTGATACTGGCCCTGCCTTCTCCTGGGATTGTTGTGAAGGAACACAGGAGAAGCCTTCTGGACATTGGAAAGTGGGAAAATGGGGAGTGTCACTGGGGTGATCAAAAAGGAATGCTCATCCAAGTAATGACACTGATAAAGGGCCAGTCTTCCATGATTTCTTTCCCATGTGAATCTAATTTCTAAATAAATCAAACATAGCAATGTTGATGTGATCATTGCCTTTCCATCTCATTCTAAAATTGGATACTGCCTACAAGTTATTTTGTGTGTTGAAATGCCAAACAGTGGGCTTTTCTGAGCACAAAGGCCTGTTTGTGGTACTGAGAGTGAGCTTTCAAAGATCACTGAGGAAAAAAAAGACTCTAATGAGGCCCCTACAGGGGATTTCATGGCCAGACCTTCTGTGCTTCAGCTTTAGCCCTGTAGATTGCTCAAGTATATAGAATGAGAATGCTAATTTGTTCTTGGTCATATAAAATATCCAGGACAGTATGAAGCAAGAGGCAATTTAAAGGACCAGAATCTTGGACGTGCTGCCTGGGAACACTCTGTCTTTGTGCAGGGGACAATTGGACAACTGCCAGTGTGCCACCAGCTACGTGAAATCCTCAGTTTTAGTTAGCCATGTACCTTTTCAGAGCATATTTCAGAAATCCTTTTAGCTGAGGAGATATTAGAGCAAGGATTAAAAACATGCATAGGACCTCATGTGGAGTCGTGTCTGCCTGCTGACCCCTATGTGTGGGGTGTAAGGCTGTGCCCATTTGGTGTGCTTCTCACACTCCCTGGGGTTTGGTTTGGTGGATAGAGCAGGGCTGGACTGGAATCACATTAGTCAGCTGAGTTACTTTGGCCAAGGGATTGGATTCAGGGCCCATCCAGAATATCCAGGACAAGCTCCTCTTCTCAAGATCATAACTTAAACATATCTTTTGCCATGTAAGGTAAGATTTACTTTTTGCCAACTAAAACAATGTTCCAGGGATTAGAATACGGACATATATTTGGGGGGCTCCTATTCAGCCCACTACAATGACATAGTGTACTCTGAAGTACCTGGATCACAACAGAACATGATTCAATGTGAGTCCCCTTCTCTCTACCCTAAAGCATGTAGACCCTTTGTCCTTGCCCTTAAGGACTGGGTTTTAGCTTTACACTGCCTGAGCAAGAGAATTTTTCCTGGTTCAACCCTCAGTAATTCCTAACTCGGTCTTCTTGCTTGTCTCTTCCATGGAGAGCTCATACACAAGCAGACTTCTGACCATGGCACTCCAACCAGTGAGAAGTAATGACCTTCCATTCAAAGTGCATGTTTTAGAAGGATAACCCGTGAGAAATAAAAGAGAACTGTTCTACCTAAAAACTAACAAGGCAGCGGATCTTCCACGTTCATGTCATTTCTTTACTATGGTCACTAATAACTTTTGGAAGAGGAGATACAGGAAAGTTTTCAATGTGAGTAGTTGACACCCCCACACCCCCACCAAAGAAAGGTAAAGAAAAGTCCACCAAATTGGCTGGAAGCTTACTCTATGCCTAGGAGTATCCCTGGCAGTTTTACAAACATTTTCTCATTTAGTGTTACAACACACCTTTTTTGGAGTAGCTAGGATTATCCCTTATTTAAATATATAATGCATTTTAAACATTTATTATTAGGTAAAGGAATTTGGCATTCTGTAAATAGCAAGGCCAGAATGGGAAAAAAAAAAAAAAAATATATCAGTTTGATTCAAATTTGACATGGGTGCTGTGAAGTAGTTTCTTCTTAGTATACTGTTTTAAGAAATATGTATTTGTCCAACAACTATACACAAAGTACTTTTTAATTAAGGTAGCAGAAATAAATAGGGATTGATGTATTTCGTAGTATGTAACCTTTTAAGTATGATTAAAGCCTTTATTTAATATTATCCAGGAACAGAGAAACAAATAGTTCAACCATATTTTTTAAAAATTGTTATTGTAGTAAAGTGCTTGTAACAAAAATTTTGCATTTTCTTTGTGGACTTCAGTGACATTAATTAATTTACCATGTTGTGCCATCATTGCCACAATGCACTTACTTCCTCTTGCCCCCAGCCCCTGGTAACGATTAATAACCTTTTGTCACTCTACGTTTGCATATTCTATTATTGTTGTTGTTAGCTGCCATTGAGTTGACTCTGACTCATGGCAGCCTTGTATACAACAGAGAGAAATGTTGCCTGCTCCCCTGTCATCCTCACAATCACCAGTATGTTCAGTTCTATCATTGCAACTGTTGTGCCAATCCATCTGACTGAGGGTCTCACTTGCCTTCACTTATCCCTTACTTCACCAAACATGGTGTCCTCCTTTAGCAATTGATCCTTCCTAATGATGTGTCCAAAGCAAGCAAGTTCGACAGTGTTCTGTTGTGAAACAGGTTTTCACTGGCCAATTCTGTTGTGAAACAGGTTTTCACTGGCTAATTTTTAGAAATGTATCCCCAGGCCTTTCTTCCTAGTTATCTTAATCAGAAAGCCCCACTGGCTCAATAGGTGACCCTGCTGGTATTTAAAATACTGTTGGCATAGCTTGCAATATCATAGGAACATGACAGGTGGTGGTTACCTACTCTAGATATTTCATATAAATGGGATCATACATTATTTGTCCTTTGTGTAACATTTCTCTCAGCATAATTTTTCAAGGTTCATCTGTGCTTTCACATATAACAGGACTTCATTTCTCTTTGTGGCTAAGTAATATCGCATTGTATGGATATACCACATTTTGTTTATCTGTTCATCAGAAATCAACCATATTTAAGGTCTGAGCAACATCATGAAGAGGTATAAAAATGATTAAACTATCTTCCCAGGGGCTGATGTTTTGCCTTATGCAGTCTCCCTTCTCAGGTTGGATGGTGACCATGTTTATGAAAGGGCCAAGGGTCATAGAGGTCACTTTCTCTCAGCTGACAGAATGACAGACACTCAATAATCCACTTTCTAGCCTTGGAAACTCAAGGAGGGGTCGCTATAAGTCGGGTCCGACTCGACGGCACATAACAACAACAGCAACAGTTATGTCAGAACTGATTTATTACAGAGACGTTTGAACGGCACCAAGTTGTAAGTTGGGGACTACCTATATGCAGATATTCATTGTTCTAATCTTTCACCATTTATGTAGGTTTGTAGTTTTCAATTGCTTTCCATCACTGTTTCAGTTTAATACAGCACAAATTTATTGAGTGCTGTATTAGTTTCTTAGGGTGGCCATAACAAGATCAGTGGCTTTAAACAACAGAAATTTATTGTTTCATACTTTGGAGGACAGAAGTCCAAATTCAGCGTGTTGATAGGGCCACTGATTTGTTTCTAAAAGCTCTAGGAAAGATCTTTTCTTGTTTCTCTCAATTTCTATTAGCTCCAGACATTCCTTGGCTTGTAGTGCATCTTTACATGGGCATCATCCCTCTGTGTCTGTCTGTGTGTCTGTTCTTTCATAAGGAGCCACTCAGATTGGATTAGAATTCAGAAAAAGAGCCTTTTCCAAACAAGGTTACGTTCACAGGCACTTATTATATGCCTGGTACTTGTTGTTGTTATGTGCCATCCAGTCGGACCCGACTCATAGCGACCCCTCCTTGGGTTTCCGAGGCAGTATCACTACGGAAGTCAATTGCCCCATCTTCCTTCCAAGGAGTGGCTGGTGGATTTGAACCGCCAGCCTTCTGGTTAGCAGTCAAGTGCCTTAGCCACTACACTACCAGAGCTCCCATGCCTGGTATTGGGATCTGATTATTTAGGTTTTAAATGATCCTCTTACCTCTAGGCCAATTACATTTGTGAAGGAAAGTATAGCCTATTGATACCCATGCCATATGATACTTTATTAAGTACTGAAAATACAGTATACAGATGTGATTCCTACCATCAAGGATCTTGATGTAGATATATCTAAATCTTGATAACTAGTGTTAAAAATAAATTCTTTGTGAATCTAAACTATTTTGAGTCAAATAGTGGCTTGGTTTGCATCCTTTGATGTAGGTTATTTGAAAATGCTCACACCTGAGCAATGTGAGTTGGCACACCTTCATGTAGCCAGCAGCATCTTGAAATGAGTGTGTAATCCTCTGTCACCAGCAGTTTCCTGTTAGTATCACAAAGATGTTAACTATGACCTTCACCCCTGAACTCTTTTGAGCTAATAAGATGTAGGATGCCTTTTGTTCTTTGAGCTCCTAGAGTAAAGTACCTGCAGGAAAATAAAATACCTGGCATGTTATTATACAAACCTCTTGTGGTGTATTTCCTTCAATATATTTTATATGTCCTAATATAAAACACCCACGTTCAGGTGTTACCCAAGTAGTCCCCTGCGCCCCCCGGTAATTTTTACCAGTCATTACTCAAGACGTTAATAACACTTTAAACTTTAAAAAGTGTACTACAACTTCTTACTAGAATATGACTATCCCTAGGTGATGCACTGCTGGAGCTCTGGTGGTGCAGTGCCTAAAGCATTTAACTGCTAACCAGAAGGTTGACAGTTCAAACCCATCAGCTGCTCCACAGGAGATCGGGCAATCTACTTCTGTAAAGATTTACCACCTCAGAAACCCAGTGGGGGTTGCTATGAGTTGGAATCAACTCGATGGCAGTGAGTTTGTTTCTTTTGTTTTGTTTTGTTTTGTTTTGAGTGATGCACAGTTAATACGTTTGGCTGTTAACTGGAAGGTTGGAAGGTTGAGTCCAGTCAGAGGTACCTGTGATAGTTGGAGCTGTGTGTCACCTTGGCTGGACCACAATTCTGTGTGGTTAAGCAATTGTGACGTGGGTTATTCCCATGATGGGATCAGATGTGTATGTTTTGAGGAGACAATCCATTGAAAGGGAGTTTCCCTAGGGGTGTGGCCTGCTTCCAATATATTTATGGACATCTTGGGAAAAGAGACACTCTTCTGTGAATTGGGATCCTGTGGTGCTGCCTACAACTGTCTATGAGTGAACAATCCACCATTTGGCCTAGAGATCTTGGATTCATCGTTCGTTGGAGTCAACAGCTGGTATACTGCCTGCCAACCTTGAGCTTGTCAGCCCCTGCAGCTCTGTGAGTTGGGAAACGCCTCCAGCTTGATGTTTGATCCAAGAACTTGGGACTTGCCAGCTTCTTTAAGTGTGTGAGCCATTTTCCTAAGATAGATTTCTCTTTTCTCTCTCTCTCTCTCTCTCTAAGATTTACTGGTTTTACTTCTCTAGAGAACCCAGCCTAACATAGTAGCACAGAAAAAAGGCCTGGCAATCTACTTCAAAAAATCAGGCATTGAAAACGCTATGGAGCACAGTTCTACTCTGACACATATGAGGTCTCTGAGAATTGAAATAGACTCAATGACAACTAGTTTTGTTTCATTTTTGCAATAGTCAGGTACATTTAATAGCAATCTTAAAAAAAAAAAAAAAACAACACTTTATGACAAACAACACTACTAACTGCTCAATTATTTTAAGTCATTGAAAGGAAGGAGTCATAAAATGGGACACATACATACAGTAATTATTTTATTAACTTAAAACATTTGGAGATATATTTATTGGTCAATCTTTTGATGGCTCAGGCCATCATTTTGAGTATGAGCAGAGCTAATATCTCAATTTGCTATGATTTCCAGCATCAGCTTACCCAGCCAAGGGGGCAGGAAGGGTTGAAATCCGGTCTGTCTCTAGTCACCCAAGCTGTGTGTCAGCACGTGGAGCCTTGTTTACATCAAATTTGGCTGCCTTGTTCCAATCCAAAAGCATCTTTTGTAAACAGCTTCATTAATGCATGAACTAGGAACTTCAGTTTCAGTTCCTTTAAGGTTCAGGGAGAATATAAAGACATTTGCACATAAATCTGAGTAACAAATGCTTTTACAATTTTACAATTCCTCCCAGTCTGTGCTTTATAGTTTTCTTGCCCACATCTAATTCGAGAATATGTTTTTAAATAAAGATGATAACCATTATCAAATATGTCCAAAACATTTTGCATTTTTTTCATGGAAGTATCAACTATTTTTTACTGTCAAACTTGCATTTCATCAGTTTACATAATATTTCATTAAATTATATATACAATAACATAGGCATTTGACACAACTACGTTTGGAAGCAGAAACAGCTTTGCTTTGGTTATCATAAAAGCCAGCTGAAGGGAAGATACCTTGAGCTTGTTGGATTCACCTCCTGGATGTAGGGGTGGTATACACACAGTCCATGAGCTCAGCACATAGCAGAATACTATCCTATATCTGGGAGATGGTGAAGGGAGCTGGGATACTCTCTATGCTTTCTTTGTTGGTTTTGTGCTATTACCGAATAAGTTTTCGCCGTGCCAACTCATTTGTAAGAGGCTCTGAGTGTAAGCCTCTAACTTCTGGCAGCATTGTCTGGAATCACATTGTTCACGTTTTGATGAATGAAGGGCCAGTAAGGTGATGACAATGGGAAACAGGTAAATTAAAGCTTTTAGAGATAAGCCAACTAACAGAAAACTCAAGACTTTTCTTAGGAAGCAAAGGAAATTGTAAAGAAACATGGGTGTGTTCCATAGAGAAAAAGAAATTTGAAAATTTATTACTTTAAGAAAAACATAATTTAAGAGAGTGACATTGGATCCATTATCATGTAATTCAGATGATCTGTTGTTGATGGATTTAAGGATTCATTTCAGGATTCCTTCCTCTGCCCACATTTAAAATGTGACTCATTGTCTAAAAATGGATTTATGTCCAGCTTTTGAGGCATATGTCCTGTGGGAAGGATGTGAAAAGAGAATTTCCAGCAATATCTCACATGTAAAGTTTGACAGTCAATTTTTTTTTGTTTGTTGTTTTCACCTCTTTCCTTTTCTTGTCAGTGGTTCTATTTTCTGAGACATTGTTAAACCCCGTTTCTGGGTGCCACATCTTCATGTTGTCTGTTGATGTTGCAGGAGCCCCGTAGCGGCCATGCCTAATAGAGCCTTCCTCCTATTCACTCCCTCATTACCTTTTTTTTTTTCACCCCTTATTTATTTATTGGGGAGCTCTGGTGGCATAGTGCCTAAGTCATCTGACTACTAACCAGAAGGCTGGTGGTTCAAACCCACTAGCCACTCCCCGGAAGGAAGTTTGGGCAATCTACTACCTTAGAGATATCGCCTTGGAAACGCAAGGAGTGGTCGCTATGAGTCAGATCTGACTCAATGGCAGTGGGTTTTGTTTTGTTTATTTATTTAAATCACTTCACCCATATCAAACCTGTCTCTTAATTATCCATCTATTTTCCCTTCCTTCCCTGCCCCTCCCATCCATGGTAACCAACAAAGAAAATTTTCTTCCCTGTGTAAACCTTTCCTTGACTTTTTACAATAATCATACAAAACTTGTCCTTCTGTGATGGACTTATTTTACTCAGCATAATTTCCTCCAAGTTCATCCATGTTAGGAGGTGATCAGCTGATTCTTCATTATCCTTTATTGTTGTGTAGTGTTCTGGTTACCGAGTACCGCTCTGATGAGAAATATACCACAAATGGGATGGTCTTAACAAACAGGAGTTTATTCTTACAATTTGGAGGCTTTAAGTCCAAGTTCACAGTGCCAGGCTCTAGGGGCTGGGTGAAAGCCCCTCAACTTTGGTGTCCAGCTCTGCTTCCTGCTCCCAGCCCACTGGAGCTAGAGGCATTTCTTAACTCACACAGCTGCTGGCTGCTGAGGCTGAAAAGCCCCAAGGTTGACAAGTAAAAAAGGCACAGTCCCAATGTTACCAAACCACACGGCAGGCCATTAACTTAAGTCCATTGTAAGTCCCAAGGTTGGCAGAGCATAGCAGGCTGCTGAGCAATGACATGGCTACATGCAGGGTCCAAGCTTGCCAAAGGCTAGAGACCATTCCCAAGGCTTCTCCTTAAACACAGGAAGTGACCATATCCCAAAGGCGGCTACTCAGCTGCTTGTGGTAGATCCAACCATGGAGTTGATTGCCAGTCTCATCATGGGGAATAACTACCACCAGCTGCCCAGTCATTCAACCAGGCCCAGCCAAGTTGACACAAAAACATAACCACCACACGTAGTATTCCATTGTGTGTATGTACCATAGTTTGGTTATCCATTCATCTGTTGATGAGCATTTAGGTTGTTTCCATCTCTTTGCTATTGTAAATAGTGGTGCAGTGAACATGGGTGTGCATATATCTATTCGTGTCCCCTGTCTTACCTCTTTAGGATATATTCCTGGTAATGGGACTGCTGGATTAAATGGTATTTGTATTTCCAACTTTTTAAGGAAGCACCATACCATTTTCCACAGTGGTTGTGTCATTTTACAGTCCCACCAGCAATATATGAGACTTCCAATTTCTCTACACTCTTGCCAGCATTTGTCATTTTCTGTTCTGTTGAACTTTGTATTATTGCTGGAGTGAGATATCTCATTATTGTTTTGATTTGCATAGTGCCCAAGGCATTTGACTACTAACCAGAAAACTTCTGTAGTGATACTGCCTCGGAAACCTAAGGAGGAGTTGCTATGAGTCAAGACTGACTTAACAGTAGTGAGTTTAATGGCTAATGATTGCGATCATTTCTTCATGTGTTTGTTTTCTGTCTGAACATCTTCTTTGGTGAAGTATCTGTTCATATCCTTTCCCCATTTTTGAATTGGTTTGTCTTTTTGATGTTGATGTGTTGAAGTTTTCTATAAATTTTAGAGGTAAGTCCCTTGTCAGGTATGTCTTTGCCAAATACGCTTTTCCTGATCTTTAGGTTCTCTTTTTCTCTTTTGGAGGAGTCTTTTGATGCACATAAGAGTTTAATTTTTAGAAGGTCCCAGTGATCTAGTTTATTTTCTGTTGTTTGTGCCTCACTTACCTCTTTTCAGAAATAACCTTTAGCTGGATCTGATACAGAGGAGTCTATTTGAGATTAGAACAAATTACTTCAAAAGTTCTGCTATTAAATTTATTGGATAGGCATAAAAGCTTGGTAAATAAAATACTATTGCAGTGATTAAAGCTCTCAGCTGCTAACCAGTATGTCAATAGTTCAAACCCAACAGCTGCTCCTCCAGAGAAAGATGAAACAGTATGCTTCTTTAAAGATTTACAGCCTTGGAAACCCTATGGAGGCAGTTTGATTCTGTCCTATAGGATTACTATGAGTTATAATTGACTCGATAGCAGTCTTAATCAATTCAGTTTATCCCAGCATATTTTACAAACCTTAGGCCATTCGCATATGACCAACTATAACACCTGGAAAAGGTGAATTATTTTTAGTGAGATAAAGGTTATAAAATTCATTTTAATAAACTTGCATTCAGGATACTTCTGTAGACTTTGTGATGACTTGAAAATTTTGCTCCTTAACATCTAGCCTAATCACTAGGCAGCATTTGTTGTCTATGTCTATTATAGTATCAAAGTCTTATTTTATTTTTATTTTCAAAACATGTTTATAATTAAAAATCTTTGCAGTTCCTCTAGATTTAAATGCATATTTGCATGTTTACAAAGATGGGCTTGGTTAAGGAGTATGAAAACTGATATAAGCAGAGGTGAAGATATTTTGTGTCATTAGAAAACAATCTTCCTAGAATAAAAATGAAGAATAGTTTATGAAGTGTGTATTACATGGTTTAAAAATACACATTTTAGATACCGTTGCAGTCCATCTTGTGTTTTCCAACTGAATGTGAGGATGGATAAAGAGTAGGCAGACAATCCTACAGTTTTGTTTTGTTTTTTCTTTTGAAAGGGGATATGACTTGATGAGGTATTCTGAAGTGCTTTCTTCTGTTTGCTTGAGGAGCTATAAAGCCTTGTGGGTCAGGACATTCTTGGCCCACATGGACTCCAAGTAAGTGGCATTTTCCCCATACAAAACGCATCTCCTATTTGTATTGTAAACCAAAGGCAGACCAGTATTGCTTTATATTTAAGTTTGGAGAAATATAACCATTTCTAAACAGAGTGCACAGTTCTTATTGGTAGCTGCTGTTGAGTCAGCTCCCAATTACTGACAACTCCATGCACAACTCAATGAAATGCTCTCGCATCCTGCATCATCCTCATGATCAGTTATGGATCTGACTATTGTGTTCCATGGGGTTTTCACTGACTGATTTTTGGAAGTAGATTGCTAGACATTTCTTCCTTTTCTGTCTTAGTCTGCAAGCTCATAGCATCATACCAAAGAACCAAATTCACTGCCATCAAGTTGGATCTGACTCACAGTGACCCCTCCTTGGGTTTCCGAGGTGGTATCAGTATGGGAGTAGATTACCCCATCTTCCTTCCAAGGAGTGGGTGGTGGGTATATTAATTTTTCCTTACATTAAACTCGTGTGTTTATGTGCTTCAAATTCATAGATTTTAGTTTGCAATTCTGTGTGCAAAGCATGCTTTTACAAAACTTAAATAAAATAGCCCTTTTTGGTCTTATTTTAGTAGTAACTCAAGTGATCAGTCTGCCTCACAATAATTTCATTAGAATAAATGTGATAAGAATTGACCAGAGCTATACAGACTTTTAGAGATCCACCTCAAGTAGGTCAAAGAGAAAGACATATAGTGCCCTGGAAATGCCATATAGTGCCTTCATTTTAAAGGAGGCAGGGAGAAAGAACCTTGTCAATGGGATGGTTCACAGATGCTTTCATGGGCCACTTTGCCTCTGGCAGTCCAGTTGTCCACCTTTATGCAATCTCCTCAAAAAGGAAAAAAAGAAAAAAGCTACAATGTCTTTAAACCAGCCAGCTGGTTCTGTCTCAAAGTTTAAAAATTTAAAAATTAATTCCTATTCCCTTTTAAATCTGCAGCTCTCCCAGGGGAGTTATAGAACTTATACCTTCCTAGAAAAAAAAACTTCTAGAGATCTTGTACCCAAAACAGGTTTTAATAGTTGAAAAGAAGCAGTGTACTTGATCCCACTGGGTATGAGTGAGATGAAGAGACAGCACCACTTAGAAGATAATAGGTCCCAGAAAATGAGGAACAAACACATTAACGTTCATAGTTTTACTGGAAGTAAGTCATAGTGCAGCTGACTAGTTGTTTTCAAAACTGCCTCGATGGCCTTTGGTCTGTGGGGTACAAGACCTATGGTTTAATTTGGCAGACAGGAGGTGGAAGGGGGAGGAGCTTCTTCCTCAGGTGTTCAGGGTGCCTTACCTGCATGCTACTGTGCATTGCAAATGTTCAGAGGTGTCAGCTGATCATGGAAGACACTGATTCCTAATGGCCTGGTGTGCTTGGTGTTTGGCAGAGATGAGTTAATAGGGATATGCTGGCCCTAATGCTTAAGACTCAGGGGCTCCTCTCTGCATTTCAAATATACCATATAGCTGGAGTTTTACAATTATTTTCAAACCATGGTAATTTCAATAGCTTCATATGTATGTGAAAGCTGGATGATGAGTAAGGAGGAATGAAGACTTGATGCTTTTGAGCTGTGGTATTGGTGAAGAATACTGAAAGTACCATGACTGCCAGAAGAACTAACAAATCTGTCCTAGAAGAAGTGTAGCTAGAAGCTCCTTAAAGCGAAAACGGCCAGACTTTGTCTCATCTACTTAGGTTATTTTGTCAGAAGGGACCATTGCCTGGAGAAGGATATCATGCTTGGCAAAGTGGAGGGTCAGTGACAAAGGGGAAGGCCCTCAACAAGATGGTTTGATGCAGTGGCTGCAATGATGGGGTCAGGAATAGCAAGGATCATGAGGCTGATACAGGACTGGGCGGTGTTTCGTTCTGTTGTACATGGGGTTGCTATGAGTCGGCGCTGACTCGACGTCACCTAACAACAAAACAACAACATAGCTGGAGTACCTAAAACACTCAGGTAACTTCTCCCATGTGAACTGAAGCTGATCTGAAATTGATGTCTAACACAGGACTTCTGTTTAATTATTGTACAGAAAAAAGAAGGCACTGATTAAATATTATTACATGTTGATAGAGTCAGTTCAAGGGGTAAGGGAAAAACATTTCTCTCCTTGTTTTGCAAATAACTGGTCACTTGTTTGGCCTGCCAGCTATGTCTCAGGTCTGTTATTTTTTAGTCTTTCAGTTCTGAAAATGTGCTTTTCTTTACCAGGTTATCTATAGTTTATCAATGTAGAGGACTCCTAATTCTTGAAAAAGAACCTACCTTAAAATAGGAAGTTACATACTAGAGAGTCCAGTTTAATAAAATCTGGCAATTTCTAGTTGTTTAAGTTATTCTATTTCTGTCCCAAGCTCTGGGAAATACATATCTATCTCATAAAGAACCAGTGTGGTAGAGTGAGTGGCCTATGGAGTGTTTGCTCTGTCACCTAACATCTTAGTCCTAAAGCCCCCCTACTGTTGGGGTCTCAGGTTGAGTCAAAAATGTCAACCAATCCCCTATCCCTGGCACTTCCTCTAAGGAAAATCTTAAAGTGGGCTAATTGCTTCCTATACACTGGAGACTTCTGAGATCTAGCTAGAACTGTTTCATGCTGTTCTTGGGAGATACGTTCTCTTACATTGTTGCAAAGCATCATAGTTACTTGTAGCTTTTGGTTCTTGTCTTGTAGTTTGATATTTTTCCCTCTTTTTACCTTGTGGTTGTGATTGCCCAAGTTAAATTCTGGAACATCTCTGGAAGCCTGATCTTACATCTGTCCTTGTTCTCTGGTCTTGAGCCTGGTTGTGTCAGCCTCAACTCTTCATGTTCCTTTGGGTCTTTCATTGTGGCCAAAGGATCCTTTTTCTCAAGCTTTCATTAGACATAGTTGTGTATCTGCCTAAGATTTTTTTTTTATCTTTGGAAATATTTCTATTTTTATAATATTAAGAACCAACCTTTAATAAAAACTGACTACCTTATCCTATGATAGCTAGACGAGTAGAGGTATTATTATGTGCCAGGTGCTATTTGAAGTAATATTGCAACATATTAACACAACCAGTCTTCAGAACAACCCTGTGAAGTTGGTTCTCTAAACCCTAGGCAAACAGAAGTCAGTCAGTTTACCCAAGATTATGTTGCTGGTGGTCGCTGGGCTGAAAAAGGAGTTACGGCAGTCAGGGTTCAAAACCCATACTCTTCACCGCCTCATAGGACCACCTCATTTAATCTCCCCTTCATTGAAAGACTGTGAACTCTGCGCTTAATGGGAGCAGGAGCCATGTCCTTTTATCTCTATATTCTTACCACTCTGTCTGGGACATTCGTAGTAGTTGCCAGTTATCATACCTGTTTTACTTTATTTGAAACTAATGGATTCTCTCCCTGATATTGGGACTTGCATCTACTTGAGTGATGAATATCTAGTCTATACTTGGAGGACTATTGAAGGACACATGTCCCAACATTTAGGATAAATCGATGGCGAGAGTGGAGCCCTTTTTTCATTGAAGTGAAGAATCCTTGTATGATGCATTGATTTATTTGTCTTTAAGAACTAGCTCTTTGTATCTTTTCAAAGGCATTGAGAAGCATGCCCATGGGAGGAAATGATTCCTTAGACTACTCTACTAGGACAAGAGAAAGTCATTGGACAGATGATACCATTCTAAGGACCAAAACTGGCCTGGAGGCCAGAAATGCTTCTTAATATTCTTATTAGGGATGAGAGGGGAGGTAACAGGAACACTGGCCATGATGCACCCAATCAGTATATTTTGGGAAAATTTCTTAGCTTAATTGAGGCTCAATGTCCAAATTAAAGAAAAAAAACCCAAAAAAACCCAAACTCACTGCCATCGAGTCAGATCCGACTCATAGCGACCTCTCGTTGGGTTTCTGAGGCAGTATCACTACTGAAGTAGGTTGCCCAACCTTCCTTCTGTGGAGTGGCTAGTGGGTTTACAATTTAAAATACCTAGTGGGAGAATTAACTGAGATTACCTCAATGGAAAGGTCTGGAGTAATGTACATACAGAGTCATTGTGGGATTAGGAGTCTGTATTACAGCCCAAACCTGCCACCTTCCATGGCTACGGATATAGCCCTTGGTGCCCTTCACTTTTCATGTTGTGAAAACCTCAGTAATCCCAAAGCCTCCTTCTTGGCCTGGTGGCTATTTGGGGAGTGCACATGAATTTTTCTTTTAATCAAATGAATGAATGTTGTCATTTCTTATGTAAGTTAAAGATTATAAAAAATGTAACTGAGTACCTGAATTTTAAAAAGCCCTTGTGTTTTTACTAAACTTTAGAAGAGTTCTCAAGTAAGTATATAAACTCTTAAGTGATAGGAACCATAATCAAATGAAAGACTTCTTAGAATAATAACTATAATAACTGATTTTCTTTTATCTCTTAAGCATTTTTATCTCTCCCTCAGCATTTAATGCATTTCATTAGGGTGATCTGAAGTTATGTCGCCACAATCCAGTGTCACACCCATGTGTCATGCTGGGTACAGGCATAACTCTAATGCCTTTGCTGGGGCTGGGAGCAGAGTTAGGGCTAGGGCTGGGCTAGATGCCAGGGGTGTGGCCTGGAGGACAGTGGCAAGGTTCACTCCTGATGTTTTGGAGAATGACACAGGAATGGAGGTGGAGCAGAGGACTGGCCAGAAGCACAAGTGAGAGAAGGAAATATAGGTGGAGATTGGAATTGGTAGGGGTTGTTTGGCAAATGTATCATATTTACAACAAGCAATATTTACAATGAGTGGTCAAGAAAACTGCAGTGCTGGACAAGTGCCTTGGTACTTGGGCTCCAGTGCTGCCAGGCACAAAGAGGAAAGAGTGTGGCCCTGCTTATTCAGCTCCTGCCTGCATAGGTATGCTTCAGACATTTGCCACTCAGGACCAAATCTATAGAGTGAAATGCTGTATTAATACAGGCCGTTTATTTCAAGTAGGAAATTTAGATGCTTAACCTTCTTTTCAGTATTAAGACTGGACTGCTTAATTTTTATTATTATTATTCATGGAGTAATAAGAAGTGTGAACTATTTTCTAAATGTTACTAGATATTTTTAGTCTCTCCTGCTTAAAAATAAATGGCACATACATATCACATGGTACAATTCATAAATTTTTTTTTTTTTCATTTGCAGAGATATTTGCCATATTGAAAAGTAAGCCCATGCATAATGTACAATTTATGTTAAATCATCTTCTTACTAAGTTTTAAGTAAACTCTGCAGATGGGAATTTGACTGTCAACTAGTTTTGTTTTCCTCACAGGATTTTGCAGACTTTTAACAGTAATAATATTTTGAAAACACCAACATGACAGTAGTCTTTAGGATTTATAAAGTGCTTTTTATCATATCTTACATTATTTACTTTCATGCTTTCTTTTATTGGAGTCCCTGGGTATTCCAAATGATTAACATACTTGGCTGCTAACCAACAAGTTGGAGGTTCAAGTCTACCCAGAGGCACCTTGGAAGAAAAGTCTAGGACATACTTTTGAAAAATCAGTCTCTGAAAACTATATAGAGCACAGTTCTACTCTGACACACATGGAGTTGACTCATGGCAACTGGTTTTGGTTTGCTGTTCTTTTATTGCAAATACTTAAGTGTCTGCCTCCTCACTTCCAATAGTCTATATGTTTCTTGTGGTCTGAGATCATACATTATGCTTTAAGTCACAGACTGCATAGGTAATACACTGAATATGGTCAGTTCTTAATGCATGTTTACTGGATGTATAAAGTTGCATTTAGAATTTTCTACTCTGTGGATGTAATTAAAGGAGCCTTGGTTGTGGTAGTGTTTAAACACTTGGCTGCTAACTGAACCCACCAGATGCTTCATGGAGAAAAATGTGGCAATCTGCTTCTGTGAAGATTTACAGCCTTGGAAACCCTTTTGGGGAAGTTCTCTCTATCCTGGAGGGTCATGATGAGTCAGAATTGACTCAGTGTCAACAGATAGATGCAATTGGTTCATTTCATAGATAGATACTGAGCAGTTATTTTCAGTATGCTCCTGTTAGTTCCTCTGGTGGTTCCAAACTGTAGTAAGAGGAAAGAGTTTTCAGTCCAGGGGAAGCATGAGATCAGTACAAAAATAGTTATGGAGCTATGGAGAAGGTGCTTAGTACTACAAAATTGGAATCAAAATTTAGAGGTTGCAGAAATTACAATTTTGGCAGAAGTGGGTAGTGGAAAGGAAGGGGAATGGACAGGAAATAGAATCAAAAGTATGTTAGGGGGCTTTCATGATCTGACCCCATGTTTGCTTTTACAGTGTGGGTTATAAAACATAACTACATAATACTGGCCTCCCATAGAAGGGCAGCATTTATACTGGGCTGTGAGTCATGTGAAAGTCCAGGTTACTTTTTTTTTTTCAAAGTTTATTTGGCAAGAGATTTTAAAGACCTGAGTGTCAGAACTGTTAGCATGAGGGCAGTATGAAACAAGGATCATACCCAGTAAGGAACATCCTGGGAGTTGCTTCTTGGCTGAACTGGTGGCCTTATCAGAGGGAAATGGGAGGAACAAGAAAGTGAGGGGCTTGGGAATGGGGAATACTGGGGTGTAGAATTCTATAGGTTAGTGAATTCGTGGTTGGAGAAGTGAGGAGGGATATTTACATTGGTAGTGGAAAGGGTCAGCTGTTTGTTGCTATTCAGTGATAAAAAGATCCCCAGAGAAGTTTACTTAGCATTTTCATTGAGAAATGAGAAGAAAAAAACAATACTGAGAAAATTCAGCATTTTACTATTGGACAAAACTAGTATATCACGTTCACAGAAACAAACACAGGTATCTTTAGACTTCTCTAATGGCATTGTCTACTGTGAGCCTGTAGTTAGAAGTGAGGAGACAGACAGTGTCTCCCAGGAGGGAAACCTGGGAGGAGAATCTGGTAATTCTTTTCTCCTCTCACCCTGCTGTATTCTCAGTGGCTAGGTGCAGAAAGAACCAGTTAAGTGACTCTCTCATTTTGTATGTTTTACTGTATTTTTGGCATTTTGCTTCTAAAAGTTTACAGTGGAACCCTACGGAGCACAGTTCTCCTCTGTAACACATGAAGTTGCCATGAGTCGGAATTAACTTGTCTGCAACTTGTTTGGTTTTGATTTGGTATACTTCATTCATGTTTTTTAAAAAAATGCATTCACACACACATTTGTATAACCCTAGGAAAATGTCTTGAAGGATAAAAACCCAGCAATTAACACTGGTTATTTCTGAGGAAATGGATTAAGGGGAAATGAGACTGAGACTTCATTTTTCAAAATTTTATTCACTTTTACATTGTTTAAATTTGTATCTTGAGCATATAATTTTAAATTTGCAATAGATAAAGTAATGTTGTTGTTATTAGGTACCATTGAGTCAGTTCTGCCTCACAGTGCCCCTATGTACAACAGAATAAAATGCTCCCTGGTTCTGCACTATCCTCACAGTCATTACTGTGTTTAAGCCCATTGTGGCAGCCACTGTATCAATGCATCAGATTAAGAGTTCTTTTTTTTTGCTGACCCTCTACTTTATCAAAAATGATGTCCTTCTCCAAGGGTTGGTCTCTTTTGATAACATGTCCAAAGGAAGTGAGAAGTCTTACCCTCCTCCCTTCTAAGGAACATTCTGACTGTACTTCTTCCAAGACAGATTTGTTTATTTATTTATATATATATATATATATATGTATTATATTCAATATTCTTTACCAACACCAAAATTTAAATGATTCTTCTTTTGTCTTCGTTCTCCAGCTTTCTTATACATTAGGCATTATACATATTAGGCAACTGAAAATACATGCCTTGAGTCAGGAGTACCTTGGTCCTCAAAGTGACATCTTTGCTTTTTAACACTTCTAAAGAGGTCTTTTGCAGCAGATTTACACAATACAATATGTCCTTTGATTTCATGACTGCTGTTTCCATAGGCATTGACTGTGGATCCAAGTAAAATGAAATTTTGACAACTTCAGTCTTTTCTCTGTTTATTATGATGTTGCTTATTGGTCTAGTTGTGAGAATTTTGTTTTCTTTATGTTGAGGTGTAATCCATACTGCTGGCAGTAATCTTTGATCTTCATCAGTACCTGCTTCAAGTCCTCTTCACTTTCAGCAAGTGGATCCAATAATAATAAAAGCTGATATTTACATTAAGGTTCCGTGAATGACACAAGTGGTTAAATGTTTGATTACTAATTGAAAGATTTGTGGTTGGAACCCACCAGAGCCACCTGAGAAGAAAGGGTTAATGATCTTCTTCCTTAAAAACCCTAAGGAGCACACTTCTCTCCATACATGTGGGTGCCATGAGTTAGAAATGGCATGATGGCAGCCAGATTGGTTTTCAGTATTTACACTGAGTGTTTTGTATGGGCTCATTTAATACTCCCATCCATGCAGGAGAGTTAATGTTACAGTCATTGCTTAGTCCACAAAATGACATCTTTGCTTTTTAACACTCTAAAGAGGTCTTTTGCAGCAGATTTGCACAATGAAGTATGTCATTTGATTTCTTGACTGCTGCTTCTGTAGGCATAGACTTCTGTTTAAAGACTAGGAACTGAGGCATAGGAGGTGAATGGATTCACACAGGAGGTCACTAACCTGTTCAGTGAAAGTTGGGGAGTAAAACTCAGAGCTATGGCTGAGAGCCCATACTCTGATCATTCTACCATCTCTCAGACTTAGTGAAACAAAAGGATACAACAGTATCAATGTCATGGAATAGTTTCCAGAATAAATCCTCTACCTCTATGTAATTGATCAAGCCTTTTCTCTCCATCTTTTAGATAAATTTATGCCATATTTTCTCCCTCCATTCTTAGTGAGACCAAAAGGAACTCATTTTCTCTTCCAGTCAGTGCCAAGCCACACAGAATGGCTGATTTGGTGCTAGCCATGTGTCCCCATCATACCTCATGTTGTACTTAATTGAACCTGTGCTGGTTTCTGGAAAGCACCCCAATCTTCTGGGCCTGGACTTCCTTTTCAGCAGTTACTCAGAGCTGAAAGACCCATTGCTGGAAAAAAGACATCATGTTTGATAGAGAAGAAGGTCACCACGAATAAGGGAAACCTTCATGAGATGGATTGACACAATAGCATAAATCATGCACTCAGAGATACCAATAATAATGAAGATGTCACAGAATCAGGAAAAAGTTTATTCTGTTAAACATAAGGTCACATTGAGCTGGAGCCAACTTGACAACAACTAACAACAACATTCTCTATGCTGGGTTCCACATTTGATGTATTAATTCATGTGTAGGTGTTCACGTTGGCATTGACCAAAAGCTCCTAGAGACAAATTCTCCCAAAGCCACTGTTGAAAAAAAACTGTTTTAGGCAGGCAAGGCCCAGGTGCAAGTCTCTGTCTGGCCTAAGTAGGGCATCCTGGCTCTTTGGACAGGCTGAAACGGTGGCAGTGTTAATTCTGTGCACATGTGGCACAAAGCCAAATATAAATAATGAGAAAATTGTTACTGGATTAATGTCTTGGAAGGGTTTTCTGTGTGTGTTCAAATCCCAAGTTATCCTGTTTTGTTTGTGAACTTTGTTGTTCTTAGGTGTTTTCAAGTCAGTTTCTCATAGCAGCCCCATGTGACAGAGTAGAACCGCCCCATAGGATTTTCTTGGCTGTATTCTATATGGGAGCAGATCACCAGGTCTTTCTCCCACAGAACTCCTGGATGGGTTAGAACTGGCAGTCTTTCAGTTAGCAGCAGGGAGATGATGTAAGAAATAACAGAGACATTATATGAGTGAGGTAGACAACACAGAGGGGTCTGTGTCCAACCTAGGTTCATGCAGCTGTTGGAGCAGTTTCCAGGTGGTAAAACATTGTCACTTTGGAACTTTGTTAGAGGACACTAGCAATCACCTCTTTATACCTTTCAGAATGGAGGTGAATTCAGCAAGAGCAGGCCCATCTCAGCCCATGCATAGAACCAACAGCATTTCATTTTCAAGTGGCTCTTGTGGGAACCTGTGGAATGAGGACAATGAGGCTTCCAAGTACCTTGTTACCTTTCTAAATTGTATGGTATGGGGAAATTTCTATTTATGATAGTAAGTGTCTGCCAGAGTATTTAACCTGTTTACTTATCTCCTTGTCATGTATTTCAGTTAATTGGGTATCAGGAGTTGCATCTCTTAAAACTTGATTTTCTTATTAATTTTATTTGTGCATTATTACTCAAATAGGTGACTAACTTATTTCTCTGCCTCCTTAAGCATTTGTTTAAAGTGTGAGTCAGTAAATAAAAAAATGTGGTCAAAAACTTCCTGAATATAGTTTCTTAGTAGCATCTGTATCATCTGAACATTCAGGACTTCAGAAAGGATTTAGGTTCCTTGGTGACACAAGTAGTTTTGTGATCAGCTGCTAACCGAAGATTGGTGCTTTGAAGCCACCCAGAGGCACTGCAGAAGAAAGCCCTGGCAATCTGCTTCTATAAAGATTACAAACAAGAAAACCCTATGGAGCAATTCTACTTTGTAACACATGGGGTCATAGTGAGTCAGAATCAACTCAATGGCAACAGATTTAAAAGTCATTTAACTATAAACCAATAACCAAATCCACTGCCATCTAGTTGATTCCAACTCTTAGTGACTCTGTAGGACAGGGTGGAATTGCCCCATAGGGCATAAATCTTTATGGAAGTAGACAGCCCCATCTTTCTCCCACAGAGTGGCTAGTAGGTTTGAACTAGTGATCTTTCAATTATTGGCTGAGCTCTTAACCATTGCACTACCAAGCTACTTGCCTTTGACTATAACTGGATTAAAAATGGCTAGATGTAGCATCATTCTCACGGGCATTTGGTTCACTGGTGTTTTAAAATGAATTTAGACATAGAATTGTATCCAGAATAATGTGTGCAAAATATTAGTATGCAGATGAAAAAGTACCATGTTTAAGACTGGATTTGTTATCCATAATTATTCCTAGAATGCAGGAGATGGTGAATAGCTTGATGTTTCAGGGAGGACTTACGTTCTTTTATACTTTCATTTGTTCATTTATTCATTCAACCAGAACATCAGCCAGATGTTTACTGGGTACTTCCCTAGGGGGAGTAAAGGGCTATTCAGACTCATAGCGACCCCTCCTTGGGTTTCCGAGGCATTATCACTACGGAAGTAGATTGCCCCATCTTCCTTCTGAGGAGTGGCTAGTGGGTTTGAACCGCCAGCCTTCTGGTTAGCAGTCAAGTGCCTTAGCCACTATGCTACCAGAGCTCCTTATTCAGACTCAGTCCTACCTTAAAGGAACTCTGCCTGGAAGTGAGTGCAACAGCTAGCCCAACTCATAGTCAGGATATATTGGGAGCTGATAGTGGTGTGCTGGTAAGTGCTTAACAGCCAGCTCTCTGGCAAAATGTAGTTTATTATAAATTTTACTTATCTAAAACATTACAGTACATAATTCAAAATAATAATAAAATATGCAGTACTGTAAATTCCATAAAAGATAATTGATTATCACAGAATACTTTTATTGATTTTTGTCAGATTCTTGAATCAATAGACAGTCTATGATTGCAGTTGATGAACAAGGGTATTTCTTACATGAAAACTGAGTGATATTTTCATTTATAGTGATAAGATAGTGATATGATAAGACAAAAGTGAAAAAAATTAATGGTGAACTTGGAACTTGATACTTTCTTCAATGATACGAGAGACTTTTTTGCTAAACTGTATAGTAGTTTATGAATACTTAGATAATATTTTGCCATTTTTTGTGTGTGTTATTCATAGTATAATGGCTACAGACATGACACACTTTTAAATTTGAGCTGCATTGTTAAGATTTCCTCTGTTACTTTCTTACGTCTAGACCGGAGGAGGGCAAACTGTGACCAGTGGGCCAAATCTGTCCTGCTTCCTATTTTGCTTCAGCCCTGAGTTGAAGGATGGTTTTACACTTTTAAATAATTTAAAACAACAAAAGGGGAATAATATTTTGTGACATTGGAAAATTACATGAAATTCAACATTCTGTGTCCGTAAATACAATTATACTGGAACACAGACAAGTTCATTCCTTTACTCATTGCTCTGGTGCTATAATGGCAAAAGTTAAGTAATTTTGACAGAGACCACATGGATCGTAAAACCTAAAAATTTACTATTTATCCATTTCCAGAAAATGTTTGCTAATCTCTGCTCTAAACTATCAGCAGAGCAATAAAGCGTGCCCTGCTGTAATGTTTGTTGATTTCTGTGGTGAAAATATGATGGTCATTTTCAAACTACCAATCTGAGATCAATGAATGTGGACTTGGAAAGAAAGTACATTGTTGTTGTTGTTGTCATGTGCCATCAGGTCGAACCCGACTCATAGTGACTCTTCTTGGGTTTCCGAGGCAGTATTACCACAGAAGTAGATTGCCCAACCTTCCTTCCGAGGAGTGGTTGGTGGGTTTGAACCATCAGCCTTCTGGTTAGCAGTCAAGTGCCTTAGGCACTACACTACCAGAGCTCCTACAGAAAGTATATCAGCATACATTATATCTCTATCCTACAATTAGAAGTGATGCAGAAAGCTTTGGGTGCATAGGTAAAACTAAAATAATCAGGAAGTGCTAAATGCTGAATATTTATTTCCTTTGTTTTTAATGTAATTTATTTAATTATAAGTTGATGTTTAATTTTTAATAGACTATTTTTAGAGTAGTTTTAAGTTTGCAAAAATTTGAGCAGAAAGTACCCAGAGTTCTGATACCACCTCTCCCCTCACACATATTTTCTAGCACTTGCAATGGTGTGATACATTTGTTACAACTGATAAACCAGTATTGATAAATTATTATTAGCTAAAGTCCATAGTTTACATTAGGATTCACTCTTTGTGTTGTATAATCCTGTGGGTTTAATAAGTATATAGTATCATGTGTCCACCATTATAGTGTCATGAAGCATAGTTTTACATATTCATCTCCACCTCCCGCCCCTTGAATACAGTATCATTGTTAATAATGTATATGTTACTAACTTTCCTTAAAACTTAACATTTGGCTCTCATAAGGTATGAACCAATACCAGGGCACCCTTAGATAGGAGTGCACCCAGGGTGGAGGGCCGTGGGGCTGAAGGAGGTGTGGCTTCCTCTATTTGGGAATCGGAGTAGGCAGATTCATGGAAAAAGGATTTCCTGAGCTGGATCTTTCAGGACAAGGCAGCATTGCCAGAAAAACAGGAGGTGAGAATTCTCAGCAGAGGAAATGGCAGATACTGGCTTGGTAATGGCAATGATATCATGCCATCAGTGCACTGGAGTAAGAGAGGTGAGATGGGTTTGGTAGGAAGTGACTATTAGATACCTGCCTTGAGTAGAAAAAAAAAAAAAAAAAAAAAAACACTAGCTGGTGTATATTCAAAGACATTTTTTTTTCCCTTTGCTTTAATTAGAGAAAAGGTGCAACATTTCTATTTTGTATAAGTGTGACTACATATTGAGTGGGGTCACCAGGCCCATGTCTGAAAAGTGCTTTGAATGACAAAGGGCCTGGGTGTTTAGTTAATGGTGTCCCCTTGCTAGCCCTATCTACCTGCCTGCTTCCAATATTTGCTCATATCCCATGCTCATGAAAATTAGAAGAAAATGCAAAATTGGGAGCCCTTTAAAAGAACCATTTGGTGTCGGTTTCAGCTAGTCTGCATCTGAGAGTGCCTGGGAGCTTATCTACCCAGGGATGCTGTTTTGAAACATTGAAAAGGGACTTTTACAGGAAAAATGATAAATTCCCCCTCTATTGTTAGAGTGGCTCTCCTTCAATTTGCATTGATTTGGGACATCTTACTGAAAATTGAGTCTAGGGCAGGGGTATCACCCTCATGGGACCCAGCTTGTGGAGGGGATGAATAAGAAAAGGACCAAAGAGTGTAGTTTTTTTCGTCTATTATAACTAACTACTCTAGAGAAAAGCCCTATTACTTTGTTCCCGTTTATCCATGGGTGAAAGGTATCCTACACAATGCATGTATTTCAAGATATGTAAATGTTAGATGACCAAATCTAGCATTATTAAAAGCAAAAAGGAATCATGAGGACCTCATGACAGCGATGGAAGATTTTCCATGGTGGTAGGCACAGGTATATAGACTCCACCCTCACTGAAAAGTAGACTTCTGACATGGGAAGAGCATATGGTCCCAGAGTCCTGTCTTGGAAACAGTCAACTATCAATTTGATGCCTAGCTCCAATCACCTGGTCAGAATGAGAATGGATATAAATTTCCTTTTCCTTCCACATTTCATTTCCCTTTGGTACCTGAGGGGGATATCATGGAGGACTGTGGACCTGGCAGCCCTCAGTTGTCAACTAAGCCCACCTGCGACATCAGCCATCACTGCGTGGCCTGGGTGTGTGAGTCCCAACAGATGCCCACAGCTGTAAAAGGGAAAGATGAGTGTTGGAGCTTAAAGAACTTCAGTCCTTCTTGGCAATCTATGACATAAAATCATCCTGTAAATATTACTGTAGTTCTTCTGTTCTAATACATCCTTTGTTTTCTTACTAGCATGTTAAAGTTTCTGAAGTATAGATGGTTCTCAGAATCCCTCCATTGAAGGCTTTTTTTTTTTTTTAAATGAGAACAGGCCATATAGTTAAAGGAGGATTAGAATGGAGAAATATGGTAATGATGCTGTAATACCACAGTAAGATTTAAAAAGCTTGTGACAAAATTGTACAGATATGTGATATAATTTATTGCTGGAGTTATTCTATTTTATAACATAACAAAACTTAAATATAATGAAACTGATACATTTTAGCAGCATTTGCTTTTTACCATTATTACCATTTGCATTTCAAATTATTTTTGTGAAGCCTTGTAATATTTGCTTGGACTTAGGAAACACAAATCTGTTTTCAGACAAATTGTTATGAGGATGTAAGGAAGTGTACTGCTTTATTTGCTTAATTCTTAGTTGTGATTATTAATAGGTTAGAAGTAAGCTGAAAAAAACCTTTTGTAAAAAAAATTTTTTTTGAAATACAATTTGTGTACAGTGAAATACACAAAAGTAAGTGACATGGGTCAATGCATTTTTTTTTGTTTGTTTTTGAAGTGTTCCCTCCCCTCCCCTTTGCTCTCCTCCCACCCCTGGAAACCAATAAAATGTCCTTCCATATATGAACTTGACCTTTTACAATAATGAACTAATACTATATTTGTCCTTCTGTGACTGATTTATTTCACTCAGCATAATATCCTCCAAGTTCATCCATGTTATGCGGTGTTTTGCAGATTCTATGCTGTTCTTTAGTGTTGCATAGTATTCTGTTGTATGTATGCACCATAGTTTGGTTATCCATTCTTCAGTTGATGGGCACATAGATTGTTTCCATCTTTTGGCTATTGGAAATAGTGCTGTGATGAACATGGATGTGCATATATCTGTTCTTGTCCTGGCTATTACTTTAGGATATATACCTCGTAATGAAATGGCAAGGTCAAATGGTATTTCCGACTTTTTAAGGAATTGCCATACTGCTTTCCACAGTGGTTGTATCATTTGACAGTCCCACCAGCAGTGTATGAGAATCCCAATCTCTCCACCTGCGTGCCAGCATTTGTTATTTTCTGTCTTGTTGAATTTTGCCATTAATGCTGGGGCAAGATGGTATCTCATTGTTGTTTTGATTTCCATCTCTATGATGGCTAATGAGGGAGCTCTGTTGGCATAGTACCTAAGGCATTTGATTGCTCACCAGAAGGCTCGCAGTTCAAACTCACTCCTCAAAAGGAAGATTGGGCAATCTACTTCCATAGTGATACCACCTCAGAAACCCAAGGAGGGGTTGTTATGAGCGGATCTGACTCAATGGCAGTGAGTTCAGTTCAGTTCAATGGCTAATGATCGTTAACATTTCTTCATGTATTTGCTAGCTGCCTCAATATCCTTTTGGTGAAGTTTTTATTCATGTCATCTGCCCATTTTTGTTTTAACTTAATTGTTAATCTTTTTGTTGTTGAGGTGTTGGAGTTTTCTATAAATTTTAGAGATAAGTCCCTTGTCAGATATGTCATTGCTGAATGTTTTTTTCCTATCTGTATGTTCTCTTTTTACTCTTTTGGCAGCATAATTATTGGCAAGGATGAATTTGTTGCTGTCATTTTATTATGTACTTTTTCATGGTGTTGCTGATTTCTTTGTTCCGTATAATTTTCTGTGCTGAGCTCATTTTGTTTATGAATTGTATTATCACTTCCTTCTTTGCTATTGTTTTAGTATTTGCTAAATATTTGTGCTGTTCCTCTTTTTATTTTAGTGTGAAGGTTTATCATTTTTCTTTGAGGTTACCCTCTGATTTATAATTTTCTTCCCAAGGTTAGAATAGTCCATTTTATCTTGCTTCTTGTCTTGACTTTCCTATCATTTAGAAGGTCTGTAACTACACAATTTTTCCCCTCTTTTTGGTTTGTTGTTGTTGTTGTTATGTGCCGTTGAGTCAGCCCTGACTCATAGCGACCCCTCCTTGGGTTTCCGAGGCAATATATCACTACAGAAGTAGATTGCCCATCCTTCCTTCGGAGGAGTGGCTGGCGGGTTTGAACCGCCAACCTTCTGATTAGCAGTCAAGTGCGTTAGGCACTGTGCTACCAGAGCTCCTGTTGTCCTCATTTGTCAATTGATGTCTCCGGTTCCCTGTTTACACTCTTGTAGGCTTATTTAATTTGGATATTTCCATAACTGGGTGTGTTTCTGGGTTATGTCATCATGTGTGTTAATGGTCATTTGTTTGCTGTTGCTGGTTCTCTGTCCAAAGTACTCCCTTTTACATCTCTTGAAAGGTTGGGTTTTAACAAATTCCCTTAATTTCTACTTATCTGGAAATCTCCTAATTTGACCATCATATTTACGGGATAATTTTGTTGGAAATATAATTCTTGGTTAGAATTTTTTTCTTTCAGGGTTTTGTATATACCATCCCATTGTCTTCTCATCTGCATGGTTTCTGCTGAGAAATCCGAGCTTAATCTTATTGGTTGCCCCTTGTAGGTAACTATTTGTTTTTCCCATGCTGCTTTCAGGATTATTTCCTTGTCTTTGGTTTGCTGAGTTTCATGATGATATGTCATGGAGATTTTCTTTTTGGGTCTATCCTTTTTGGGGTTCACTGGACTTCTTAAATGGATATATTCTCAACTTTCATCATACCAAGGAAATTCTGTTCCAGTGGATCTTGGACTATTTTCTCTGTGGTTTTGTCTCTTCCTGTTCTGGAATTCCAATTACACGTAGGTTATTCCTGTTGATGTTATCCCACCTGATCCTTAGGCTTTCTTCGTTTTGTTTTGATCTTTTTTTTTCTGATTGATCCCTTTCCAAAGAAGTATTCAAGTATTGGTCTCACTAATTCTTTCTTCCATTGATTCAATTCTGCTTCTTTGCCCATTCATTGTGTTATCTATTTCTGAAAATTTAATATTAATCTTCTGGATTTCTATCTGTAGATTTTGTATCATTTTTAATTTTTCATTTATTTTGTCATTTTGTTTTGTATTGTCTTTTGAAATTGTTCTATGGTTTTCTCTGTGTTTTCCTCAATGTTGTCAGTGTTTTCCTTGATCTGTCTCTCCATTCATTGAAGGTACCTAAATGTAATTCTTTTGAATTCCTTATCAGGGAGTTCTAATGCTGCTTCTTCCTCAGGGATGTGTTCTGGTTCTGTATCCTGGTCCCTTGTTTCTCTTGCTTTATCTTACTTCTCTGTGTGGACTGTGATGCTCTGTCGTCCCTGAGACATTGTGACAGTTTTGTGTTTATATTTAATTGGTGATTGTATGTTGGAGTGGCTTCCCTTGATTTTTGTTTTCTTTGGATGTTATCTATGTAAGCAGGGTAGTGTGCTCCTCTATTTGCTAGATGGCAGCACATATACACTCAACACCTGTCTCCTTTCCCATTGTCAGCCTCTCCTATGTCCCTGCCATCTTTGACAAACTGAGCCTATTCTTAGGTTCCTGGAATCCAAATGATAATGCTGTCACTTTAAATATACAAATTGGCTGCCACTTGTATACATTCAAAATGGCTGTACCCTTGGTCACTTTAAATATCCAAAATGGCCACCACTTATAAACATTCAAAAGGTCTGCTCCTTCAGTCACTTTCAATATCCAATATGGCCACCCCTTGTAAACAATCAAAATGGCTGCGCCCACCAGACCGCCGGAAGTCCACAGCTCAGGTTCTCTCCCTCCTTGGTGTTTTCCTTCCTAGTCATAGGCCAGCAGTGCAGTCATCCATTCAGCCGTTGGCAACCAGGTCTGATCTTCAAGTCAATTCTCAGGTCCCAACACCACTTTCAAATATTCAGGCTGTTGGTCCCATCAGAGTAGCTGGCAGTCTGCAGCTCCATCCATCTCCATACTCACTGTTTTCATTCTGATTTTTCCACTAGTTGGTGTCTTATCCATTTATGTATACTTCCTTTCAAAGCTCAGGGCTCTAGGATTATCTTCTGTATCTCTGTCAATTGGTTTCTCTTTTCTTTATTGAAGAGAGTCTGTGTAGCTTGTCTGCCTATTCTGCCATCTTGCCAGAAATCAAAACTTCCTTTTTTTAAATACATTTTATTGAAATATAATTTATGTACAGTGAAATACACAAAACTAAAGTGAAATGGGCCAATGCATTTTTTGAAAAAAACTTTAAGTTTTATGTGTTTATTTATTTTTCAAACTTTTCAATGGGATTTGAGTGAACCTTTACAAAGCAAATGGATTTTCCATTCAACAATTCATACGTATTTTGTTTTGTGGCATTGATTGCAGTTCACCCAGTGTAACAACACTCTTGCCATTTCCTCCCTGTGTTTCCGATTTCCTTTCACTTTTCTTTCGTATCTCTTCCTGCTTTTGCACTTTTATCCCTGGGTAGATACTGACCTCTTGATCTCCCATGGTTGATTGTTTTAAAGAGTGTTTACCTTTCTAGGGTTATTGTTCACTTTATGGGCCTGCCTGTGGATTGGCTGAAAGTTGAGCCTGGTGGATGACTTCAGTTCCAAATTTGGAGGTTGACCAAAGGTCACAGTCTTAGAATTTCAGCCAGTTTGTATCAGACCAGTAACCCATACCGTTTTTATGACTTTTAGTTTTGCTTCTTATTTTTTTTCCATTCTATCCAGAACTTCCTATTGTGATCCCTTTCAGAGTGGTTGATAGTGGTAGTCTGGCACCATCTGGTTCTTCTGGTCCCAGGGTTGATTATGTTGAAGTTTGTGTGGTCCATTAGTCCTGGGGACTATTTGTTTCCTTGTGTTTGGTTTTCTTCCCTATTCTTTGCTTCAGCCGGGGACAGACCAGTAGTTGCACCTTAGATGGCTGCTCACCTGAGCTTTTAAGTCCCCAGTCACTACTCACCAAAGTAGGATGCAGAACATTGTTGTAAACTATGTTGAGTTAACTATCCCCTGAGACTGTAGTCCTAAGCACTCAAGTTCAGTGACTCATTCCCTCAACATGTTTGGTTATGGCTATGCTCTACTATATACATGGATATATTTATAGCATATATAAATATGTCTGTAGAAATATCCTCAGACAAACTTATATATATGGTTATGGGTATAGTCCTGTTCACCTACCTATACCTGTTCAGCTTTCTTGTCTACCTGTGTATCCACTCTTGGATTATTGTTTGTTATTGCTGTTATTGCAGGATTGTGTATGTAATAATATTTACTTTTGTTGTCTGTGACTCTTGTGTACCTCTCCATGTCTTCCTTTGCTTTAGTGATATTGCACTGATTTCTATCCCCCATTATTGTATATTTCCTTTCCCTTCATTCAAATTAATATTTGGGTATCTGTTATCTAGTTAGTGATTTACCTTCCCCTCTCCTACCATCGGGAGCTCTGGTAGTGCAGTGCCTAAGGCACTTGACTGCTAACCAGAAGGCTGGTGGTTCAAATCCACCAGCCACTCCTTGGAAGGAAGGTTGGGCAATCTGCTTCCATAGTGACACTGCCTCAGAAGCCCAAGAAGGGGTTGCTATGAGTTGGGTCTGACTTGACAGCACATAACAACAACAACTACAACAACAACTCCTACCATCAGTGGTAACCATCCAAGAATCTTTTTTTTTTCTATATGTAAACCGTTCCTTGAATTTTTATGATAGTAGACTCACACATTATTTATCCTTTTATAATTAACTTATTTCTCTCAGCATAATGTCCTCCAGGTTCATCCATGTTATGATGTGTTTGGTGGATTCTTCAGAATTCTTTAGCATTATGTAATATTCTTTTGTGTGTATTTGGTTACACATTCATCTGTTGATGAACACTTAGGTTGATTCCATATATTTTTCCTTTCATGAGTAATGCTACAGTGCACATGGGTGTTCTGGCTCTTATTTTTCTAGGATATATACCTACTAGTGGAATAGCTGGCTCATATGGTACTTCTTTTTCCACTTTTTAAGGAAATACCCTACTGTTCTCTGTAGTGGTTGAACCATTTTACAGGAGCTCTGGCATAGTGGTTAAAGCATTCAACTCCTAACCAAAAGGTCCACAGTTCAAACCTACCAGCTGCTCCATTGGGAGAAGGATGAGGCAGTTTGCTTCCATAAAGATTTGTAGCCTTGGAAATAATAGTAAGTTCTGCTCTGTTCTATAGGGATCCTATGAGTCAGAATTGACTCCATGGCAGTGCGTTTTTGTACTATTTAACATACCACCAGCAGTGTTTGACAGTTTCAATGTGTCCACACCCTTGCCAGCATTTGTTTTATGACAGTAGACTCATACATTTTTTATCCTTTTATAATTGACTTGTTTTCTGTCTCCCTTAACTTTGCTGTTGTTGCTGGAGTGAGATGATACCTTCTTGTTTTGACTTGCATCTCTCTAATTGCTAGTGATCACAAGCATTTCTTCATGTGTTTCTTGGCCACATGGATGTCTTCTTTGGTGACGTGTCTGTTCACGTCCTCTGCCCATTTTTAAATTGGATTGCTAGTGTTTTTGTTGTTGAGGTATCAAAGTTTTCTATAAAACTTAGTCCCTTAACTGACTTATTATTAGCAAATATTATTTCCCAGTCTATAGTTTCTCTTTTCACTCTTTTGTAGAAGTTTTTTTTTTTTTTTTTTCCTTTAAAAGCAGAAATCTATTGTTTCACAATTCTAGAGGCTATACATCCTAATTCAGGGTGTCATAAGGATCATACTCGCTCTTTCTTTCCAGGGAAAGATCTTTTTCTTTTCCAGTTTTCTGGTAGCTCCAAGTGTTTCTTGGCTTGTCTTGACTCACTTGGTGTTTTTCCCTTGTGTGCATCTCTGGTTTTCCTCTCTTCTTTTAGAAGACACCACTCAAATAATTAGGACCACCCTTTTCTTGTATAACCTCTTTAACCAAAATGAGAACATCTTTAAACAGTGTCACATATAGAAGTTGGGACTTCACTATACAGCCATATTTCATGTTTTGAGCTTCACTTTATTGTACTTTATAGATACAGCTTTTTTTTTTTTTTTTTTACAAATTGAAGTTTTGTGGCAACCCTGTGTTGAACAAGTCTGTGTTATTGTTGTTGTTAAGTGCCGTTAAGACAGCTCTGACTCATAGTGACCATAGGTACAACAGAACAAACACTACCCTTGCTATGCTTGAACCCATCACTGTAGCCACTGTATCAATCCATCTCATTGAGGGTCTTCCCCTTTTTCACTGACCCTTTTTGTAGAAGTCTTTTGATGCACAGACGGATTTCATTTTTAGCATATCCCAATTATCTAGTTTATTTTCTGTTGTTTGTACATTTTTGGTCATATTTGATAGTCTGTTTAGCCCATAAATTAGGGGTCTTAAGTCTGCCCACATTTTTCTTTGATGATTTTTATAGTTTCAGGTTCTACATTTATGTTTTTGTTCCATCTTGAGTTAGTTTGGTAGTTCGGTTTGTGTGTCAACTTGGCTAGGCCTGGTTGAGTGGCTGGGCAGCTGGTTGTAGTGAATCCCTATGAGGAGACTGGCAATCAACTCCATGGTGGGCTCTACTAGAAGCAGCTGGGTAGCTGCCTTTGAGTATGTGGTCTGCTTCCTGTATATAAGGAGAAGCCTTTGGGTATGGTCTCTAGCATATGGCATGCTTGAACCCTGCATATAGCTGTGTCGTTGCTCAGCAGCCTGCTATGCTCTGCCGACCTTAGGACTTTCAATGGACTTAAGTTAGCGGCCTGCCATGTGGTTTGGTAACAACGGGACTGTGCCTTTTTACTTGTCAACCTTGAGACTTCTCAGCCTCAGCAGCCAGCAGCTGCCTGAGTGAAGAAATGCCTCTAGTTCTGGGAGCAGGAGGCAGAGCTGGACCCTAAGGTTCAGGGGCTTTCACCCAGCCCCTAGAGCCTGCCACTTTGAACTTGGACTTAAAGCCTCCTGTTTGTTAAGGCCATCCCATTTGTGGTATATTTCTTGTCAGAGTGGCACTAGATAACCAGTACAGTTAGGTTTTGTATATGGTAAGAGGTATTGATCTTGTTTCATTTTTTTGTAAAATGAATAACCAATTTTACTAGCACCGTTTGTTAATGAGACTGTCCCTTCCCAATGTAATGGATTTTGGTCCTTTTTTGAAGATTTAGTTTTTGATTCTCAATTCTGTTCCATTGGTCTATGTATCTGTCAGTGTACCAGTACCAGGCTATTTTGACTACCGCGATGGTGTAGTAGGTTTTTTTTTTTTTTCTTGTTGTTTGTTTGTTTTTAATTTTTATTGTGATTTGGGTGAAAGTTTACAGAATTCATTTTCCATACAGCAGTTCATACACATTTTGTTTCATGACATTGACTGCAATTTCCCACAATGTAACAGCCTTCTTCTCACTTCCTCCCTGTAGTTACCTCTTTCCTGTGTCCTTGTTTCCTATGCATTCCTGCCCCCTGAACTATCTTTCTGTGCAAACACTGCCTTTCTATTCTCCCATGATTTATCGCTGTAAGGAATGTATCTACCTGATGTAAATGTTCATCCTCTGTGCCTGTCTGTTGTTTGGCTGGAAGCCACAAGAGTGAGTTCAGTTCCAGACCTGAAAGATAATTAGGGGCCATTGTCTCAGAGGTTTGACCAGGCTCTGTCAGACCAGTAAACCTGATTTTTTAAAATTTTTTTATGAGTTTGGATTTTGTTCCACAGTGTTCTTCCACTCTCTCCAGAATCTTATGCACTGATCCCTTTCTGAGTAGTTAACAGTGGTAGCACCATTTAGTTCCTCTGATCTCATGGTCATTTAGCCTGAGGATCACATGGTCCACTAGTCCCTTGGACTAATTGTTTTCATGCATCTCTGGTTTTCTTCACTATTCTTTGCTCAGGACAGGGGGGGGAGGGGACATTGTTGCCTCTAGATGGCTGCCTGCAAGCTTTTAAGACCCCAGTCACTACTCACCAAAGTAGGATGGAGAGCAGTGATTTGTGTAGTATGTTACGCCAATTGAGCTTGATGTCCTCTGTGATCATGGTCCTGAGCCTACAGGTCCAACTAATGCTCCCTAAGGGTAGTTGGCTGTGGTCAAGAAGTTATTATAACTTTGCCTCTTGTTAGCTCAATTATATATTTGGACATTCTTACAGCACATACAAATATACATGTGAAAATATCATCTGCCAACCTTATATATGGCCATGGGTATATTCCCTTTTGCCTAGACACCATTCAAGCTGTCTACCCATCCATTTGCCCCCAGATTAATGTTTGTTATCACTGACAACACAGTACTGTATATGTAAAATGGTTTATCTTTGTGGTCTGTACCTCTTGTGTACCTCTGTGTCTTCCTCTTCCTCAGTGCCACCGTGTTGATCAGATGTAGTATAGGTTTTGACAGAAGTTTGAGACCTACTTTGTTCTTCTTCTTCAGTAGTGCTTTGCTTATTTAGAGTGTCTCTTTCCTTTCCATATAAATTAAGTGATTGTTTTCTTTTTTTCATTTCTGTAAAAAATATTGATAGACTCTGGATTGGGGTTGCATTATATCTAAGATCACTTTGAATATTATTGACATTTCCATGATGTTAATTCTTCTTATCCATGAGCAAGGTATTTTTTCCTTTTGATTTGTTGCAATAGTGTTTTGTAGTTTACTTTTTATAAATATTTTTTATCTCAGGTTAGGTTTATTCCTATAATTTTTTATCTTTTGGGTGGCTGTTGTAAATGGTATTGTTTTCCTGATTTCCTTTTCATAGTTCTCTTTGCTAGTGCAAAGAAATCTGATTTGTTCTTCTATGTTTATCTTGTACCCTGACACTTTGCTAAATCCTTCCATCAGTCACAGTAGTTTTCTTGCTGAGTCTCTGGAATTTTCTATATACAGGATTATATCATATGTAGATAGGGGTAGGGTAGTTTTATTTCTTCCCTACCAATTTGGAAGCCTTTTATCTCCCTTTCATGCCTTATTGCCCTGGCTAGGATTTCCAGTGCAGTATTGAATTGGAATAGTGCCTGAGGGCATACTTGTCTGATTTCCATTTGCAAGAGGTATGCTTTGTCTTTCTCCATTGAGAATAATGTTGGCCATTTGCTTTGTATGTATGTCCTTAATTATGTTTAGGAAATTCCCTTCAATTTCTGTTGTGATGAGAGTTTTTCTCAGGAATAGGTGTTGGATTTTATCAAATGAGTTTTCTCCATTGAGTGATATCATGTAGTTATTTTCCTTTGTTTTATTTATATGATGGACTACATTGATTGCTTTTCTAATGCTGAGCCATCCTTGTATACCTGGTATGCATTCCACTTTGTCACGATGTGTCTTTTTTTTTTTTTGATATAGTGTTAGATTCTGTTGGCTGGAATTTGTTTAGGATTTGTGCTTCTGTATTCAAGAGGGATATTGGTCTGTAATTTTATTTCTTTAGTGGTGCCTTTGCCTGGCTTTGGTATTGGGGTTATGCTTACTTTAAAAAATGAATTTGGTAGTGGTCTATCCTTTTTTACATTCTGGAATAGTTTGAATAGAATTGGTGTTAGCTCTTCTCTTAATGGTTAAATTTTCCAGTGAAGCCTTCTGGGGCAGGAATTTTTTGGTCGGGAAATTTTTCTGAAATGTTCAGTTCTTTTTTTATGTATCTGTTCACATTTTCAACCTCAGTCTGTGCTACTTTAGGGTAGGTCATGTGTTTCTAAAAAATTGTCTATTTCTTCTAGGTTTCAAAATTTGTTGGAGTACCGTTACTTATAGTATTCATTTGTAATTTTTTATTTCAATTGGTTCTTTTGTGATGTCACCCATGACATTTCTCATTGATATTATTTGCATCTTTTCTTTCTTTTCCTTTTTTATGTTTGCCAGTGGTTTGTCTATTTTGTTAATCTTTTCAAATAATCAATTACTAGCCTTGCTTATTCTTCCTATTTTTCTGTTTCATTGATTTCTGTTCAGATCTTTATTATTTACTTTTTTCTTTTTTGATATTTACATTTATTGTTATAAATTTCTCTCTGAGCACTGCTTTCACTGTGTCCTTGGTATGTTGTGTTTTCATCCTCATTTGATTCTAGCAATTTTTCACTTCACTCTTTCTTTCTCTGTTTCCCAATGGGTTTCACGTACAATGTTATTCAATTTTCATATATCTGATATTTTCCTGACTTTCTTATTGTTGATCTCTGATTTTAGAGCTGTGAGATCCAAGAAGATACTTTGTAGTATTTTGATGTTTTAAAATTTACTTAAGCTTACATTATGGCCTAACATATGGTCTATTGTGGAGAATGATCCATGTGCACTGCAAATGAATATATGTTATGATGTTGTGTGAAGTGTTCTCAATACATCTATGAGGTTAACTTAGTTGATTGTATTTAGACCTTTTGCATCTTTGTTGATTTTCTTTCTAGTTGTTCTGTCCTTCATTGAAGATGGTATATTAAAGTTTCTGACTATTATTGTGGAGTTGTATATTTTCAATCTTATTAATGTTTGATTTATATATTTGGGGGCTGTTTCATTGGTTGGGCACTCTGGTGGTGTAGTCCTTAAGGCATCTTACTGCTAACCAGAAGGCTGGAGGCTTAAACCCACCAGCCACTTCTTGGAAGGAAAATTGAGCAATCTTCTTCCATAGAGACTGCCTTGGAAACCCAAAGAGGGACCTCTATGAGTGTAATTAACTTGACGACAGTGAGTTTGAGTTTTTCATTGGTTACATAGATATTTATTATGTTTTTGTCCTCTTGTTGGATTGACCCTTTTCAATCATTATATAATGCCCTTCCTTGTCCCTTATGATAGTTTTTGCCGTGAAGACTTATTTTATGAAAAATTAATATTTCCTCTTCTGTTCTTTATTGGTTTCTGTTTGCTTGATATATTTTTTCCAGTCTTCCATTTTTAGTTTATATTTATCTTTGTGTCTAACCTGAATAAACAGTATATTGATGGGTCCTCTTTTCTTTTTTTTTTTAATTGTGATTTGGGTGAAGATTTATAGAGCAAATTCACTTTCCATACAGCAGTTCACATACACTTTGTCTCAGGACATTGACCACAGTTTACCACAATGCAACAGTTCCCCTCACACTTCCTCCCCATAGTTACCTCATCCCAGTGTCCATCCCTCCATGCACTCCTGTCCCTTGAGCTGTCTTCCTGTGCATAAACAGCCCTTCTTTCTCCCATGATTTTTCTCTCCCAGGAGTGTATCTACGGAGGTAAATGTTCAACTCCTATGCCTGTTTTGTTTGTCTGGAAACCACGGGTGTGGGTTCAATTCCAGACCTGAAGGGCAGTTACAGGCCATAGTCTCAGTGGTTCCACCAGGCTCTATCAGACCAGCAAACCTGCTCCCGCCCCCCCCCTTTTTTTTCCCTCCAAATGATTTTGAGTTTTGTTCCACATTGTTCTCCTTCTCTATCAAGGATCTCCTACATAGATCCTCTTCCAAGTGGATGACAGTGGTAACCAGGCACCATCTACTTCTTCTGGTCTCATAGTCATATAGGCTGCAGATCGGATGGTATACCATTTGCTAGGACTAATTGTTTCCATGAATTGTGGTTTTCTTCATTCTTCTTTGCTCTGGACGATGAGAGACCCATTGTTGCATCTAGATGGGAGCTTGGTGGCTTTTAAGATCTCAGTCACTACTTGCCAAAGTAGGAAGTGGAACAGTGTTTTGTATAGTATGTTATGCCAATTGAGCTTGATGTCCTCTGGGACTGTGGTCCCAAACCTGTAGGTTCAACTACTTGGTCCCTCTGGGTAGCTGGCTGTGATCAAGCAGGGACCACAACCTTGCCCCTTGTTGGCTTTACTATACACCTGGGAATTCTGATCCTTCACATAAACTTACAGGACCATTGCCTGCCAACCCTATACATGTTCGTGGATACATTCCCCATTTCATACACATACCTAATCGTTCAGCCTGTCTACCCATCTATTCACCCATATACCCATGTTTGCCTTCACTGACACCGCAGTACTGTATGTGCAAAAGGGTTCATATTTGTTTTCTGTACCTCCCATGTACCTCTCTATGTCTTTCTCATCCTCAATGCTGCCAAATTGGTCACTCACACTTGGTACATTGCCCTTCTCTTCACCCAAATCACTATTTTATCTATCTAATAGCGGTCCCTTCCCTCCCCTCCCACCTCTGGTAATCAACAAAGAAAATTTTCTTCTATAGATAAACCTTTCCTTAACTTTTACAATAACAGACTAATACA
>NW_006921702.1:6165723-6182283 GCF_000298275.1 Orycteropus afer afer | reverse complement strand
AACATTAGGCAAAAAAATAAAAAAAGAAAAAAGAAGAAGAAAAGACAAGAAAACCTGTCATATCCATATATATGGCACTAAGAGAAAAAAAGTAGAGGTGGATAATAATGAAGAAAGAAATGGAAAAAATGCTAAAAGAAAAACAAGGAATGACGTTAACAATGAGAAAAAAAGGAGGTGGGAACCTTAAATTAAAAACAAAAAAAAATTTCAACCAGGAACAGAAAATAGAAAAAATGCTGAAAATTAGGACCTGGGAGGGTAAGATTAATAATAATAATAAATAGGACAAAAGTATTAATAATAATAGCTGTTTTCAAACAGACAAATACAAGCAGACTAATCACCAGAAAAAACAAAACGAAAAAGAAAAAAATAAAAACACAAATTAAAAAAAGATAGGAAAAAAAAAAAAAAAGAATTGGTGGAGGGCAGGGCAGGGTACCCAGGCTCTGTCTGAGCACACAGACTGTGATTGAGTTCCTGTGGGCCCAGAAAGTAGGTGGGAGTGGGGGATAGCTGCATCTATGTTCACCAAGCATGTGTGGGATATAAGAATAACAAAAGGAATGCCATACCTTTTCAGTCTTGCGGGTTCGGAGTGTCATTGGGGTTGCTGGAAAGAAGAACGTGTTCTCAAGCTCCAGAAATCTGCCAGAGCACTTTCTCTTTAAATATCCAAAATAGTCAATCTGCTTTTAATCCTTCAAAATGGCGGCACTTTACAGACTGGCAAAAGTCTGCCACTCAGCCCGCCTTTCTCTTCACCTTCTCCGTTTATTCCCCAGCCACCATGCACAGTCTTCCATGCAGTCCCTGGCTAGGAGGCCTGAATTTTTGGCCAATTCTTAGGTCCTACCACCACTCGGGAATTTCCAAGCTGTCTGTGCTGTCAGTATCGCTGCCAGACCGCAGCTCTGTATGTCTCCTTTTTTGGTATTTTCATGCAAATTCTTCTGCTAGTTGGGGTTTAGTCCACTACTTTATCCTTCCTTTTATGGCTCAGGGGTCCAGGATTATCTTCTGTATGTGTGTTAATTGGTTTCCCTTTTCTTTGTTGAAAATGGTCTGTGCAGTCTTTCTGCCTAGTCTGCCATCTTACCAGTGAAAAAATAGGCCTTTTTTTCTTATCCCTTCTGCAACTCTCTTTCTTTTGACTGGTACATTTAACTCATTTACATTCAGTAGAATTATGGATAGGTGTGAGTTTACTGCTGTCATTCTCTGTTTTTTTATTATGGTGTTGATGAGTTCATTTTGTTATCAGATGTTCTTCATTGTTGCTGATTTTGTGTTTACTAAGTCCTTGTGATTCTCTTCTTATTTTGGTTAGAAGATTTGTCAATGTTCTTTTTGATACCCTGTAATTTATTTTTATCTTTATAAGTTTAAAACAATCTGTTCTATCTTGAATCATCTTGACTTCTCCATTTGGAGAAGTTCGGTAATTATACCATTTATTCCCAATTTTTGCTTTGTATTTGTTGTTGTTTATAAATTGCCATCTCTGCTTCCCCATTTTTAGTCTTGTAAGTTCATTTTATTTTTAAGAATTTTGTTTCTGGGTTGGTTTCAGGGTGATATTATCTAGTGTTTTAATCTCAGGTTGTTGTCTGCCATTGTTGGTTCTCTATCCAAAGAACTCCTTTTAGCATTTCTTGTACAGTTAGTATGGTTCTTACAAATTCATTAATTTCTATTTATGTGGTGATATACTAATTTGCCATTGTATTTGAAGGATAGTTTTATTGGATATATAATTCTTGGTTGGGAATTTTTTTCTTTCATGGTTTTATATATGTCATCTCATTGTCTTCTGGCTTGCGTGGTTTCTGCCAACAAATCAGAGCTCAGTCTTCTTGGTTCTCTTTGTGGGTAATATTTTCATTTTTCCCAAGCTGCTAACAAGATTCTTTCTTGGTCTTTGATTTTGAAAAGTTTGACTATGATACGTCTTGGTGACTTTCTTTTGGAGACTATCTTGTACGGCGTTCATTGAACTTGTTGAATGGATATTTTGAATGATATTGAGGTAGTTTTCTGCTAACAAATCTTTGACAATTCTATGTATTTTTTTAAAACTTTTGGTCTCTTCCTATTCTGAAATCTTATTATATGTAAATTTTCCTTTTGATAATGTGTTCTTAGGGTTTTTTTTTTTTTTCCTGATTTTTCCTCATACAACTTAGTGTCAAGGTGTTTGTCTCCTAATTCACTGATCCTATCTTCTGCTTATTCGATTCTACACTTTTGTCTTTCAATGTATTAGTATTGCCAAAATTTTAGTGTTAATCTTCTGGATTTCTAATTACAGTTTTTATATGGTTCCTAATTGTTTGTTTATTTTGTCATTTTGCCCTTGGATTGTTTTCTTGAATTCTTTTAAGATATTTTCTGTGTTTTCCTTGGTTTTGTATGTAGTTTTCTTGATCTCTTGGAGTGCCTTATATATAAGTCTTCTGAGTTCCTTATCTATTACTTCTACTACCTGTTATTACCCAGGGAAACTTCCTATTTCTTTGTTTTGGTCACCTGTTTGAGCCTTCTTGTTCTGTTTCTTTGTTTGTCTTGAAGTTGTCTGTTTTCATTCAGACATTTTAGTGTTGTATTTATTTGTTGATTATGTGTTTGTTGGTTTCACCCTAATTGTGGCTGCCTTCACCATGAACAAGTTTTTGTGTTTGTGTGTGTGTGTGTATTCTGTGTACCAGATATCCTAAACACATTATTTTATATAATACACACCTTCCTTGGAAATAGGTATTTGTATTCCCCTTTTACAGGTGAAGAATATGAGCTTCAGGGACATCTGCTAAGTAACTGACCCAATATTTCAACCTACACTGTTCCCACCTCAGCACCTACACACTATTTTCATAGTGCTGCTCTAAATTATGAGACCTGGGTAATGCAAGTGGTTAATGTGCTTAGTTGCTAAACAAATAGCTGGAGGTACAAGTCCACTTAGAGATGCCTCAGAAGGAAGGTTTGGAGATCCACTTTTGAAAGAATAGCTGTTGAAAACCCTATGGAGCACAGATTTACTCTTACACATGTAGGGTTACCATGAGTCAGCTGACTCCAAAGCAAGTTAGTTTTTACTCCAAATTTAAGCTTAAATAAAATCAAAACCAAACCCACTGCCAACAAGTCGATTCTGACTCATAGTGACCCCTACTGGGTTTCCAAGCTGTAAATCTTTATGGAAGTAGATTGCTTCATCTTCCTCCCACCAGAGCAGCTGGTGAGATTGAGTGGTTAAATCTCAACTGACCTTCAGTTAGCAGCTGAATGTTTTATCCAGAACACCACCAGAGCTCCTAAGCTAAATAAAGGACTTTGAATTTACATTGGCATGTATGAACAATAAAGATTATAAGGATTATAAGGTACCAGTAATTGGCTGTGAATAACAAATTCCTAAACTCTTTAAAGACCTTGTTCATCAGGAGGGTCAATACAGCCCTGACCAGACCACCTGGCTGCTCAGTCCACCGTGGTTCCTGCCGCTCCCTCGGACCTCCTCTCACCTGGAGTACACTTTCTCACATTATCAAGGCATGGTGGCTCCAACCATGCCTTGAATTTCTCTCTCTTGTTAAGCCTTCTTGGATCCTCTCTGGAAGAATTATTTTTTCCCTTTGCATGTTCCTTGGGATTTCATGTTTCTCTGTCTAGCTTCTGCTGTACCATATTTTTTTTTTTTTCCAGATCTGAGTCCAATAATGTATTATTTTAAATTACTTTCAGACTGAAACTAGAGTTATTTTTAGACAAGTTGTGTGTTGGACATCTAGTAAGTCACCTTGACTATGAGCCTTTATTTCTTCATCTGTGAATAATAATTCCTGCCCGGGTCATGTATAATATCTTCAACATTGGTATATTTTAAGTCTCAGTAATATTAGTTTTCTTCTCCCTTTGGAGACTGATTGAAGAAAACTATGGCTCATGTTTACATAAGAGGGGAAAAGTTATTTGAAAACCTAACTACCTTTTGGGGAGTATAGTTCACATTTAGGAGCCTTGATGGTGCAGTGGTTAAGTGTTTGACTGCTAACTGAAACGTTAATGGCTCCACAGGAGAAATACTTGGTTGTCTGCTCCTGTAAAAGTTGCTGGTATTGTTGTGTGTTCTTGAATCAATTCCAATTCGTAGGAACACTGTAGGACAGAGTATAACTTCCCTATAAGGTTTTCTAGGCTGTAAATCTTTATGTTAACAAATTATGGACAACCCTCTGAAGAACTGGGAATTCCTGAACACTCATTTGTGCTAATGCAGAACCTATGCATAGACCAAAGGGCAGTAGTTCAAACAGAACAAGGGGCGATTGCATGGTTTAAAATTGGGAAAGATGTGCATCAGGATTGTATCCTTTCATCATACTTAGACACACTGAGCAAATAATCTGAGAAGCTGGAATATATATTAAGAAGAATGACAATCTCTTAGTTATCTATTGCTACTATAACAGAAATACCACAAGTGGATGGCTTTAACAAATGGAAGTTTAATTACTCACAGATTAGGAGGCTAGAAGTCCAGATTCAGAGTGTCAGCTTTAGCATAACAGTTTCTCTGTTTTGGGTCTAGAGGAAGGTCCTTGTCTCTTCAACTTCTGTTCCTGGTTCCCTAGAGATTTCCATGTGTCTTGACATCTAGTTTGCTGAATGTCTCCCCTGCTTGCTTGCTTGCTTAGTCTCTTTTATAACTCAGAAAAGATTGAAGACACACCCTGCACTAGTCTGTTGTTGTTGTTGTTGTTATGTGCCGTCGAGTCGGCCCCGACTCATAGCGACCCCTCCTTGGGTTTCCGAGGCAGTATCACTACGGAAGTAGGATTGCCCAACCTTCCTTCCGAGGAGTGGCTGGTGGGTTTGAACCGCCAGCCGTCTGGTTAGCAGGCAAGTGTCTTAGCCACTATGCTACCAGAGCTCCCCTGCACTAGTCTAGTATCATTAAAATAACAAAAACAACCCATTCCCAAGTAGGTTTATAACCATAGACATAGAAGTTGAGAATTACAACACATATTTTTGGAGAACATAATTTAATCTGTAACATTTTTCCTTTTGGCCACCCAAAATGTATGCCTTTGCCAAATGCAAAACATTCACCTTATGACATCATTCCAAAAGTCTTAAGTCATTCCAAATCCAAAATCTTACCTTCTGAATCATCTACATCAAATATGGGTGAGAATTTTTAAGCATATCCCATCTTGGAGCAAAATTCCTCTTCATCTTTGAAGCTATTGTTGTTGTTGTTAGGTGCTGTTGAGTCAGCTCCAACTCATAGCGACCCTACGTACAACCAAACAAAACACTGCCCAGTCATGCAGCATCCTCACAATCCTTGCTATACTTGAGGCCATCATTTCAGCCACTGTATCAAGCCATCTCTTTGAGAGTCAGCCACTTCTTTGATGACCCTCTACTTTACCAAGCATGATATCATCCAAGGAATTTTCCCTTCTGAAAACATGACCAAAGTAGATGAGATGAAATCTGGTCATTCTCACTTATAAGGAACATTCCTGCTGCACTTCTTCCAGGACAAATTTGTTTGTTCTTCTGGAAGTCCATGGTATTTTTAGTAGTCTTTGCCAGTACTAAAATTCAAAAGCATCAGCTATTCTTTGGTGTTCCTTACTCATTGTCCAGTTTCATACACATATGAGGCAACTGAAAATACCATGGCTTGGTTTAGGTATACCTGAGACCCCAAAGTCACATCTTTACCCTTCAACATTTTAAAGAACTTATTAGGCATCTTCCAACCTCTACCCATTACACAGTTCTAAAACCACTTCTGCATTTTAGGTATCTGTTAGAGCAGCACCGCACTCTTCTGTCTCAGTTGTCTAGTGTTGCTATAACAGAAATACCACAAGTGGATGCCTTCAACAAGCAGATATTTATTTTCTCACAGCTTAGGAGGCTAGAAGTCAAAATTCAGAGCACTGGCTCTAAGAGAAGGCTTTCTTTCTCTGTCAGCTCTGGAGGAAGGTCATTGACTCTTCACCTTCTGCTCCCAGTTCCCTAGCAATCTCCATGTGCCTTGGCATCTAATTTATCCCATCTGTTCTTTGATTGCTTAATCTCTTTTATATCTCAAAAGAGGTTGACTCAAGACACACACTAATCCTTTATCATTAAATAACAAAGACAACTCATTCCCAAATGGGATTATAACCACAGCATAAAGATTAGGAATTACAATATATATTTCTGGGGAGCATAATTTAATCCATAAGAGGTGGCTTCAGATTTGGAGGAAGATTCATTAACAGCCTGGAATATGCAGATGACACATCCTTACTTGCTGAAAGTGAAGAGGACTTGAAGCACTGATGAAGATGAAAGACTATATAGCCTTCAGTATGGACTTCAACCTCAACATAAAGAAAACAAAAAATCCTTACAAATGGACCAATAAGCAACATCATGATAAGTGGAGAAAAGGCTGAAGTTGTCAAGGATTTCATTTTACTTAGATACACAATCAACACTCATGGCAGTAGCAGTCACGAAAGCAGATGGCATGCTGTATTGTGCAAATTTGCTGCAAAAGACCTCTTTAAAATGTTAAAAAACCAAGTTGTTGCTAAGGACTAGGGTGCACCTGTCCCAAGCCATGGTATTTTCAATACCGTCATATGCATGTGAAAAATGAACAGTGAAAAAGGAAGACTGAAGAAAAATTGATGCCTTTGTATTCTGGTGTTGGCAAAGAATATTGAGTATACCATGGACTTCCAAAAGAATGAACACCTTTGTCTTAGAAGAAGTACAGCCAAAATGCTCCTTAGAAGTGAGCATGGTAAGACTTCTTGTCGCTTATTTGGATGTGTTCTCAGGAGACCATTCCCTGAAAAAGGGCTTCGTGCTTGATAAAATAGAGAGTGAAAAAGAGCGAGAGCCTCAGTGAGATGGATTGTAACAGGGCTGCAACAATTGGCTGAAATACAGCAATGACTGTGAGAATGGTGCAGAATCAGGGAATGTTTCCTTCTATTTTACATAGGCTTGACAGCACCTAACAGAGAAGATCACTAGGTCTTTCCTCTCACAAAGTGGCTGGTGGTTTCTGACTGTTGACCTTTTAGTTACCAGCCTAGCATTTAACCCTTGTACCATCAGGTCTCTCACATAAAGATTACAGGCTAATAAACCATATAGAGCAGTTTTATTCTGTCACATGGTGTAGCTATGAGTTGGAATTGATTCAGTGACATATAACAGCAATAAATTTCCAATGTAAGGGATTCATTGGTGATTTAGTGGTAGAATTCCAGTCTTCTATGAGGGAGACCAGGTTTTATTCCTGCTCAGTCACCTCATGTACAGCCACCACCCTCTGTCAGTGGAAACGTGACTATTGCTGTGATGCTGAACAGGTTTCAGGTAGAGCTTCGAGATTACAACAGACAATGAAGAACGGCCTGGTGATCTACTTCAAATATCAGCCAAAGAAAACCCTGTGGATTACAAGATTTGATCCCCAACTGATCATGGTGGCAATGTAGGACTGGACAGTATATTGTTACATTGTGCATAACCATGAGTTGGAGGCCTATAATACCTCATCTAACAACCACCACCATGACAATAGTTTCTATCAATGAAAATTTCAGATTTTCTGTTAAGCTTTTCCTGTAATGATAAGAAATTGAATGGGTTTTTTGTTCAGCCAAATAGAAGTGCTTTTGTAGTGAGAAGAACATGAGGTTGGGGTAAAGGGGCATCTGAGGCCTGAAAAGTGGCAAACCCGAATGGGACCAGATGGGACCTGAGATAGGAAGATCTGCTGTGTTCTTTTCCTGAAGCTGCTGAAACATGACCACATGTGTGTTCCCATTCAATTTTGTGTTGTTCTTTTATGTCCTATCGCTTAAATGAAGTCCCAGACTTTTACTCTGTAGATCCCTCTAAGCCTGGTTCTGCCCCTGAGTTTAGCATATTTTGTGAGAAATCCTGGATTGTGGTAGCAATTAGAAAGCTTTTTAAATAACAGAGCTATATCAAAGACTCCTCTTTAAGTGTGTGGCTTGGAGTTGAGGTGATAAAATGACTACTGCAGAATTACAAGGAATCCCTGCAAACTGTTACTGTGCTTGGCTGCTAACTGAAAAGCTGGAGGTTTAACTCCACCTAGAGACACATGCCAAGATATTTGGAAGACAACTCCCTGGCCAACTGACTGGAAAACATCCATATTTTTACCCATTCCACAAAAAGGTGATCCACAGAATGTGGAAATTATCAAACAACATCATTAATACTGCACACAAGTAAAATTTTACTGAAGATAATTAAAAAATGATTACAACATTATATTGACAGAGAGCCACCAGAAATGCAAGCTGGATTCAGAAGAGGGCATGAAATGAAGGATATCATTGCTGATGTCAGATGGATTTTGGCTCAAAGCAAAGAATACCAGAAAAATGTTTACTTGTGTTTTATTGACTATGCAAAAACATTCGATTGTGTGGATCATGATAAATTATGGATAACGTCGAGAATGGGAATTCCAGAAGACTTAATTGTGTTCATGAGGAACTTGTACATAGACCAGGAGGCTGTTATTTAAGCAGAACAAGGGAATACTGTGTGGTTTTAAATCAATAATGGAGTGCACTAGGGTTGTATACTTTCACCATACTTCTTCAATCTGTATGCTGAACAAATAGTCTGAGAAACTGAACTGTATAAAGAAGAATGTGGCATCAGGTTTGGAGGAAGACTCACTAACAACCTGAGTTATGCAGACAACACAAGTTTGCTCGTTGAAAGACAGGATGACTCGATTCATTTACTGATGAAGTTTGAACACTACAGTCTGCAGTATGGATTACACCTCAATATAAAGAAAACAAAAATCCTCACAATGGGACCAATAAGCAGCATCATGATAAATAAAGATTGAAGTTGTCAAAGACTTCATATTACTTGGTTCTACAATCAACACCAATGGAAGCTGAAGTCACAATATCAGATGTCATACGTTGTTGTTGTTATGTACTGTCGAGTCATACCCGACTCATAGTGACCCCTCCTTGGGTTCCCGAGGCATTTATCAGCATGGAAGTAGGTTGCCCCTTCTTCCTTCCGATGAGTGGCTGGTAGGTTTGAACCACCAGCCTTCTGGTTAGCAGTCAAGTGCCTTAGGCACTATGCTACCAGAGCTCCCATTGGGAAAATCTGCTGCAAAGGTCCTCTTTCAAGTGCTGAAGAGCAAAGATGTTTCCTTGAAGAGTAAGGTGTACTTGACACAAGCCATGGTATTTTTAGTTGCATATCATGTGAGAGCTGGACAGTGAAAAAGAAAGACTGAAGAAGAGTCAATGCTTTTGAGTTGTGGTGTTGGATAAGAATGCTGTAAGTATCAGGGACTGCTAAAAGAACTAATAAATCTGTGCTGAAAGAAGTACAGCTGAAATGCTTCATAGAAGCAAGAATGGCCAGGCTTTGTCTCACCTTCTTTGTCATGTTGTAACAAAGGACCATTCCCTAGAGAAAGTTATCATGCTTGGCAGAGTGGAGGATCAACAAAAACAAGAAGACCCTCAATGAGATGGATTGATGCAGTGGCTTCAACGATGGGCTCAGGTATAGCAAAGATCATGGGGTTGGCACAGGATCGGGTGGACAGTGTTTCATTCTGCTGTGCATGAGGTTGCTCATGCACAGCAGGAGACTTGAGATGACTCGATGGCACCTAACAACAATAACAATGACAACTGAGACACATTGGAAGAAAGGCTTGTCCTTCAGTCTGTTTCTGAAATATTAGCTAATGAAAACTGTGGAGCACAGTTATACTCTGGTACACATGGAGTTACCATGAGTCAGAGTCGACAAAATGGAAGTTGTTCTAGCTGGAAATCAAAAACTTTAAATAAAAATTCTGTAAACATTGACCAAGTGAGATTCATACCAGGTATTCAAGGATGGTTCAACATTGGAAAAATAATTAGTGCAACCAACCAAATAAATAAAACAAAGGAAAAAGAACCACATGATGATATCAATAGATGCAGAAAAGGCATTTGACAGAATCCAACAGTGATTCTTGATAAAAACACTTAGTAAAATAGAAATAGGAGGGAAAATACTCAACATTATCAAGGGCTTATGTAAGAATGAGCAGTCTACTTCCATAGTGATACTGCCCCAGAAACCCAAGGAGGGATCCCTATGAGTCGGATCTGACTTGACAGCAGTGAGTTTGGTTTTGGTTTATATGAAATGAACAGCCAGCATTCTTCTCAACAGAGAGAGACTGAAAACATTTCCTTCTGAACAGGAAACGGACAAGGATTTATCATCACTTCAATTCAATATTGTATCGGGAGCTTGGGCCAGAGCAATAATGCAAGAAAGGGAAATAAAAGACATCCAAATTGGCAAAAAAGAAGTAAAATTCTATTTGCATAAATACATAAAAAGCCTAGAGACTCAACAAGACAACTACTGGAACGAATACAAAGATTCAGCAAAATGTCAGGCTACAACATACAAAAATCAGTTGATTCCTCTACACTAACAAAGAGCACTCTGAACAAGAAATCAGGAAAACAATACCATTTACAGTAGCTACCAAAAAGATGAAGTGCTTAGGAATAAATCTTGCCAGAGATACAGAAGTTCTATACAAAGAAAACCACAACACTGTTAAAGCAAAAGAGAGACCCACATACATGGAAGAATACATCATGCTCATGGATAGGAAGATTTAACATTGTGAAAGTGACCAACAGATACAATGCAATCCTCATCCAAACTCCATCATCATTCTTTAAAGAGATGGAAAAACTAATCACCATCTTTATATGGAAAGGAAAGAGACCCTGGATAAACAAAGCACTACTAAAGAAGAAGAACAAATCAGGAGGCCTCACACTCCCTGATCTCAAAACCTGTTATACAGCCACAGTAGTCAAAACAGGGTGGTTTTGGTACAGTGAAAGACACATAGGCAATGGAATAGAATTTAGAACCCAGAAGTAAATCCTTCCAACTGTAGACTGCTGATCTTTAACATAAAGACCCCAAACCCATTAACTGGGGAAGAGATAATTTCTTTAACAAACGGTATTGGCCAAACTTGTTATTCATTTGCAGAAAAATGAAACAGGATACATATCTCTCACCATATACAAAAATGAACTCAAGATGGATTAAAGACCTGAGTTTAAGACCTGTAAACAAAAAGATCATCAAAGAAAAAATAGGAGCAAACATAGAGGCCCTGATACATGGTACTATCAAACATAACTAAAAATGGACAAACCAAAAATAAACTACACAACTGGGAGCTCCTAAAAATTAAACATTGATATGTATCAAAAAATTCCATTATAAAAAGTATGAAAATAACCTAAAGACTGGGAAAAAAAATGGGCAATAACAGCAACAAAAAATTTATAGACAACTTCAAAAGCTCAGCAACAAAAAGACAAAAAAAAATCAGTTAAAAAATGGTCAGAAGACTTGAACAGATACTTCACTAAAGAAGACATTCAGATGGCCAACAAACGCATGAAGAAATATGCACTATCATTAGCCCCTGGAGACATGCAAATCAAAACAACAATGAGATACCATCTCACCCAGCAATAATAGCAAAGTTCAAAAACAGAAAACAAATGCAGGCAAGGGTGTGGAGAGATCGGAACTCTCATGCACCGCTGGTGTGATTGTAAAATGATGCAACCACTATGGAAAATTTTATGGTGCTTCCTTTAAAAATTGGAAATAGAAATACCATTTGATATAGCAATCCCACTACTAGGATTATATCCTTGGGAAATAAGACCCATGGCAGGAAGAGATACATGCACAATCATGTTCCAATGAACATTATTCACAATAGCAAAAAGATGGAAATAGCCTATGTGCCCATCAATGGATGAATGGATAAGCAAACTGTAGTACATACACATGATGGAATAATAAAACCAAAAAACAAAACTCACTGCCATCAGTTCGGATCTGAGTCATAGTGACCCCTCCTTGGGTTTGCGAGGCAGTATCACTATAGAAGTAGATTGCCCCATTTTCCTTCCAAGGAGTGGCTGGTGAGATTGAACAGCCAGCCCTCTTAGCAGTCAAATGCCTTATGCACTACACTACCAGAGCCCCCAGTGGAATAAATACACAATGTTAAGTAATACTGATGAGTGTGCAAAACACCACATAACATGGATAAACCTAGAGGACATTATACCTCCTTGGGTTTCTGAGGCAGTATCTCTCCGGAAGTAGATTGCCCAGTTTTTCTTCTGAGGAGTGGCTGGTGGGTTTGAACTGCCAGCCTTCTGGTTAGCAGTCAAATGCCTTAGGCACTATGCCACCAGAGCTCTTGAGTGAAATTAGTCAACCATAAAAGGACAAATATTGTGTGAGACTATGACTGTAAAAAGTCAGGAGAAGGTTTAGACACAAGAAGAAGCATTCTTTGAAGGTTACCAGGGGTGGGAGGGTACATTAGGGTAAAGTTCTAACTAGAGAATGTTGTTGTTGTTGTTGTTAAGTGCCGTCAAGTTGGACCCGACTCACAGCAACCCCTCCTTGGGTGTCTGAGGCAGTATCACTGTGGAAGTAGATTGCTCCATCTTCCTTCCGACAAGTGGCTGGTCGGTTTGAACCGCCAGCCTTCTGGTTAGCAGTCAAGTGCCTTTGCACTACGCTACCAGAGCTCCCAAAAACTCTCTGCTGTGGAGTAGATTAGACATATGGCGATCCCTCCTTGGGTTTCTGAGGCAGTATCACTTCAGAAGTAGATTGCCCAACCTTCCTTCTGAGGGGTGGCTGGTGGGTTTGAACCTTTAGCCTTCTGGTTACCAGTCAAATGCCTTAGGCACTATGTCACCAGAGCTCCCAAAAGAGACAGCCCGGCTACCTGGCAGGGAGTGGCTGGTGGGTTTGAACCGCCAGCCTCGGGTGTGACAGGTGACTGCCTGAGGCCTGAGGCCATCGACAAGTATTAACTTAGGTGAAGGGAAAGGTTAATTTTCAATCAGCGGAATTCCACACAAAATGATCATGGCAAAAGTAGACACTGGGAGGAGCACAAGAACTAAAGTCAACATGGGTAAATACTATTACGTACACAATCCTACAATAAAAATAATAACAATAATGTATGAGTGAATACACAGATAGAAATGCAAGCTGAACAAGTGTGAGGAGAATGGACTTATACTCACACGATTGTATAGGTTTGACAAAGGATATTTCTATAGATATTTTCATGTGCTGCAAATACATCCATGAATATAATAGAGCACAGAGGTGGAAAAGTTATGAAATCTTCTTAACCAAACATGTTGAAGGAATGAGTTGCTTGTCATAGGGTTTCATGACCATAGTCTTGAGTGACACCAAGGTCAATTGGTATAACATAGTCTGCAAAGACAGTGTTCTACATCCTACTTTGATGGTTATTGACTAAGGTCTTAAAAGCTTGTGAGCAGCCATCTAAGATAAAACAGTTGGCCTCTCTCCATGTGGAGAAAAGAAGAGTGAAGAAAATTAAAGACACAAGGAAACATTTCATCCAAAGAACCAATCGTCGTCGTCGCCGTGTGCCATCGAATTGGCCCCGACTCATAGCGACCCCTCCTTGGGTTTCCGAGGCAGTATCACTATGGAAGTAGGATTGCCCAACCTTCCTTCCAAGGAGTGGCTGGTGGGTTTGAACCGCCAGCTTTCTGGTTAGCAGTCAAGTGCTTTAGCCACTATGCTACCAGAGCTCCAAAGACCAATGGACTATGCAATCCCCAGCCTTCATAACCTTCATAACCATGAAACCAAACCTAGATTATGTCAAGCTACCACTGAAGACCTCTGTGAAGTGTTACAATAGGATGTCCTGGATAGAGTTGGAGAAAAATGTGGAAAAAAATTCAAAATAATGAAACAACTAAGCTTACTGGTTTGATAGATACTGATGGAAACCCTGAAAGTATGCCCTTCAGGCATCTTTGAGGCCTGAACTCATCCCTGAGGCTCAACTTTCAACCAAACAATGTACAGGCCTTTAAAGTGAACACTAACACCTGGGAGGTATATGCTCCTTAGAGCAGTGAATCATAGCAGATCAGGAAGGTAACATTTGACTAGGCATAAAGCTCAGAAGACAGGAAGGGACAGGTAAGAAGGATAAATAGAATCAGCAAACACAGGGAGCAAATGGGAGAGTGCTGTTACTTTGTGGGGATTGCAGTCAATGTCACAAAGCAAAGTATATGTGAATTGTTGGATGGAAAGCCAATGTGCTCTGTAAACTTCACCCAAGTCACAATAAAAAGTTGAAAATAAATAAATGATTATGCAACCTAAACAGCTTTTTCGTTTACTTGTTAGATGTGGGTGGGGCTAAAGACAGTGTCTGAGACAGATGTTCTTTGGAGTAAGACTCTGGGCTGGCTTAGTGACATCATGCAAGAGTTTGCTTCAGACCCATGCCTTTTCATATGTCTTGTAATGACAGATCTACCACCTGGATTCCTCCATCAAACCAGGAACAATATGGATACCACAAGGATAAATCTGCCTGCCACATCTGGAGCATTACAATATGACTCTATTTCCATCAACTCATGTCTAACTCATAGCAACCCTATAAGATAGAACAGATTTGTCCCATAGAGTTTCCAAGCTTATAAACCTTTATGGAAACAGACTGCTACATCTTTCTCCTTTGGAGCACCTGGTGGGTTTATATTGCTGACCTTTTGGCTACCAGTTGAACACTTAACCACTGCTACCACGGCCCCTTTACAATATAAAACTTATAGGAATTAACTTGTAGACCTGTAGTCAAATAGAAAATAGAGTGTATTTCTTGTTTTGATTGTAAACAGAAGGGACTTAATTGGTTTAAGAGAATTGTGGAGACTGGAAATATAGATCAAAGAAGGAAGAAAATGTGTTGCTGAGATTCTTTGATATTTGTAAATTGACTCTTTGGAATAGTAGAGACCAAGGATAGGGGGAGGAAGAGTCTTTAGGGTGGATCAGCCCTTGAAAATGTAATATAATCCCTTCCTTCCTTTTTGTTACAAAAGGAAATGAAGTCCAGGAAGGCCAGTTGTCTCTGAGGAGGCCCCAAGTCTAGTGCTCATCCATCCAGTAAGTCCAGATGAATCTGAGACACATGTCCCTGGTTTAAACCAGCTTGAGGTTTTCCCGAGTTCCTTTGGTTAGTTTGCTTTGCTTTGAACTCTTCACTATTAGTGCTGATTGAGAAGTAGACTCTGAGCTGGTGTGGCTTTGCTCAGCAATTTGAGCTCCAGGATTGAGGACAGAGATCTGAAGAAAGAGGATTGGGAGGGACAGGAGAGGCAGTTCCTGGGTCTGCTCCACCAGAGCCCACACAGGCTCAGGTTTCTCTAGTCCAGGGATGTACTGGGAGGCCCAGTCCCTATTTTGAGAAGTAGTTCATGATGAGGTTATCAAGTGTCATATTTTCAGCAAAGAGTTAGAGGCACCCTAGGCTAAGTCTTAGCCCAGAAAATGCTCATAGCAAAACACACTGGCTCTGGCCTATGTTTCTGCATGTTTTCATGTCTTTTGACACTCTTGTACGTAAGGTTTTGGCTCTATTTTTTTGCTGAAGGTATCTTTAATTAAAGTCATCTTAAATCAAGTGTCATTTCCATTTATTTTTGGCAGTCAAAGGTTTGTTTATTAGCAGAGACAGAAATCTGATCACTAAGTGATTAAATTTGAGGTAGTAAATATATGGATTGGTGTCCCTGGGTGGTGCAAATGGTTAAAGCACTCAGCTGCTAACCATGTTTATCCAGAGGCACCTCAGAAGAATGCCACACTTCCAAAAACTCAGCCATTATTGAAAACCCTGTGGAGTTATACTCTGATACACATGAGTTGCATTAGTCAGAGCTGATTATGGCAATTTGCTTTTATTAAAAAACATTGTTTAGCAAATATACACAAGCTCTGGTGGCATAGTGCTTAAGGCATTTGACTGCTAACCAGAAAGTTGGAAGTTCAAACACACCAGCCCTTCCTCAGAAGGAAGATTGGGCAATGTACTTTGTAGAGATACCACCTTGGAAACCCAAGGAATGGTCACAATGAGTCAAATAGTACTTGACAGTAGTGAGTTTGGTTTTTGGTGAGTAGCGGTAACTTCTAGATTCTGAGAAAATACTGCTTAGTTACTACACAGGCACAGAAATCAGACATGCTGTATAAGACATCACATGAGGGACCATTACCTATATATTGTCTTTCTCTGAACCATGATTTTATGTGAGTTCATGGCCCCAAGTGAAGGGATTTGGATTCATTTTCCTGAGAACTTTCAGAGCTCTTTCTGTTCCAATCAGTTATGGTCTTATATTGAAAGTTGGATAGTCAGATTTCACTGCTTTTCAGTTATTTACAAAAGTACATAAAAATAGAATGGGCTTATCAGTAAGCAGCTGTGATGAATTTCAGAGTGTATGGCTTTCTATATAACTTTTTGTCCCGGACTTTTATCGTAGGATCCCCACTTGAGTTTTTTTTTTTTTTTTT
>NW_006921702.1:6152566-6165096 GCF_000298275.1 Orycteropus afer afer | reverse complement strand
AATTATTTATTGTTTGTATTTATTTTATCTTGCACTATCATTTCTACAGCTTTACATTTGTAATTTACTCCTAGTCATTTCCATACCAGCACTAGTGCCAGTTCCTGTCGAGTTGACTCCAAATCAGGGTATGTCAAAGTAGAACTATGTATGCTCTTTAGGATTTTCCACGGCTGATTTCCCAAAAGTAGATTGCTAGACCTTTCTTCAAAGGTGCCTCTGGGTGAGAAAATCCAGCTTTTTTCCACTACCCAGGGATGCTTATCATTTTCATATTTATCTCTTATTTAATGCCTTTATCACTGAACTAACATAGAACTCCTCTGATAGTTCCATGGGACATAGCTACTGATGGCCAGACAGCCCAGGCAGAAATTTAATGAACATTTGGGAAAATGTCATAAACATACCAGGTCAGTGTATTTATATAGAAATAAAAAAATTCCTTGCTACCCAAATACACATTTAGGAATAAGATGAGAGGGGTCAGTCTTCCCCTTGCATCATCTCTCAGGCCCTAAGCTGTGGTTACATTTCTAGTCTTTCCACAATTCATAACTAGATGGATCCTGAGAGATTCTAAATTCTGCCCTCTCCTTATATTTCATGATCCTCTAGAAAAAGGGGAAAAGGAAGGAACGTAGTCTTGTATGATGAATCCTTTCTTTCTTTCTTTTTTTTTTTTTTCCTACTGCTCTCTTCTCACTCTCTTTTTTCTGACCCTTTCCATTTTGACTGAGGACATGGCAGTAAGGATGACGATAATGATCAGGAGTCTATTTGTTGAATGAATTGGACTCTGTGGATTATAATCATGTCTCTGCTAGTTCTCTTCTCCTGGAAGATGTCTTGGGCAGATCCTATAGTCCATAGCTCCATATCATCTATATGAATATGACCTCATTTTTCATATTTTCAAAAGTTTAGCCTGATCTATATCAGAATGGCAATTCCAGGTCTACCTGAAGCTTTTAACTTTCTCACCCATAGAACCATGCTCAGAGCCTGGGCTAGAGAAGCCAGGAACCATTCTACTCTTTCAGGGTCTTTCTCCTCCTCAGGGTGCTGCTTCTGGCCTGAGGATGGGAAAGAGGCAGTAAAGACCAAGATCAAATATGTTTCCCCTTCTGGTGCTCTCTGCTGTTCTCTCACTGTTGTCGAGGTACCCTCCAGTATAGCTGGCAGCCAGACACTGTGTCACTCCTTTGGGGTTGGCTTGTGAATGTGTAAGGACCCCCCTGAGTTTTTCCCCTGTTACACTTTCCCATGTGTGCCTGCAGCCCCTTCAAGCTTAGGCCTCAGCAGGTAGCCCTCATGCTCAGGTATCTTCAAAGCCTTTCAGGGCAGCTGTGCCCTGCATCATCCTCCTGCTTTGGAAGCATGGCATCCACATGCAGCAGAGTAGACCTGCATGCTGCCCAACTGTTGACATAGGCAGCTTAGGCCAACCACCCTCCCTTCTCCTTCAAGATTCTGGAGACAAAACAGGCATCAGTTTCTGTTTCTGTCCTTCCCTAGCCCCATGCAGGATCCTGAGTGGTGATTGCTGAAGCTTGTGCTCATGAAGCCTCATTGTACTTGACGGTCCTAGGCCTGCATTTGTTCAGCTTTGTAAACATTGATGGGGTTGGGAGTCCAGGCTCCATGTCGGCCACCGTTCACCCCACCTACCCCACATCTGGTTTTTCTGAGGACCATGTTGTCTAGTTTTGGGAAGGTGGAGGATCAGCTTAGGGGAAGAGATACTGTAGTGCCCTTCCTGGACCAACATGCTGGGCCATGGTGACTCTTCATTTTCTTTTTGGTACCTAGTTTTTTCTTTAAAATTCTAGAAAGAGGATGGGAAGCTGTTGTTGGGAGACTTAGATTTTCTGTACTATAGCACCTGCAGTGGTGTTTTGAGCATGTGGAGTATGGGTATGCTTGTCTCCACATTGAAGCTTTAGTCCTGAACAGGATACTGATACTGAGAGCTTGTATATTAGCCACTGTAGCATGAAGCTTTACAAGAATGAAATCACTAAATCTTTATACCTTTCTTCTGGAAGGTCATTGTTATCCTTATTATACAGATGCAGAATTGGACACTGCAGAAAGTTAGATAAATTATGAGATGTCACTCCTCTGGGTAATAAGAATGCTGGGGTTTGAACCCTGGCAGCATGTATGGAGGATCTTAAAAGTAGCCAAAAAGTTTGAACTTAACCCAGGGTCAATGGGCAACCCCTGTGATGTTTTCATCAGGGAGAAGGTTTGTTGGATGGACTAAAGAGGGGCTGAGGCAGGTAATGACAGAGAATCCTTAGGAATCACCTCTCTATTCTGGGAGAGAGAGAGAGAGCAACAGGTGAACAAAGAAAGGAATAAGAAGGAAGTAAAGGAATAGGAAGGAAGGGATAGGCATTCACTATACCTAAGCAGAGTAGACATCCACCTGGCACAGCTACTGGGTTTAAGCGTTGAGGGAAGCAGAGTCCAAGATGACTGTGAGGAGGCAGGCTTGGCAAATAGTAAAGCCACTGGCCAAAACTGAAAGGCAGGAGGAGTGATATTGCATAGAAGAGGCCTCTCCAGAACTCACTGGGGTCTAGGCACCAACAAACTGTGTAGGTCTCACTGGTCGTGGAAGAATAAAACTGTGACTAAGCGACCTCTATGCAGTGGGAAAGAGAAGGAGGCAAGCATCATATTGGTGAAAGGAAGCTGGTGGGCTCACACTCCTTCTTTCTTTGGGGCTGTGCCAGACTGACTGTGTCTCCCAATGGGTGAGGGAAATCAACCAGGGCTTGGGGGTTATTGTCAGGGACACACAGTTAACTCAGGGACACTGCAACCATGCAGAGAAGATTTCAGGGGGGAATCCTGGCAGACACACCCCTCATTCCCAAACCTAATGTGCCCTTGTTTGGTCCCTGAGCCCTTGGCGTGGTCCAGAGACATAGGCATGTTAGTTCATAGTAGTCTGTGTGTGTGTGTGTTTATCTGTTTGGCAGCTTTATTTGTAGTGCTGGGACAGTGGCATTTGGCAGAAATTGAATATGGATTGCAAGCATGAGAAAACACACATTGGATAGAGTAGCTGCAAGAAAACAGTCGCTTTTATTTATTTATTTAATGGGGAATAGAGGAATTGAGGAGAAAAGTCAAAACTCCTTCAGGGAAAAAACAGTACTAAATCATCCCTGGGAGATGGCAAGGATTGCTTTATTCAAGGTCGGTTTGCCAACTTAAAGATCTGGCTTGTATATCAAAGTTAGCCAGCTCCTCTCCTCTAAGAGCACTGCACAGGTAGACCTTAAGGTGGGGTGGGCACAACATGGAAGGCAGATGGGGCTGTGCCAGACACTTGCCCTAAAGATAGCCTTGGAGTGGTCCCTTTTCTTTCTCCCTAATCCTTTGTTTTAAATTTTCATTTTCCTGATTTAGCATGTTTGAAATTGAGAAAGTGAAACAAAAAAATTGATTCTCTGCCTTTTTGCTAAATGACTTAATTTAGTTTTCTAGAAATGCACACAGCATGAGGACACTTTGGTATATTCAGGGCAGCTTCCAGGCTGCAGGCTGGTTGAGGAGTGCTGCATCAGGTGGCACCTTTATTAATAAGTTACTAGGCTAGGTCGGATCAGGGGCCTTGGCTGGTTCTCATGGCACAGCTTTGCCTTCTATAACCCAGAGAAACACCAGGAACTGCTTCTTCCCTTTGGCCCCTGGGATTACCTTGGCTACATGATAAAGAGGGACTCCTTATTCTTCTTTTGGAGGTGCCAAATGAGCATATTTGAGACCACAGCAAAGGCCAGCCTGAGATGTATGAAAACATGCCCAGGTGGTTTGGGAACCAGTAAGTTTTTTCATCTATTTAATTTGATAAGAATGTTCAAATCTCAGTAAACTAGCACTACCTACTTTTGGGAAAGAGATATCTTCTTTATGTAACTTTCCACAGTGCACTCACCCTTATTTTTATCTGATTATTGGTGTATGAGCTACTGTGCTCAGTGTAAGCGTTGATATTTGCTGATAGTTAAATGATCCACACCTATGGGCACTTTCTTAACTTAATGGAAGTTGGGTAATAGCTGTGGGACTCAGCTCTCAAATGTTACTCTGAATATTGACGAGTGATGAGATAGCAGCCTTCCCATATAGAACGGCACTTGAGTTTAGAATTTGCTCAGAGAGATGGATAGCTTTTGTTATTATGCCTTTGAGAATTGTATCGAGAAAGCTAATCTTTTTATGTTTAATTACAGAAAGTTTCTACCACCTCCAGGTCAAAACTGTGAAATTCCATTGTGAGTAGGATTTCTTAGCATTGGTTTGATTGAATTGCAGCATAAATGAGGTTTTATTAGGCATCTTGAGAAACCAGCTTCTATTCTACCCTCATGGAGACAGGAGGTTCCCTCAGTGCTTTTAAAAAAAAAAAAAATGTTAATCTCAAACAGTGATCTTAATAAAAATAATAAATAATCATTATACGCACAGTCATTGAGCACTGATGGTGTACCAGAAGCATGCCAAACTTTACATGTATTGTCTTGTTGAATCCTCATGCTAACCCCATTGGATATGTGCTGAAATTTCTCTCAGCTGAGCTCTGGAGGAAAATGAGGCTTACAAATTTTCAGTAATTTGCACAAATAAAGTAACCTGCTGGAGCACATACAGATCATCAGTATTATAGCTAGTAGTTATTATTGTGATCTGCTATAAAGCTGGCCCTGGACTCATGGCAGCTCCATGAACAACAGAATGAAACAGTACTGAGTCCTGTGCTATCCCCGTGATCGGTTATGGGCCAGATTGTTGTGATCCATAGGGTTTTCACTGGCTGATTTTTGGGTGTAGATCGCCAGGCCTTTCTTCCCATTCTATCTTAGTCTAGAAGCTCCACTAAACCTAGCATCATAGCAACACACAGTCCTCCACTGATAGATGGTGGTGGCCATGCATGAGGTGTGTTAGCCATGAATTGAACCCTGGACTCCCATATAGAAGGCAAGAATTTTACCACCGAACCACCACTGATTCATATTGCAGTTATATTTGAATGTAAATCTTTCTGAGTCCAGAGCATGGACTGAGACTTGGGAAATGCTTTGAAGCCATAAAAGGATGTTCTGGATAGATTTTTAAAAGACTGTGCCATCCACAGTGCTTCCCTGAAATGCAGCACTTCTATGGTAGAGGCATCACTCCTGGTTACTGGAATAATGTGGGGTGTTTCTCTGTTGTCTTTATGCCACACATTTCCTTCCAACTCCTGCTGAGTGGTTATTTCTCTGGGAACATGGCCACTGAATTTGAATGATTCATAGATAAGATTTAAGCTCTTATCTAGATTTTCTGTTAAATGTTGCTCTTGTTTTAAGTTTTGTCAGGGCAAAGAGTATAGAAAACAGCAGATGGACTATTGTGATTTCTCTTCTGTATTAGAAGCAACTGTTACATTGTCCTGAACTTGAGAGATGCTGAGCTCTGAGAGAAAGTATTTCAGAAACTTTTCCTGGGGTCCTCAAGCTCCCAAAATGATTTGCAGAAATCGTGTGTTAGGAACATGCACCTTAGTGCATCATGCCTGGGAAAGAGTCCTCATTGAGCCCCTGACCCTAAAGATGTTTAGGAATGTTGAGGACTGATCTGAGTGAGGCCTGTTCTAGCTAAGCAACCTACCTTTGATCTCTCCATGACTCTACCACTGGTTCCTCTGTTCTATGAGGGAGTTGAACACAGGTCCTATGATCCTGTCTGAACAATGTAGAACCTTGAACACTGAGGGCTTATATTCTAACTTAGAATAAGGATGACTTTGGAGCAGTCTCTACAATTATGTCTGGAAACCTGGGCAGAGTGGTGCTTTCTAGCCAAACCAACTCTAAGGACAGCTGACATTGCTGGGCACCAACATTCTTGGTCAAGCCTTCAGAGTCTGGACATCTCAACATCATTTTGCCAGATACCCTGGGATTTTTTTGCTTAAGAAATAGTTAAGGAGGGAGCAGTGGTATATAATGCTTAAGACAGCATTCCAGACTCAGAAAGATCTTGGCTCATACTCCGTTCTTACCAGCTGTATAATTATGAGAGTTACTTAACTTGTCTGATCCTAAGTTAGTTAATGTATGAAATGAGAACAGTAAACTTGTCATATGAAGTTTGAAGATTAAAAGAAATAACATATTATGTGTTTAATATAGTGACTGACAAGTTAAGTGCTCAAAAAGTAAACTGAAGAATAATAGATTAATGTTAAATTTAGAGATGTGGGGAGTGAGGTTTACTCATTAACTTCTTTGGCAGCCTGTCCTATCTGCCTTGAGTAGCACTTTGCTGTCCTCTTGGTGTTAGGCCTGAGTTTCTAGACATCTACTTTGCCTTAGTTACTAACAAAATTGGGCAGCTGAATCCAAGTTGAGAGGAACTCATTCATTCATTCACTCAAACAGTTATTGAATTACCCTTTCTGTGTGCCTGGCCCTCTGATTGTCAATGATGAACAAAAAAGGCATGGTTCCTATCCTCTTGGAGTTTAAGTCTAGGGCCATGGCTGGCTATGAACAGCAAACAGAAATTTGTAAATGGGAATTGGGAGATGTACCTTGAAGCAAATCAATAAGGTGTCCTCGTAGAGAATAACATGGGGAACTTGTTGAGAGTTGGGAAAAAAGCCTTTCTGAGTGGACATTTAAGTGTGGGTCATGAGCATTGGCAAGGAGTTGAGTGGGAAGAGCATTTAAAGCAGGAAGGAAAGCATGTACGAAGGCCTTGAGGTGGGAAAGCTTTACAGAATAATAATGTGGTGTGAGCTGAGAAGATTTGAGGCACGTAGGTGGATGATGTGGGCATGCTCAGAGCTGTTGTAGTCATACTAAGGTGTTTTATTTTCTAAAGATACAAAGACAGGCAGTAAAGAATGTTAAGCAGAGGCTTAATATGTATTTTGATTTGTGTTTTAAAATGATAGGTCGTATGCAGAATCCATCGGAAGCAAGTGGTGACAGGTGGAAGGAACCTGTAGAAACATCCAGAGATTATGAGTAGGAATTTTGTCTAATGGTGGCAGATTCTTTACCTTGCTTCTGCTCTAGATTGCATTAAAGCCACTCCAGAACTTTTTGGAATATCTCCTTCGTTGTCCAATAAACCAAAAACCCATTGCCATCAAGTCTGTTCCGACTTATAGTAATACTATAGTGCAGAGTGGAACTGTCCCATAGAGCTTCTAAGGATATAATTACAGAAACAGACTGTGACATCTTTCTCCTGTAGAGTGGCTGGTAGGTTTGAACCACCAGCCTTTTAGTTAGCTGTCCAGTGCTTAACTACTGCACTACTAGGGCTCCTTTCTGTGTCCCATTTGAGAGAGAAGGCCTTTTAGCAGTAGTGCCATACCCTGTCCTTTGCTCTTGGCCATGGTGGAGAGGAGAACAATGTGCTTATCATCCTGTGCATTGTTGCCTCAGATATTCCAGGATAGTTGTGAAGGGCATCCTTTCCATCTGGCTGTTTCTATGGTATTCTGTATTTACTTTTCTCTCCCTCATTTCTATCAATTAAGTAATTGATATTCTTATATAAGGAGCTCTGGTGGCATAGTGCCTAAGGCATTTGACCCCTAACCAGAAGGCTGGCAGTTCAAACCCACCAGTGACTCTTGGGAAGGAAGATGGGGCAATCTACTTCCATAGTGACACTGCCTCAGAAACCCAAAGAGGGGTTGCTATCAGTCGGATCTGATTTGATGACAGTGAGTTTATTTTTTTTGTTTGTTTGTTTTTAGTCTGTATTATCAGGGCCCAAGACTTCTGATTAGACAATTGAGGTGGAGGTCAGAAGGATGTGGGATAGACTGCTTTCCCATCTTTCCAACAGTGTATCTCAAAAGAGAGCAGTGTTTAACCCTTTGGTCCACACACATGGCTGTGGATCTGTTATAGTAAATTAAATGTATTACAATTTTCCTAAATACCTACATACATGAAGCTAAACATAATTCCTTTTACAACTAGAAAAGTAAAACAAATTTACAAATTAAACTCAAAACCACTGTAGCAGGTTATAATTGCTAACATTTAGTATGAACTCGAGCACTAGCTGGTCCCTGGGGTAAGCACTTTTACATTTGATCTTTGTAGCAGTCCTGTGAGGTTACTCCTGTTTTCCAGATAAGGAAACTGAGACACAGAAGGATTATGTAACCTGCTGATATCACACAGCTAGTAAATGGTTGAGCCAGGATTTGAACCCAGGCTCCTGACTATGTAGCCTTCACTCTGAATCACAACTCTATACTGCCTGTCTGGCACTAATGATTTTTGGCTTGAAATCACCAACTTTTGGTAATTTCCTTAATGTGCACATTTCGTTTAGTTTTAAGATAAAGGCCATCATTTAAGGCAGTGACATCTCCATCACAGTTGCTTTTCCTTTTTAATGCAAATAACTAAAGAAGATTCCATTAATATTATGGATCAATTTAATAATATACCTATGTGCAATGCTGAAAATGGTTAAATGAAATTCCTTGTTGCCTGTTTAATATTCAGACCAAACCAAACTCACCACCATCAAGTCATTTCCAACTCATAGTGATCCCTATTTGGATTCCAAAGCTGTAAATCTAAAGAGGGGGCTCTGGTGGCATAGTGCCTAAGGCATTAGACTGCTAACCAGAAAGCTGACAGTTCAAAACCACCAGCCACTCCTTGGAAGGAAGGTTGGGCAACCTGCTTCCATAGTGATACTGCTTCAGAAACCCAAGGTGGGGTTGCTATGACTCAGATCTGACTCGACGGCAGTGACAGCCAGCCAAATCTAAAGATAAAACAGACTGCCTCATCTTTCTTTAACAGAGTGGCTGGTGGGTTCAAACCACAGACCTTTAGGTGAACAGCCCATTGCCTTAACCACTACACTACCAGAGCTCCTTTTTAACACTACACACAGCTAATTAACAAAGGCAGCACCATCTCAACAATTCTCTGGCAGCAGGGAAAAAGCAAAATCTACTCTCAAGCAGTGCCGAGCCCTAGGGATCATGAATTGATTCACTTGACCCAACACTTTTCTCTGTTTGAACTACCATGGATCCTTAATTCCTTATTCTGTACAGGACCTCATTTCACTCTCTGTTGCCCACTTGGTCACAAACCCAAACCCTGGTGCTGAATAGTGTAGCTCTGGGCTAGAATCCAGATGACCTGAGTGAGCAGGTATTAATGTAAAGAAGTTAAAATAATAGTACATATTTTAAGAAATCTTTTACCCTTTAGACAGCCAACAAATCTATTTGGAAATTTTTAGGAATTAGTAAATTCCAGTTTTAAAAAATAATGCATTGTATATTAGGGAAGTATTTTTTTGCATGTTTTTCTTACACTTATGAATTACATGATTATCTCAAAAATCTTTGAAGTATCTGCTTAAAAATATAAATAGGAATATTTAATTACATTTTCACTTCACTCTTGAACTTGTTCAAACTTGTCCAAACCATGACTTGTCCAAGGTCTTGTGATCAAAATACACAGAATGGTGAATCTCAACCCCATGCCCACATATTTTGAGTATTTAGTAAAATACTAAAGCATAAAAGATTCCCACAGTTTCAGGATGCAATCTTTTGCCATAAATGTATTTAGCACAGTGATAAATAAATGATAAATTTCCTTATTTATCAGATACCCTTTTATGGGTATGAAGTCTCTATTGAACTTTCTCAGTGGGAAGACTTCCTCTTATAAGCTACACAGTGAAAGATAATTGGCTTTAGAAAGTATTAAAAAGTGTTAATGTGTGTGTAGTAAAGATATGATAGTTGTATGTATACAGTTTTGTGTAAAAAAGTGACAGGTATGGTGTTGATCATTTTACGTGCATTACCTAATTTAATCCTCACAAAAACTCATAAAAGGTATTTTCATCCCATTCTCCATTTGTGGAAAAACAAGCTCACAAAAAGCATGACTTGTCCAAGTTCTTGTGATCAAAATACACAGAATGGTGAATCTCAAGCCCATGCCCACATCTTTTGAGTATTTAGGTGCCTCCACGTTGGAAAAGCACTGAATTGATTATATACCAGTACCTTCTAGCCAACTGTGTGCATATGATGAGATAGCTCTAAGAACAGTGTTTTCAAAGTATATTATATTGTTTTCACTGGAACCGAGGGTAATTGTACCCTGGAGGCAGATGGCTTGAGTCCCTCTCATCCCTGATGATTTACCGATCTAAAGTGCTAGATGGAGTAGGGAGTGGGTACAGTGGCCTGCAGTCTTAGAGATTCACACCGCATATCATACCCACTTCCACTGACCTGGCTGCATGTAGGGCCCTCATCTTCATCTCTGCCAATCTGACCCACAGTTCTTGCTTTCTGGCCTCTTATCAAAATGGAAATACAGTATGGTGTCTAAGTCTGCACTTGATGTTGCTTGGAAAGTGTCTCTCCTTTTAGGGGTAGGTTGTAGGGGTGGCATGGAGCTGCAGCTGGTGCCAAGTGCACAAGAATCTGTGTTCTTCTCTCTGGACATCTCCCTCTCTAAGTGTTTCCGTTATGAAGGCTAGCATTCTTTCAGAGATTCTCTTTCTGATTTTAACCTGTGCTCAGACTCCTTTCTCATTAGCTTTTAATTCAAATACAGGATAGTCAACAAACTGCAGCACATACTATTCTCAGGAAAAACTTTAGTTGTTCCAGAGTCTTGTTCATGTATATCCTTCTACCTCTAACTCTTGGTAAACTCTTTCCCTCTCTACTGCCTGTGAAAATCCTTTGCATCTTTAAAGGCTAAGCCACAGTGCCATCTCTTTACCTCTCTTTCTCTTCCTTGGACTGAACGTAGATTTGATCATCATCTTCCTTGAATTGTACTTGTTTGTAAACTTGTCTTCCCGAAATCAGTAATGTGTGTGTGTATGCACATGTATGCATACATGCATGTACATACTGCTCAAGGGCAGACACTACATTTGGTTCATCTTTGTCCATAGGAAACCCCCACAGTTCTTGCCAGGGTGCCAAGGTCTCCTGTAATCTAGTCTGTGCCTAGCTCCCAGCCTCATTTCAAGCCACCTTCTCTTGGGTTCCCTGTGCTTCAGTCTTCTGATACTTTTTCTGTCATCCCAAGCTTCTCCTCACCTTGGTGCCACCAGAATGTCCTTCCTTGTCTGGGAGATCCTCATACAATCTTTATTTTGCTACCTCCTACTTATTTTTAAAATTACCAATGGAAAGTCATTTCCCAAAATGTCCTTAACTTAATCAATTGAGATTCCTTTATAGTTATTTCATAACACTTCTTCTTGTACTTCATCATACATATCAGAGTTTTGCTGTCGTCCATTTAAAAATATTTCTTTGTGCTTTTACCTATTTAATATCAATGTACCCTCCCGCTCCCTAACCTTTGTGAGGCAGAATCACTGGCATTTAAAAAGTGTGAGTCAAATGTTTCTTTAATTGGTGGATAGTGCCTTCCCAGATATGGTTTTTCTCTTGCATGTAGGAGAGGCTAAATAAGTGTGCGCATTAATGTTTGTTTGTATCATTACTAAAGTCCTGTTGCTTTTGTCCTTTCTTTGATGCTTCCCCTAAAGCAGGGTTTCTCAGATGTTGATGCACCATGAATCATAGGAGAGAATGTTTAAATGTAGAGTCAGATTGAAGAGCTGTGAGGCCTCAAAGTCTGCAGTTTTTGATTAATAATGTTGGAGAATTCCCAAGAAGGAAGTGTATAGGCATCTCCCAGAGAATCTGTCTTGCAACCTTGGTAGGCCTGAGTCAGAGGCTTGTCTGGCTGCTGGCAGGAGAAGTGATGGTCTTTTTGAGAAGAGGTGACATCTGGAACCAGATGCAGTTGTAAATAATTCCCAAACTCCCCTCTAAGGGATGCAAACCTCTTAATGCTAAAGAACTTCAGGGAATCAACACTTTAAACCAACATCTCCAACAATTAGAAAAAGAACAGCAAGAAAAGCTGTCAGTCGCTGGAAGAAACGCAATAATAAAGATAAGAGCAGAAATCAATGAAACAGAAAATAAAAGGGCAATAGAAAAAAATCAAGACCAGAAGTTGGTTTTTTGAAAAGATCAGTAAAATTGACAAACCACTGGCAAATATAATAAAGGAAAAGAGGGAAAGAAATGAAATGGGTGACATCACAACAGAAACAACTGAAATAAAAAGGATAATAACAGGATACTATGAAGAACTGTACTCCAATAAATTTGAAAATCTGGAAGAATTGGACAAATTTCTAGAAATACAACACTAACCTAAACTAACACAGACTGATGTGGAAAAGTTGAACAGGTCCATCACAAAAGAAGAAATTGAACAGATCATCAAAAAATTACCAACAAAAAAATGTCCTGGCCCAGACGGTATCACTGAATTCTACTGAAAATTAGAGAAGAACTGACACCAATCCTACTCAAACGATTCCAAAATATAGAAAAGGGTGGAATCATCCCTAACTCATTTTATGAAGCAAGCATAACCTTAATACCAAAACCAGGCAAA
>NW_006921702.1:6147679-6152143 GCF_000298275.1 Orycteropus afer afer | reverse complement strand
CAGACAAGGATGCCCTCTATCACCACTTCTATTCAGCATTGTACTGGGAGTCCTTGCCAGGGCCATAAGGCATGAAAGGGCAATAAAAGGCATCTAGATTGGTAAGGAAGAAGTCAAACTATCTGTATTTGCTGATGATCTGATCCTTTATCTAGAAAACCCAAGAGACTCAGTCAAAAATCTACTGGAACTAATTGAGAGATTTAGCATTGTGGAAGGCAACATCCAAAAATCAGTTGGATTCCTCTACACCAGCAAAGAGATTGTTGGAAAAGAAATAAGGAAATCAATACCATTTACAATAGCTACCTACCTAAATAAATAAATAAATACTTGGGAATAAATCTTACCAGGGACACAAAAGGCCTGTACAAAGAAAACTATAAAAAACTACTTCAGGAAGCCATAAGAGATCTACATAAATGGAAGAACATCCCATGCTTGTGGATAGGAAGATTGAACATTGTGAAAATGTCAGTTCTACCCAAAGCAATCTATACATTCAATGCAATCCCAATCCAGATCTCATCAACACTCTTTAGGGATGTGGAAAAACCAACCACTAACTTTATATGGAAAGGAAAGAGACTTTGGATAAGCAAAGTACTATTGAAGAAGAAAAACAAAGTAGGAGGTCTCACACTGCCGGATCTCAAAAACTACTATATAGCCACATTAGTCAAAACTGCCTGGTATTGGTATAATGACAGACACATATACCAATGGAATAGAATTGAGAACCCAGGAATAGATCCATTGACCTATGGTCAGCTTATTTTTGACAAAGGCCTGAAATGCATTAAATGGGGATGAGAATGTTTAATAAATGGTGCTGGGAAAACTGAATATCCATTTGCAGGAAAGGGAAACAAGATCTGTACCTCATACCATACACAAAAACTAATTCCAAATGGATCAAAGACTTAAATGTGAAACCTAAAACTATAATGTTCCTCTAGGATAAACTAGGGGCAATTTTAGGGGCCCTAATATATGGCATAAATAGACTCTCAGGTATAACCCAAAATGCACAAACAGTAGAAGACAAACTACATGAATGGGACCTTCTAAAGAACAAATTTTTGTGTGCTTTCAAAGACTTTTCCAAAAGAGTCAAAAGAGAAACTACAGATTGGGAAAATATATTTGGCAATGACATATCTGACAAGGGACTTATCTCTAGAATTTATGGAAAACTCCATCACCTCAATAACAAAAAGACAAACGATCCAATTAAAAAATGGGCAGAAGACATGAATAGACACTTCACCAAGGAGTATGTTCAGGTGGCCAACAAACATATGAAGAAATGCTCATGGTCATTAGCTATTGTTGTTATTGTTGTTATGTGCCGTTGAGTTGGACCCGCTTCATAGTGACCCCTCCTTGGATTTCCGAGGCAGTATCACTGCGGAAGTAGATTGCCCCATCTTCCTTCCGAGGAGTGACTAGTGGGTTTGAACCACCAGCCTTCTGGTTAGCAGTTAAGTGCCCTAGGCATTAAGCTACCAGAGCTCCTCATTAGCCATTAGAGAAATACAAATCAAAACAACAATGAGATAGCATCTTTTCCAGCACTAGTAGCAAAGTTCAACAAGATGCAAAATAACAAATGCTGGCGAGGAAGTAGAGAGATTGGAACTCTCATACACTGTGTGGGACTGTAAAATGGTGCAACCACTATGGAAAACAGTATGGTGATTCCATAAAAAGTTGGAATTAGAAATACCATTTGACCCAGCCATTCCATTACTAGGTATATATCCTAAAAAAGTGAGAGCCATGAGAAGAACAGACATATGCACACCAATGTTCATCGCAGCACTATTTACAATAGCCAAAAGATGGAAACAACCTAGGTGTTCATCAGCTGAGGAATGGATAACCAAACTTTGGTACATACACACAGTGGAATACTGTGCAATCCTAAAGAATATCCTAGAATCTGCAAAACACCACATAACATGGACAAAGTTGGAGGACATTTTGCTGAGTGAAATAAGTCCATCACAGAAAGACAAATATTGTGTTAGTCCATTATTGTAAAAATCAAGGAAAGGTTTATCTATAGAAGGAAATTTTCTTTGTTGATTACCAGGGGTGGGAGTGGAGAGGAGGGAACACTGTTAGATAGGTAGAGATAAGTATTGATTTGGGTGAAGAGAAGGGCCATGTACCAAATGTGAGTGATCAACATGTTGGCATTGAGGAAGAGGAAGACATAGAGAGGTACATGGGAGGTACCAACAACAAAGATGAACCCTTTTGCACGTACAGTACTGAATTGTCAGTGAAGGCAAACATGGGTATACGGTTGGATAGATGGGTGGACAGGCTGAACTGTTAGGTATGTCCATGAAGCAGGAACTATACCCAAGACCATGTATAGGGTTGTCAGTAAGTGGTCCTATAAGTATATTTGTATGATCTGAATTCCCAGGTGTATAGTAGAGTTGACAAGGGGCAAGGTTGTAGTCACTTCTTGGTCATAGCTAGCTATTCAGAGGGACTGAGTAGTTGAACCTGTGGGCTTGGGACCAGAGTCACAGGGAACATGAAGCTCAATTGGCCTAACATACTACACAAAACATTGTTCCACCTCCTACTTTGGTGATTAGTGACTGGGATCTTAAAAGCTTGCAAGCAACCATCTACAAGCAATAATGGGTCTCTCCTTGTCCACAGCAAAGAAGAATGAAGAAAACCAAAGATTCATGCAAAGAATCACGCCTGGTGATTGATACACCATGCGATCCACAGCCGATATGACTATGAGATCAGAAGAACTAGATAGTGCCCAGCTACCACTGTCCACCACTTGGAGGGGGATCTATGTAGGAGATCCTGGATAGAGAGGGAAAACAATGTGGAACAAAATGTAATATCATTTGGGAAAAAAAAGGGGGACCAGGTGTGCTGGTCTGATAGAGCCTGGTGGAACCACTGAGACTATTGCCCCTAGCTGCCCTTCAGGTCTGGAATTGAACCCACACCTGTGGCTTCCAGCCATGCGGAAGACAGGCATAGGAATTGAACATTTACCTGAGGTAAATACACTCTTTGGAGAGAACAATCATGGGAGAAAGAAGGGCTGTTTATGCACAGAGAGACAGCTCAAGGGGCAGGGGTGCGTGGAGGGATGAACACAGGGAAGAGATGACTGTTGGGAGGAAGTGGGAGGGGAGCTGTTGCATTGTGGTGAATTGTGGTCAATGTCATGACACAAAGTGTATGTGAACTGCTGTATGGAAAGTGAATTTGCTCTGTAAATTTTCACCCAAATCACACAAATACACAAAGAAGAACTTCAGGGAGAGGATGGGAGACTTCTTTCTGTCTGCATCCTAAAGGGACCATTTAACTAGAGTGTGCTTCACAGGGGATTAGGAACCAGGAGGTGCCAGAGTGTGCCTTAAAGCAGATGCTGTTTATGAGCAGCCTGCCAGAGCTGCCAACATGGTGAATGGGCATAAATCATGTAGCCATGTCATTTAGTGATCTGGCATCCATGTAACTCTTTACTTCATAATCCACCTTCCTTTGATAAACCAAAAAATATTACACCATCATGTCTATAGATGATTATCCTGGTTTGAGAGACATAAATGTAAACAAAGTGGTCTTTGGGCTTCGGATATTTGCAACATAGAAGTTTCTCCTTTCTAGTCCACTGGCCTCACCTGCCAGGCTTCTCCAGCAGGGCTGTATTTAATTCAGCTGCCTGGTCCTCTACTGAGATTTGTATTCAGTAAGTCCAGGTGCTATCAGATGTATAGGTCATAATGTTGTAGTCCTCTGGCTTTTCACTGAGCAAATGTCAAGCATGTGCTGTGCATGATGAGATCCCAGAATAAACACACAGTTGGGAGTGTCTCAGCCTTCCATTTGGGTGAGCATTGCTGGTTAAAGTGTTAGGGGAATTAATGAGCGTCTCCCTGAAATTTAGAGTTAAGTATGTGATGTTTTTCTGCTAAAACCATCTGGAGCTATGATTATTGTTATCTGATGTGCCAGAAATGTTTTCATACATATTTAATAAGTAGTTACTGCTTTGCCATACCTAGGTTTTTTGTTTTGTTTTGTTTTGTTTTTTATCTTTTTTTATTGTGATTTGGCTGAAGATTTACAGAACAAATGCACTTTCCATACATTAGTTCACATACACTTTGTCTCCTGACACTGACCACAGTTTACAACAATGTAACAGCTCCCCTCCCACTTCCTCCCCATAGTTACTTCTTCCCAGTGTCCATCCCTGCATGCAATCCTGTCCCCTGAGCTGTTTTCCTGTGCATAACCAGCCCTTCTTTCTCCCATGATTGTTCTCTCCAAGGAGTGTATCTACTGAGGTAAATGTTCAACTCGTATGCCTATCTTTTGTTTGGCTGGAAACCACGGGTGTGGGTTCAGTTCCAGACCTGAAGGGCAGCTAGGGGCCATAGTCTCAGTGGTTCCACCAGGCTC
>NW_006921702.1:6121157-6126178 GCF_000298275.1 Orycteropus afer afer | reverse complement strand
AAACCAACTTCTGGTCTTGTTGATTTTTTCTATAGCCCTTCTATTTTCTGTTTCATTGATTTCTGCTCGAATCTTGATTATTTCCTTTTTTCTGGTGACTATAGGCTTTTCTTGCTGTTCTTGCTCTAATTGTTGAAGATGTTGGTTTAAAGTGTTGATTTTGGCTCTTCTTTTTGATGTGTGCATTTATTGCTATAAATTGGCCTCTGATCACTGCTTTTGCTGTGTCCCAAAGATTTTGGTATGTAGTGTTTTTATCCTCATTGATTCAAGCTGTTTTCACATTTCAGTTTTGATTTCTTCTCTTACCCAGTCTTTCTCAAGTAGGATTTTGTTCAGTATCCATGTGTTTTCTCTTTTCCTATTAATCTTCCTATTGTTGATTTCTAATTTGATAGCCTTATGATCTGAGAAGATGGTTTGCAGTATTTCAATGTTTTAAAATTTATGAAGGCTTGCTTTATGGCCTAACATATGGTCTATCATGGAAAATGTTCCATGTGCACTGGAAAAAATTTGTATATTGTGTTGCTGTTGAGTGAAGTGCTCTGTAGATGTCTATAAGGCCAAGTTGGTAGATTGTATTCTTTAGCTCTTCTGCACCTGTTTTAGGTTTCTTTCCAGTTGTTTTATCTTTCAAAGAAAGTGGTGTATTAAAGTCTCCCACTATGAGTGAGGAGTCATCTATTTGGCTTTTCAACTCTTTTAAAGTCTGATTTATGTATTTTGGTGCTCATTTATTGGGTCCATAGATATTTATTATGGTTATATCTTCATGTTCAATTGATCCTTTAATCATTATATAATGCCCTTCTTGTCTTGTTCGGTAGTTTTTGTCTTAAAGTCAATTTGATCAGAAATTAATATTGCCAATCCTGCTCTCTTACAGTTGCCATTTGCTTGATACATCTTTTTCCAACCTTTGATTCTTAGTGTATTTTTGTCTTTATCTGTAAGGTGTGTCTCTTGTAGGCAGCATATTGATGGGTTTTGTTTTCTTATCCAATCTGCAACTCTACATCTCTTGAGTGGCACATTTAAACCATTATCATTCAGTGTAATTATTGATAAGTTTGAATTTGTTGCTGTCATTTTGTTATGTGTATTTTCATTGTGTGCCTGGTTTCTTTTTTCCATATTATTTTCTGTGCTGAGCTCATTATGTTTATGAATCATGTTATCATTCCCTTTGCTGCTGTTGTTTTAGTATATGCTGAATATTTGTGCTTGTCCTCTTTTTTATTGTGATGTGAGGGTTTATAATTTTTCTTTGTGGTTATCCTATGATTTATAATTTTCTCTCTGAGTTTAGAACAGTCCGTTCTATCTTACAACTCTCTTAACTTCCTCGCCATTTAGAAGTTCTGTAATTACCCAGTCTTTTCCCTCATTTTGTTTGTAGTTGTCCTCCCTTGCCAATTGATGTCCCTGGTTCCCTGTTTATAATCTTGCAAGCTCATTTACTTTGGATATGTCCATAGCTATGGTTTCTGGGTTATGTCATATTGTGTATTAATGTTCAGTTGTTATTTACTATTTTTGGTTCTCTGTTCAACGGACTCCCTTTAGCATCTATTGTAAGGTTGGTCTGGTTGTAACAAATTCCCTTAGTTTCTGCTTATCTGGAAATCTCCTAATTTCACCATCATATTTGAGGGACAGTTTTGCCAGGTATATAATTCTTGGTGGAAAATTTTTCTCTTTCAGGGTTTTATATGTACCATCCCATTGCTTTCTCACATGCATGGTTTCTGCTGAGAAATCAGCTTATTCTTACTGGTTGTTCTTTGTAGGTAACTCTTTGTTTTTCCTGTGCTGCTTTCAGGATCCTTCTTTGTCTTTGGTTTTGATGAGTTTGATGATGATGTGTCTTGGTGATTTTCTTTTGGGGTCTATCCTGTTTGGGGTTCATTGAATTTCCTGAATGGATATATTCTCATTTCATCATTCCATGTAAGTTCTCCTCCAGCAAATCTTGGACAATTTTCTCAGTGGTTTTGTTTTTCTCTTCCTGTTCTGCAATTCCAATGACATGTAAGTTATTCCTTTTGATGGTATCTCACATGAACCTTAGGCTTTCTTCATTGTGTTTTGAGTTTTTTTTTTTTTTTCTGATTGGTCCCTTTCCGAAGAATTATTCAGGTATCTTTCTTCATTCTTATTAATTCTGTTTTCCATTACATCAATTCTACTCCTTTGCCATTTCAACGTGTCATCTATTTCTGACAATTTATTATTAATATTCTGGATTTCTCTCTGAAGATATAGAATCATTTCTGATTTTCCATTTATTTTGTCATTTTCTTCTTGATATTTTCTTCCTAAGTTCTTCTAAGTTTTTTTCTGTGTTTTCTTTGGTCTGTTTCTCAATCCTTTGAAGACACCTAAATATAATTCTTTTGAATTCCTTATCAGAGAGTTCCAATGCTGCTTCTTCCTCAGTGATGTGTTCTGGGTCTGTATCCTGTTCCCTTGTTTCTACCACTTTATCCTGTTGCTTTGTGTGGACTGTGGTAGTCTGTTTTCTCCAAGGCATCTTGGTGTTTTTGTATTTAGATCTCTGTTAACTGTTTGTGAAGAGCAGCCAAGAGTGATTCAGGCTTTTCTTGGTGGTTTTTTATCATTGGCCTGTTGGTGGAGAAGGAGGTAGTGGCTGTCGCTCAGTAAGGGAAGTTGTAGGAGGTGTGGGTGTAGTTGTGTCTTATGGAGACAGTTGTTGTCTCCCACTCAGTTATACTAAAATTACAATTGAATAACCATCAAAAAACTAAAAGCACATGGAGAAAAAATACATCATGGAATCACATAGGAAGAGTAACCAAAAAAAGAAAAATGGGAAAAGAAGAAGAAAAAAACTACAAAATGTGCAATATCTGGTGATAGGGCACTAAGAGAAAAAAGGTAGAGAAGGAGAATAATGAAGAAAAAAATGGTAAAAATGCAAAAAGAAAAACAAGCAATGGGGTTAACCCCGAGAAAAAGGGGGAAAATTAATTATTATTATTATTATTATTATTTTTAAATTTCAACCAGTAACAGGGAAAAGAAAAGAAGTCAAAAACTTGGACCTGGAAGGGGAGGAATAAGAATAATAGTAAAAAGGACGAAAGTTTTAATAATAATATTTTTTTTTCAAAAACAGACAAATTCAAGCAAACTAATCAACAGAAAAAAAGAAAGCTAAAAAGAAAATAAATAAAAATACAAAAAGAGAAAAAAAAAATCTGTGGAGGACAGGGCAGGGCACCCAGTCTCCATCTGCACACATAGACTGTGATGGAGTACCTGAGGGCCTAGAAGGTTGGTGGAAGTGGGGGATAGTCACACCTCCGTTCACCAAGTGGGTGTTGGGTATAAGAGTAACAAGAGGAATGTCGCACCTTTTCAGTCTTGTGGGTCCCGGTCCGGGTTCGGAGTGTCCTTGGGGTTGCTGGCAAGCACAATCTGTTCTTAAGCCTTGGAATCTCCAAGAGTACTGTCTCAGTATTCAAAATGGTCAAGCCGCTTGTGAACGTTCAAAATGGCAGTGTCCTCTGGACAGGAAAAAGTCCACAGCTCAGCCCATGTTTCTCTTCACCTTCTCCATTTATTCCCAGCCACCAGAGCAGTACTCCATGCAGTACCTCGCTAGCAGGCTGATTTTTAGGTTAATTCTTAGGTCCTACCACCACTCAGCACTCTCAAAGCTGTCTGTGCCATGCCGTCAGGATCACTGCCAGACTGCAGCTCCTTCTGTCTCCATTTTTGGTATTTTCATGCAAATTCTTTTGCTAGTTGGTGTTTAGTCCACTTCTGTATCCTACACTTCAAGGCTCAGGGGTCCAGGATTATCTTCTGTGTCTGTGTTAATTGGTTTCCCTTTTCTTTGTTGAAGAGTGTCTGTGCAGTGTTTCTGCCTAGTCCTTCATCTTACCCACACCTAGCATTTTTAACCTAGAAGGAGTAAAGGGATTATGAGTTGCAGCTCAGTGGTTCATTCCCTGGTTAGCTCTGAGTCCTGAGGACCTACCTTCCCAGCTCCTCTTGCTTCCTGTTCCTGGATGTGAGAGGAAGGAGAGCTTCAGTTCCATGGTGCCTGCAGTGAATTGGGCCAATTGGGAGCCCCTGTCATGGGCAGGTCCAGGAGCAACAGGGCATGGGGCCAATCAAATCATGGAATGGCTTCCTTATACTTGTGGAGAAACTTGGTTCTTTTTACCCGATCCCACATCCCTTCATCTGAATTAGATTCAGAACAAGATCTGAACAGACCTTGAAGAATTGATAAAACTAATGTTTTTTCATGACTTATTTAAGATGCCTCTGCGTCTGTTTGAATGACAGTTGTTATTTACCAGAGTTGAGCCACTCTTGGTGTACAGGAAGCCCAGTATTTTTGTCCTTCTGCCCTGGGCTTGTGTTATGGGGAAAACTGTGCTTATACACAGAGGGTCTAAGCCTACTTCCTAGACCGTGAATAGGACTTACCTCAAGTGGGTAAGGTCAGTCCACATGGGCCACCTCTTCTCCCTTATTGGCACAATTCCAAAGGAAATGCTGCAATGCTTTGCTAGAGGAGGTTCCAAAAGGGAGACAGGAAAAAGTGTTATAGCACGCTCCACACACAACAACGCTTCTCCCTGGTCTCTCCACTAGAGGCTCCTTCTCCAAATAACTCTCCCTGGGGACCCAGCCTACCCTACCCCCTCCTCCTGTGAGGGGATTTTTTTTTTTTAATTATGATTTGGGTAAAAGTTTACAGAGCAAATTCATTTTCAATACAGCAGTTCATATATATTTTGTTTCATGACATTGACTGCAATTGCCCACAATTTAACAGCTCTCTTTTCACTTCCTCCCTATAGTTACTTTTGCCCTGTGTCCTTCCCTTCCATGAAGCCCCACCTTCCCGAGCTGTCTTCCTGTGCAAACACTGCCCTTCTGTTCTCCCATGATCACTCCAAGGAGTATATCTACCTGATATAAATGTTCACCCCATATGCCTGTCTATTGTTTGGCTAGAAGCCATAGGAGTGAGTTCA
>NW_006921702.1:6117210-6121027 GCF_000298275.1 Orycteropus afer afer | reverse complement strand
TGATTTTGAGTTTTGTTCCACATTGTTCTCCCACTCTATCCAGGATCTCCTGCACCAGTCATCCTCTGAGTGGTGGTTGACAGTAGTAGCCAGGGACCATCTAGTTCTTTTGGTCTCATGGTTGTATAGGCTGAGGATCACATAGTCTTCTACTCCCTTGGACTAGTAGTTTTCATGTGTCTTTGGTTTTCTTTATTCTTCTTTGCTCTGGATGAGGAGAGATCCATCGTTTCATCTAGATGGCCACTTGCAAGCTTTTAAGACCCCAGCTGCTACTGTGAGTGGCTGTTTTGCAGTACCACTTCCTCCACCCTGGTTAAGTCCAGCACTCTCACTCTCCTCATGTATTACACTTGGCAAAAGAAACTTCTACTCAAGGGAGTGTGAGAGGATTCCTAGAAGAGAAAACAGGAGTGTATCATGAGAATAAGAATTACTTACAAGTATGAACTGTTAAAACAATTAGTATAAAAAAATCTAATCCTAACTAAAATTTACTTTAACAGTATAGTTTTAGATTAATATTTTTCTATGGTTTAGAATATTAGAACTAAAAGAGAGTTCAGGGTCACACAGCCTGGTCCCTAATCCAGCCCCTGATCCACCAGTGAGGAAGCTGAGTCCAGAAAGAACAGATTTCTTGAGATGACTACACGTTCTAGATACTACATACAGAATGACACCTGTGTACAAAGTGGTGATGTCCTTTTCTGCTGGATCCAGGTGTGACCTCAGGAGTAATTTTAACACCATGCCCAGATGTCATGGCCAGTCATTTGAGACTGAGAAGAAATTGAGGAATGAAATCTATTGCCAGCCTAAGACTAGAAAGTAGCCAAGGTCAGGTCAGAATCTAGTTAATTGTGCTTTCATCCTTCCTCTTCTCCTTATAGCCTAAAGACTTCACATAGTAATCCCACGTTTTCACTGCTGTTTAGTGTCTGGGAGAGCAGGACAGCTTGACATTCCCTTGTAAGGCAATGACTCTGAGGGTGAAGGTGTTTTGTGATAGCATGTGTCGTGGAGTTTCTGTGCAGTCACATATTGCTGTCTGCCTGTGGATTGTGGTATAGAATTGCCAGCAGAGTTGAGGGAGATTGGAGGCTAGAGGAGAATACTGTTTTTTCAGGATTGTTGGATGGTCTGGTTGTCAGTACACAGCCCTGCAAGGGGCAGATATGTAATGTCAATGAGGTTATGGGTCTAAGAGCAAGTTTATAGCTTTGCTATGAAAGTGTTCAGTACTCTATCAGATATTTTCATTTTTTCTAAAGGAGCCAGAAATTTCTATTTACAATAGCCACTAATTTCTATTAGTGTGAAATATCTCATTTTTTATAATGTTGCCTTACATAAGCATTTGTGCACTTATGCATATTCATGTGTACTTGCACGCACACAACACTGTGCTGGACAAAAAATGAACCACCCTGGGCACCTTGCAGCCTGCAGTTTATAGCTGCACCATGGCCAGGAGTGAGCCTAATAGATGTGTGAGAAGCAGGGTTGGCTGTATGCACGATGGTGTATGAGGAGATAGCAGTTTTCATGGTCAACACACACAGTACATGTGGAGCAAAAGAGTCTAATAGGGAATAGAATTAATAGAGAGGAGGCTAGGTTGTAGGAAGTGAGCTGTATCATAAGACCCTAGAATTGGTGCAGATATTAGAGGTGAAGTTTGGGCAGAATGGTGACAGTGGATGTGGAGAAGAAAGGATGGGTGAAAATAACTTCACAAAGGGTGGTTTTGGGTAGTTAGTGACAGACTGTTTATTTGGGATGCATGAAAGGAGGACATCCAACATCATCTATCTCCTTCCAGGCTCTTGCTTCTGTGATGAATGAATAAATAAAGGGATCAGTAGCTGATCCCTTTTGATTCAATGTGTTCTGAAAGAATTCAAGCCAGCTTTCTTAGTAAACAAGAAGCTCTAGTGACACAGGGGTTAATGCATTTGATTGCTAACCAAAAGACATTGTGACTTTGTTGTATTTATATTTAATTGGTGATTTTATGTTGGAATGATTTTCCCAAGATTTTGTTTGTTTGTTTGTTTGTATCTGAGTAAGCAGAGTGTAGAGTACTGTGCTCCTCCATTCACTAGTTGGCAGCACTCACCACCTGTCTTCTGGAGGGTATGAAAGAGAATGAGAGTGGCTAACCAAAAGATTCACAGTGCGAACCCATCACATGCTGCACAAGAAAACGATGAGACAATCTGTATCCATAAAGATTTATAGCCTTGGAAACCCTATAGAGCAGTTTTGTTCTGTCCTGTATGGTTGCTATGAGTTGGAATTGACTCAGTGGCAGTGAGGTTGGTTTTGGTTTTCTTAGTAACCAGACATAAGCATATAGCATTCATTTCATAAAAATTATATAATGAACACTACCTTCCACCACACACACACACACACACACACACAATAAACCTTTGGGAGGTAATATTGCTGGCTAGATGGCTGTTCTAAGACTGAGTTCTAGCCCTGGAAGACTCTATAACTCTATTTCTCTTTGTCTTGATTTTTCTCATCTTTTAAATAGTATCTGCCAGACCAAATAATACAGTGGTTTAAATTTCAGACTTTGGAGCCAAATTGTCTGGAAAATTGTTACAAAGGCAACGTAATCTCTCTGTGTCCAAATTTCCTCATCTATAAAACAGGTATAACAATATCTCCTATGGTGTTATTGGGAGATCGGGTGGCACAATGTCTAAGTCATTTGGCTGCTAACCAGAAGGCTGGCAGTTCAAACCCACCAGCCACTCCTAGGAAGGAAGATTGGGTGATCTACTTCCATAGAGATTCTGCCTCAGAAACCCAAGGAGGGGTTGCTAGGAGTTGGGAGCAACTCTACAGCAGTGAGTATGGTGTTATTTATGAGGAATAAAAGAAATAGTAAATGTGTGTCCCTTGGAATAGTGCAATCAGTGTTGACTATTCTACTGCTATCATTTGAAAAGGAAAAACAAATATATAATGGATAATAATATAGCAAGAACTATAAATTTATATAAATGTAAGGCATTTAATAAGAAAAAAGAATTAATAATATCTACTTAAGGTAGTGTAGAATGAGACCTGAATATTATTCCTGCATGTTGTATTGACCAGTGACCATAAGTTTACACCCTCATCAGAATCTCATTTTCTATTTTTTCCCATTATTATATGTATTTCATTTTATAACTAATACATATATAAATGATATTATAGAAAAAATAGAAAATTCCCAGAAATAAAAACAATCATATTACCTATGAACCAGAGGTAATTGTTGATCATTCTTACTGTATATCTTTCTAAACTGTTTTCTGTCTATTGCTATAATGTATACTTCTTTAAAAAATGAATTTTCCTGAACAAAGCTTGTTATTTAAAAAATCTATACTGACCATGTTTTGCACATCAAATTATATACTTTAAGGTATATAATTACTTTTAAGCATAAAACATTACTTTGAAAGTATTTAATGGTTACCAGTATAACATTGTTTTCAAGTACCGTAATTTATTGTAATTTTTTCTTACTGATATGTAGCCAGATTGTTTCTTTCAATTTTTTTTGCTTGTGTTCCCCTTTAAGTTGTATTATATCTTTAATCTCCAGTAATGTATTCATGTGAAATTATTATTATTATTTTTTTTTTATTAGGATTTGGGTGAAGATTTACAGAGTAAATTCACTTTTCATACAGCAGTTCACATATATTTTGTCTCATGTCATTGACCAAAATTTACAATACAGCAGCTCCCCTCCCACTTCCTCCCCATAGTTACCTCCTCCCAGTGTCCATCCCTTCATACTCTT
>NW_006921702.1:6104971-6112505 GCF_000298275.1 Orycteropus afer afer | reverse complement strand
CATACACATATTATATATAAATTTCAGGTATATTTTACAATGGCCACAAGTATAACATTATTTGCAAATACCATAAATTATTGTAATGATCTCTTATTGATGTATATTTGGTCAAATTGTTTTTTCTTTTCCTTTTTGCTGATATTCCATTTTAAATTATGTAGTAATGAGCATTGTTGAATCTCCAACAATGCACTCTTGTGAGATTGTTTCTCTAGGATAAATTTCTAGAAATGGAGTTACTATGTCTCTGACACCTTGTGTCAAAGTGTCTCTGAGATGATTGCTCTCCCAGTAGTATTTAAATGGCTTTGAGGGCTCATTTGCCTATTTGTGGATCCTCTAACTGGAGTATGGTCACAGGTATGAGAGTGAGGTAGGCTGACTCTTTGGAGTCAGCCTGAAGGAGTCAGCCTGATTCGGTTTCCGTCCCAACTCTGACATTGAATAATTGTATAAATTTGGCTAAACTACTAATCTCTGAAAGACTCAGTTTTTCCAGCTCCAGAATTATTTTGAGGCCTGGATAAGGTCAACTTACATATGTTGTTAGCATAAACTCCAAAAACACAAACTTACTTGGGCCCATCGACTCATAGCAACCCCCTTTAGGTTTCTGAGGTGGTAAATCTTTATGGAAGTATCATGCCCAGTCTTCCTTCCAGGGAGTGGCTGGTGGGTTTGAACCACCAACTTTCTGGTTAGCAGTCAGATGCCTTAGGCACTATGCCACCAGAGCTCCTTGTTATTAGCACAGTCCTAATGAAAAAACCAGGGACGGAGACCAGGATAGTGTGAGGAAGCAGAGGCAGGGACCTAGGTAAGGCCAGGGACCCAGAGCACAGCCCTCCCAAGTGTTGGGAAAACAGAGAAAAATATCGGGTGAGGGGTGGGGACCAGGACAGAGCAAGGAAGCAGAGGCAGGGATCCAGGTAAGGCTGGGAACCCAGTTCATGGCCCTCCCAAGTGGCAGAAAAGCAGAGAAAAACCTGGAGCGGGGAGGGACCAGGATAGAGTGAGGAAGCAGAGGCAAGGATCAAGGTAAGGCTAGCGACCCAGGCCATGGCCCTCCCAAGTGGCAGGAAAGAGGCAGGGATCTATGTAAGGGGCAGGTGGGGAGGGTGGAGAGGTTTTGAATACCTAAAGGAGAAAACTTGTCCGTCAATTTGACCTACTGTGGTGGCGTGTTGCTGTGAGGTTTGAGGCTGTGCCATCAATGTCTCAAACCGAGTAGGGTTGCACATGATGCACAGGTTTCAACAGTTTACAGACTGAAACAGACTAGGAAGAAGGAGGAGGCCATCCACTTCTCAAAGAATTGATCAGAGAAAACCTTATGAATAGCAGAGAAACACTGTCTGATATATTACTGTGCAACTTTATGAATAGGCTGGAAACATTGTCCGATACAGTGCAGGAGGATAAGCCACTTAGGTCAAAAGGCTCTCAAAATAGGACTAGGAAAGAGCTGTGTTCTGGTTACCTTGTGCTGCTCTGACAAGAATATACCACAAATGAGATGACCTTAACAAACAGGAGTTCATTCTCTTACAGTTTGGAGGCTTTAAGTCCAAGTTCAAAGTGCCAGGCTCTAGGGGCTGGGTGAAAGCCCCTCAACCTTGGGGTCCAGCTCTGCCTCCTGCTCCTGGCCCACTGAAGCTAGTGGTGTTTCTTCACTCAGACAGCTCCTGGCTGCTGAGACTGACAGACCCAAGGTTGACAAGTAAAAAGGCACAGTCCCGGTGTTACCAAACCACACAGTAGGCCCTTAAGTCCACTGTTACTTCCCAAGGTCAGCAGAGCATGGCAGGCTGCTTAACATTGGCACGGCTACATGCACGGTCCAAGCATGCCATAAACTAGAGACTATACCCAAGGCTTCTCCTGATATACAGGAAGCAGACCATATCTCAAAGGCAGCTACTCAGTTGCTCGTGGTAGATCCTAGCATGGAGTTGATTGCAAGTCTCATCACAAGGAATAACTACCACCAGCTACCCAGCCATTCAACAAAGCCCAGCCAAGTTGACATACACATTTAACTACCACAAGCTGTATCATCAGAATAGAACCAGCATTAATGATATGGATAAGGTAAAGCTTTCAAGACTTCCACTTTCTGACGTGGCACAACTCAACTTGAGGAGAAACAGTTGTAAACATATATTAATAATCAGAACATGAAATGCACAAAATATGAATCTAGGAAAATTGGAAGTTGTCAAAAATGAAATAGAGTGCATAAAGATTGATATCCTAGGCATTAGTGCGCTGAAATGGACTGGTTTTAGCCATTTTGAATCAGACCACCATATGGTCTACTATGCCATGAATGACAGTTTGAGGAGGAATGGTGTGGCATTCATTATCACAAAGGATGTTTTAAGTCATACAATCAGGATGTGTTAATTATGACTTTTGACTGGAATGCAAAAGTTGGAAACGAAGAATCACTGGTAGTTGGAAAATTTGGCCTCGTTGACAGAAATGATGCTGGAAATCACATGATAGAATTTTGCAAGACCAATGACATTCATTGCAAATACCTTTCCCAACAACACAAATGGCGGCTATACATGTGGGAATATACAGGAATCAGATTGACTACATCTGTGGTAAAAGGCGATGGAAAAGCTCAATATCTTCAGCTCAAGCTAGGCCAGGAGCTGAATCATGGAACAGACCATCAACTGCTCATATGTAAGTTCAACTTAAAGAGAGTTAAAACAAGTCCATGAGAGCCAAAATATGATATTGAATATATCCTTCCTGAATTTAGAGACCATATAAGGAATAGATTTGATGATTGAACAACAGTGACTGAAAACCAGAAGAATTATGGGATGACATCAAGAAATCATCCATGAAAAAAGTAAGAGGTCAATGAAACAATGAGAAAAGAAGAAAAGACCAAAATGGATGACAGAAGAGACTCTGAAACTTGCCCTTATGTGAAGAGTAGCTAAAGCAAATAGAAGATATGACAAGACAAAAGAACTGAACAGAAGATTTCAAAGAGCAACTCAAGTAGACAAAACCAATTACTATAATAAAATGTGCAAAGACCTGGAGTTACAAAACCAAAAGGGAAGAACATACTTGGCATTTCTCAAGCTGAAAGAACTGAGGAAAAAATTTCAGCCTCAAGTTGCGATACTGAAGAATTCTATGGGCAAAATATTGAATAATGCAGGAAACATCAAAAGAAGATGGAAGGAATACACAGAGTCACCGTATGAAAAAGACCTAGTCAATCTTCATCCATTTCAGGAGATGCCATATGATCAAGAACCAATGGCACTGGAGGAAGAAGTTGAATCTGCACTGAAGGAATTGGCGAAGAACAAGGCTCCAGGAATTGACAGAATACCCACTGAGATGTTTCAACTAACAGATGCCCCACTGAAGGCACTCACTTGGTTATGCCAAGAGATTTGGAAAATAGCTACCTGGCCAACTGACTGGAAGAGATCCATATTTGTACCCATTCCAAAGAAAGCTGATCCCACAGAATGTGGAAATTACCCAACAGTATCATTAAAAGTGCATGCAAGTAAGATCATGCTGTAGATAATTCAAAAACAGTTACAGCAGTATGTTGACAGAAAACTTCCAGAGGTGCAAGCTGGATTCAGAAGAGAACATGGAACAAGGGATATTATAGCTGCTGTCAGATGGATCCCGGCTCAAAGCAAAGAATACCAGAAAGATGTTTACTTGTGTTTTATTGACTATGCAAAGGCATTTGATTGTGTAGATCATAACAAATTGTGGATGACATTGAGAAGAATGGGAATTCCAGAACACTTGATTTTGCTCATGAGGAACCTGTACATTGACCAGGAGGCTGTTGTTTGAATAGAACAAGGGGACACTGCATGTTTCAAAATCAAGAAGTGAGTGTGTCAGGGTTGTATCCTTTCCCCATACTTATTCAATCTGTATGCTGAGCAAATAATCCGAGAAGCTGGACTATATGAAGAAGGTGGCATTGAGATTTGAGGAAGAATCAGTAACGATATGCAATATGCTGACGACACAACTTTGCTTGCTGAAAGTGAGGATGACTTGAGGTACTTTCTGATGAAGATTGAAGAATACAGTCTGCAGTATGGATTATATCTCACATAAAGAAAACAAAAATCGTAACAACTGGACCACTAAGCAGCATCACGATAAATGGAGAAAAGATTGAAGTTGTCAAGGACATCACATCGTTTGGTTTTACAATCGATGCCAATGGAATTGGCAGTCAGGGCATTAGACCATGTATAGCACTGGGCAAGTTGGTTGCACGGGACCTCTTTCAAGTGTTGAGGAGCAAGGATGTCTCTTTGAGGACTAATGTTCTCCTGACACAAGTCATGATATTTTCATTTGCTTCATATGTGTGTGAAAGCTAAACAATGAGTAAGGAAGACCGAAGAAGAATTGATGACTTTGAGTTGTGGTGCTGGTGAAGAATGCTGAAAGTACTGTGGACTGCTAAAAGAACTAACAGATCTGTCCTGGAGGAAGTGCAGCCACAATGCTCCTTGGAAGCAAGAATGGCCAGACTTCATCTCACCTACTTTGGTCATGCTGTCAGACGGGACCATTTCCTGGAGAAGGATGTCATGCTTGGTAAGGTGGAGGGTTGACAAAAGAGGGCAAGGCCCTCAATGAGATGGATTGACACAGTGGCTGCTACGATGGTTTCAAGTATAGCAAGGATCATGGAGCTGGTGTGGGACCAGGTGGTGTTTCGTTCTGCTATGCATAGTGTTGCTATGAGTCAGACAGGCACCTAACAAAACAACAACAATGAATTTTAAGTGCTAAATAATTGCTGACTATCATTACTATTAAGTTCTCCTGAATGGTGCAAAAGGTTAAGCTCTCAACTGCTGACTGAAAGATCAGCAGTTCAAACCAGAGACCCTTCAGAATAAAGAGCTGACAATCTGCTTCTGAAAACTTTCAGCCTTGAAAAGCCTATGGAGCACATTTCTACTGTCACATACATGGGGTCACCATAAGTCAGAATTGATTTGACAGAAACTGGTTTGCTTTTTGATTTTATTATTATTTTCAAATATCCAGTGTTTCATAAGGTCAGTGGCCTTCCTTGACTAATCTGGAGTAGACAAGAATTACTAAAAATATTCATCAGAGCATCAGAGTCTGTGCATCAATTGTCAGTTTGATGGTTTAGCAATCTCCTACAAACTGAATTAAACATTCAAATCACAATGAGAAATAATAATAAAAACAAACTGGAAAGGGTTTGTAAATTAAGACATGATCACTCATGTTATTCTGTATCAAACAGCTAACATATCTCTACCTCCCCAATGACCTGCATCATTATATTATTCTGATTGATATGTTCTGGCTACCTTAATCTTTATATGACCACACCATATATCTGGTATAGATCCTTGATTCCAGTTAGCATGTCTTGATTGTTATTGTTGTTAAGTGCTGTTGAGTCAGTTCCAATTCATAGTGACCCCATGTACAACAGAATGAAACACTGCCCAGTCATACACCATCCTCACACATGTTAGGACATTTGAGTCCACTTTTTTTTTTTTTTTATAAAACCCCCAGAACCAACCCCACTGCTGTAGAGTCAATTCTAGCTCATAGCAACCCCCTTTGGTTTTCTGAGGTGGTAAATATTTACAGAAATAAATTGACCAGTCTTGCTTCTGCAAGAATGGCTGCTTGGTTTGAGCCACCAACCTTCTGGTTAGCAGTCAGATATCTTAGGCACTGTGCTACCAAAGCTACTGCTCCCTTTTTTAAAAATAAGACCCTAAAAGATATTCAGTATCATGGGTCCATGAATCTAGAGCTGGGCAAATGTTTAAACTAGAGCATTGCAGACCATTAGTGGAATCAACTTAAGTTGTTGTGATTGGTCACTCTTACAGTGGGTCAGAAAGAACTAGTCCAATCAAGCTCTGCTATAGCAAGTCACATCTTGATCAGAGGCCTATAAAAAATGTTCTTTGTTGTAAATGTGTGTTTAGGATGTTCTTTTCAGAAACACTTCCTTTCAGAAATACTTCCTTTATGTTTATTTTAATTGTTTTGGAAGGTATGTATTTGTCAATTTTTTGTTAGTATTGAGGAGTGCTGACATGCTGATTTTAAAATGACCATACAACTTAGAAGGCATTTCTGAGAGGAGAAAAGTTCCTATAAAGAAGAATTACTATGATGAAGTTAATTAATAGCTACTGAATATTATTAAGTGATTTATTAACATACTATGTTGAAAACTACCAGTTCATGCAATCCTTCTGTTCTCATTTTTAAGGAGGAAGATGAAGGCTCGGGCTCCCCCTCCTCCTGGAAAACCCTCTACTTTGAATATTCATAGTGAACGGAAATCAAGCAGAGATTTGGGCGTCAGCCCCCAACAGAACCTAATCAACATGAAAGAAAATCTGAGGAATAGTTTGGTGAATATCACTGTTGTTCTTCCCAGTGGGATGGAGAAAAAGAGTGTGGTCAATGGAAGGTAAGAGAAAAGGTGTTTCAGGAAAGAGTCATTGTATTACCATTGGCAAGTATAAGGAGGAGAACTGAAGGGTGGATTCTGATGTATGGTTAAGTTTGACTTGATGGGCCTCCTAAATATAAATCTGGGCCTATGTAATAATCTAAGACAACTTAAAATGTCTCACCTGAAATAATTATGTGCTACCACATCCAGCCAAGTTTCATCCTTAGGATGACAAGTAGTACACAACTCACTTCTGTTAGACAGCATGCTCAGGAAGAAGATCAGGTATGGCATCCTATAAGCAACTCCAAGCCAGGTGACCAACATGCCCAGGTTTGGACCTAAAACTGGAATTTGCTAGTATCCTTTGCTCCAAAATTATACAACAAGGAGAGAAGCCTCCTGAATTAATCATTCAAATATCCAGTTATAAATTGACCTACACAGCATACAAATACAACTGACAATCAACTCTTTCAAATGAAAGTAATTCAAATTTAGCTTGAGAAATAGCATCCAATCCATGGCTTTCAAATTTAGCTATGACTGTTAGGATAATGAGTATGTGTAGTTTGTGTACATTGATCTAAAGGTGTATGTATATTGTCTCTAGTTCTGAAGGGATAAAAAAAGTTGTTTTATTAGGAATAGTGTTTAACTCCTAATAACAAAGACTCACATAAAATAAATCTAGAGGTTGGCAGAAATTCACACCACTTTGATTTCTTTTCCATCATCCTTAGCATTAAGATCTGTCTTTAATATCACCCTGTGGTGCAGGATGGCCACTGAGACTTCAAGCAGTAGTTGAGGGGAAGGAGGAATAGGCAAAAAGGAACAATGTCAGCTAATTTTCCATCCTAAAAATTAAAATCTGTCCTGAAAAGCCCCACTTACAACTTATAACTGTGCCTCTTTAGTCATTTCTTGCTACTGAAATAAGATTAGAAAATCTATTAGCTAGGCATAATTTCAAGATGGGAGCTCTGGAAGCATAGTGGCTAAGGCACTTGACTGCTAACCAGAAGGCTGGTGGTT
>NW_006921702.1:6101449-6104871 GCF_000298275.1 Orycteropus afer afer | reverse complement strand
CTTCCGTAGTGATACTGCCTCGGAAACCCAAGGAGGGGTCGCTATGAGTCAGGGCTGACTCGACGGCACATAACAACAACAACAACAATTTCAAGATTGTATTATTTAAGGATTGTATGTTTGGAATGGCTAGAAAGTGGACAAATGAATAAATCACACCTGGTGACCAGTAGGTTTATACAAATTACAAAATCCACAGAAAGAAGAAAAAAGAGCTGTTCATTCTGCTTCATCGTTGAGTAGACCTAATTTCCTGGTTTGGTTGTGGATCACCTAATTCTTTTCTGAGTATGCTGTATATCTTGAAGTAATAGATCCAGAAGTTAGAAAACAGTAATGCTTATATCTATCCCCATGGACAGTGGTTAAAAGAAACATGTGTAAAATGAAGTCAGTGATAGGGTAGATGGAACATTTTATAAAAATGCCTTTAATGTGCTAATGATGCATTTTACACAGTAAACTTTGTTGAAATGAGAAAGGATATCTCTAAGCTTGAAGCAAATTGTTAGGATAAAGAATATTAGCTAAATTCTAATCATTTGTTCTTTCAAGTCATGTAATGGTAGATTTATATTTGACCTCAGGATGGAGTGCATGCATAATATTTTTTCACTAAAAGTCATTATTATGCAATACAATAACACTTTTTTTTTTTTTTCTCCACCCACCCACCTCACTTCCAAGATAACCGGTGGGAGGTAAGAGAGGAAAAGTATAAGTACTACTATTGAACTGAAGTATGAAATAATCATGGAGCATCATCTTTGTTGCAAAACCTAGTAGATTCTTCTTTTGAAACGTGGATGTATTTAAAGAAGCAAAAAAAAAAAAAAAATCATTTTTTATCTTATAATGTCCCATTTATGGTTTTTTGTTTTGTTTTGTTTTTTGCAGTTGTCATAGATCTAAAACCCACAATGCTTTACTTACCCTAATTACTTTTTCTTGTTTTTAAAAAAATTTTTTACTGTACTTTGTGTGCAAATTTACTTAGTGAACTTGTTTAACATTCAACAGTTCATGAACTCTTCTCCCCTCTATCCACAGTGACCACCCCCTCCCTGTGCCCTTCTCATCCACTCATTCTGTCTGTCCAGCTTTCCCTCTACGTGAGTCTACCTCTCTGGTATCTCATGGCTGATTGATGCAAGAGGTGCATCTCCCTAGAGTAAGTGGGTGCATCTCCCTGGCGTAGGTGTTCTGAATATAAGTCTTTCTGCTGTTGGGCTGAGAGCCAATCCATGTGAGTGAATTTATTTCTAGGCCCCAGGAGTAACCCAGGACCATAGTCTCAGGGATTCCACCAGTGTCTCTCTAATCAGCAATTCTGGTCATTTTTGTGTTTCTGAATTTTGTTCCACATTTTTCCTCCCACTCTAGCCAGAATCTCCAGATTCAATCCCTTTTCCGGGGTTGGCATTGGTAGCCAGGCTCCTTCTAGTTCTTTTGGTCTCAGGTTGTAGAGGCTGAGGTCCTCATTGTCCTTCTTATCATTGGACTAATTATTTCCAGATGACTTTGATTTTCTTCATTCTTCTTCGCTCCAGACAAGAGGAGATCATTGCATGTTAGATGGCTGCTCAGATAACACTTATTCTTAACAGACATTTAGCCAAAAGATAGAAAATAAAAGAAAAAAATTGCTACAAACCTTGCCTTTATGAGATAATTATTGAGAGTAATTTTAGCTTATTTTTTCTAGTCAAAAGTTTATATTTTCACTTTAAAGTATTATGAAATATTTAATGCACACAAAGTAAGTTATGAATGTATATATGTGTTTGTGGATGATATAAATAAAAGGAATTTACATACCCTGTGCCTACCATCCAGATAAGAAATAGAACAATATCCAACTTCAGGAACCCCTGCCTAACATTCTGTAACATTGATTATGCACCCATTTGTCCATCTGCAGAATTTTGTTTTTATAATTTTCCTACTGTTCTATATAATTTTTGTCATTTATGTTGGTGGTGGTGTTGTTATGTGCCGCTGAGTTGAGCCTGGCTCATAACGACCCCTCCTTGGGTTTCTGAGGCAGTATCACTACAGAAGTAGATTGCATCCTTCCTGCTGAGGAGTGACTGGTGGGTTTGAACCACTAGCCTTCTGGTTAGCAGTCAAGTGCCTTAGGCGCTACACTACCAGAGCTCCTTAAATGATAATGTTGCATGGTTTTGAAATTTATAAAATAGTCTTTCTGTATGATTCTTCTGACTTTTTTTTTTTTAATCTTAGTCTTTTGTTTGTGAAATATGTTAATGTTCACACATGTATCAGTAGTTCTACTGTTTTTTCTGCCTGGTGTATCATTGTCTGAATATTTAAACACTTTATGTGTTCTTCTTTGATACAATAATGGCTGTTGGGGTGGTTTTTAGATTTTGGTTCCCCTAAAGATGCTGTGGATGATTTCATGCTTGCCTCTTAGAAGATGTGCAATAATTTCTCTAGGGCCATGATTGCCACACTGGAGTATGTTGTTGTTATCGTTGTTATGTGCCATGGACTCAGACGTGACTCATAGTAATTCCTCCTTGGGTTTCTAAGGCAGTATCACTACAGAAGTAGATTGGCCACCCTTCCTTCTGAGGAGTGGCTGGTGGGTTTGAACCACCAGCCTTCTGGTTAGTACCTTAGACACTATGCTACAGAACTCCCACACTGGAGTATGACTCACCAAGGGGTTGTAGCTGGCTTTATGGCCTCAAGTGGTACAAATGGTTAACATGCTCAGCTACTAATCAAAAGGTTGGAGGCTTGAGTCCACTCAGATGCCTTGAAAGGAAGCCCTGGTGGTCTGCTTCTGAAAAATCAGCCATTGACACTGTGTGGAACACTGTTGTAATATGCACACATGGATTCACCATGAGTTGAAGTTACTGTTAGTTGCCGTCTAGTTGATGACCTTATGTATTACAGGGTAGAACTGTTCCATAAAGTTTTCTTGACTGTATTTAAAAAATAAACACAGCGTAAATTTTATTTAACTCATTAATGAGGAAACTAGCAAAATATTGCAACTGGTTTAAAAAAGAACTCAAACACACTTTTACAGTCAGTTGAGGAATGCTGAAATGAATTTAAAAATGAATATAAAATGGGAGAAACTGGTCAATATTCACAGGATAAGCCATAAATAATTATATTTCATCAGACATAGGACCTATACAACCCCCCAGAGGTTCCAGAATTCTATCAATATCATACCCAGTATTTTCTTTTGCCCATTTCAAAATCTTCCATAGTTATTTCCTATACCTGACAACTACAGGGGAGCTCTGGTAGCATAGTGGCTAAGGCACTTGACTGCTAACCAGAAAGCTGGCAGTTCAAACCCACCAGCCACTTCTCAGAAGGAAGATGGGGCAATCTACTTCCATAGTGATACTGCCTCGGAAACCCAAGGAGGGGTC
>NW_006921702.1:6094051-6099694 GCF_000298275.1 Orycteropus afer afer | reverse complement strand
GTAAACATTAATATTAATATCAACACTTAAACATTAAATTATGGCATTTTAATAGTTACACATGGGTTGTCATGTGTCAAACTGACTCTATGGCAATGATTGTTTTTAAAAATTAAATAATAAGTGATAATTAAAAAATTAAATCACTCAGCATTAGTGTCTGATTTACACTAAACACATATTATGCTAGATATTATTATTATTTTTAGCCTGAGGTTTCTAAACTTGATTCAAGAGGCCTATGACCCCCTGCAGTTGTAATCAGGATTTTGAATGTAAATGAATTTTTTCTAAGAAGTGATTATTTAGCTTATTCCAATCCTTAGATGAGTATATGGACACCAATATGGTACAGTCCCTATTTTTGATGATGGACACTGGAAAGTAGGCACTGACTTCTTAAACTTGGTGCTGGAGCAAGAAACTTTAATTATTCTTTACTCTGTGTGTTATCCTCTGTGCTTACATCGGTCTTAGGGAAGCTTGGGAGCAATTCTGTCCCTCTTCTTCTTGCCCTTCCTCTCAGGCCCCAGCCCCTCAAATGCTTTGTTGTTGTAGTTCGTTCCTATCAAGTCAGTTCTGATTCTTGGCAACTCCATGTGTGCAGAGTAGAACTCCATAGTGTTTTATTAGTTTTTTAAATTTATTTTTGTTGTTGTTGAGAATGTACACAGCAAAACATACACCACCAATTCAACATTTTCTACATGTCATGTACAATTCAATAGCATTGATTATATTCTTCAAATTTTGCATCCAATCTCACCCTCCTCTTCTGAGTCTTTCCTCTCCCATTAACATAAACACACTGCCCCCTGAGTTTCCTATCTAATCTTCAGATTTGCTATTGTCAATTTGATCCCATAGAGATAGTTCTTGAAAGAGCACAATGCTCAAGGCAGACATTCTTTACTAGTAGTTACACAAAACTATATTTTGGTTTAAAGACATTATTGATTTAAGGTTTAAACATTATCCCAAGGTAATAGCTTTGGGGATTTTTAATGGAAACGGATCTTCAGACCTTTTCTTCCATGATGCCATAGGGTGGGATTGAACTATTATGTTAGCAGTCATGTAACAACCAATTGTTTACACCATGTTGGGACTTCTTGAAAGAGTTAAGAGAAATCAATTTCCAGATCATTAATTCTCATATACATGTTTCCTAAAACTTACCTACCTATGAGTGTGTCTATCTTCAAGTGTCATGGGCCACTTCCTGCTTCACTCTCAAAAGGGACAATTTGAAATATTGGCAGAACCTTTTTCAATTATAGTATTAAGAGCCCTATTGCCAATAAAATTTCTGATTTTATGTTTAATATTTACCAAAATGTATCATAATTAAGTTGTTTAATTAATTTTGTACTACTATGACTACTCGTAGAGGGAGCTCTGGTGGTATAATGCCTAAAGCATTTGACTACTAACCAGAAGGCTGGTGGTTCAAACCCACCAGGCACTCCTCGGAAGGAAGATTGGGCAATCTACTTCCATAGTGATACTGCCTCAGAAACCCAAGGAGGGGTCGCTATGAGTCAGATCCGACTCCACAGCAGTGAGTTTGGTTTCCTTTTCTTTTTTTTAATGACTATTGGAGGGGTCGCTATGAGTCGGGGCCGACTCGACAGCAAATAACAACAACAACATTCATAATAACTCAATTTGTAATAGAAATTTTTTTTACCAGTCTAATAAAAAATTTAATATTTATACTTGTTTTTGCTGTTGTGAAGTATGATAAAGTGACCAATTACAAAACCTGTTAAACATAAAAACATATGTGTGTAATTTTGGTAGGGAAGTGAATGGAAATAATATTTCTAAGAAAATAATGAGAACAATAAATGATATAAAATTTTAATCAGTATGCTCTTGAACAATATAAAATTCTACTTAGAATATTTTAATTCCATTCAATCATTTCTTCCAATTTAAATTTGGAGAGATAATTATCTTTTATAATGCCACAAATCAGGATCATTATTGTTTTATATAGTCAACATTTTTTGAAAGATTTTCCTACACATTTAAATTTTCTTGGTTCTTTATTCCTTTTTTTTTTTTTTTAATCTTAGTTCTTCTTTTGGAATTATTTTTCTTCTTTCTAAAATAACACTTTAGAAGTTCCTTTAATGATGATTTCTTTGTGATTAATATTCAGTTTTGCTTGTTTGAAATTGCCTTCAGTTGTCCCTCATTAAAATAGTTTGCTATTTGTACAATTCTAGGTTAACAATTATATTTTGTTGTACTTTGAAAATATAGTTAAACTCTCTCTGGTTTTCATGTAATTATTGAAAAGTCAGGTGTCAGCCTAATTATTATTTCTTTGTAGGTGATTTCTCTTCTTTTTTCTCTGCCTAATTTTATCTTTGGTATTCCGAGCTGTCATTGTGGTAAAGCTGGGTATAGATAAACTTTTGCTTCACCTACTTTGAATCTGTTGTATTTTCCAAATATGAAGATTTACATATTTTATCAATTGCAGGAAATTCTTAATCACTTTTACTTAATCACTTAATCATTTTTAGTATTGCTTCTTCCATATTCTATATCACTTTCCGGAAATTTCTTAAATTTTTCAATCTCTTATCTTCAGATTCTGTATGTTCCATCTCTCAGTAATACTGTGATGACTTTCCTATATTTTCTTCACATCTTTCAGTTTGCTGTTGTTGTTGTTATGTACCATTGAGTCAGACCCACCTCATAGCGACCCCTCCTTGAGTTTCCGAGGCAGTATCACTACAGAAGTAGATTGCCTAACCTTCCTTCCGAGGAGTGGCTCGTGGGTTTGAACCACCAGCCTTCTGGTTAGCAGTCAAGTGCCTTGGGCACTATGCTACCAGAGCTCCCTTCAGTTTGCTAGTGACCCATCATTTATTTCAAAAATTAAAATCTTTTTTATTTGGTAGTTCTATTTTGCTATTTTAAAAATCATTCTGGATTATTTATTTATTATTTTAAACCTTTGATTGTGATTTGGGTGAAAGTTACAGAGTGATTGGTTTTCCATTCAACAGTTCATGCACATTTTGTTTTATGACACTGATTGCAATCCCCACAATGTAATGACACTCTTCCCACTTCTTCCCTGTGCTTATCCTTCTTTGTCCTTCTTTCCTATCCATTCCTGCCTTCTGAGCTTTATCCTTGGGCAAATTCTGCCCTTTTAATACCTTGTGGTTGATTGTTTTAAAGAGTGCTCACTTCCCTGGTGTTACTGTCCACCTCATAGACCTGTCTACTGTTTTGGTTTGAAGTTGAGCCATGGAAGTGAGTTGAGTTCCAGCCTTCAAAAGTGACTAAAGTCTATCATCTTGGGGGTTCTACCAGTCTATATCAGATCAGTTAACCTGGTGTGTGTGTGTGTCTCTGTGTGTGTGTGTGTGTGTGTGTGTATATGTATATTTACACATATATACATATATATATATATATATTGAATTTTGTTCCACATTTTTCTTCTACTGTATTCATGATCTATTGTGATCTTTTTCTGAGTGGTTGGCAATGGTAGCCAGGTACCATCTAGTTCTTCTGGTTCTTTGCTTTGGAAAAGGACAGATCAAAATTTGCACCTTAAATACTGTTTTGGTTACCTAGTGCTGCTATAACAGAAGATACCACAAAGGCTTGAACAAACAGGGATTTATTTTCTTACAATTTTGGAGGCTTAAAGTCTGAGTTCAAAGTGCCAGGCTCTAGGGTCTAGGTAAAAGCCCCTCAACCTTGGGCTTCAGCTCTGCCTCCTGCTCCCAGCCCACTGAAGCTGTAGGCTTTTCTTCATTCAGGTAGCTGCTGGCTGCTAAAGCTGACAAATCCATCATTGACAAGTAAAAAAGGCACAGTCCAATATTGCCAAACAACATAATTCAAGTCCAGAAAAAGTCCCAAGATCAGCAAGGCCTGGCAGGCTGCTGAACAACTTGGCTACATGCAGGGTTTAAGTGTGCCAAAAAGCTGGAGACCTTCCTCAAAGCTTATATACTGGAAGCAGACCACATCCCTAAAGCAGCTACTCAGCTGCTGCAGTAGATTCCACCATGGAGTTGATTGCCAATCTCACCATATGGAATAACGACATCCAGCTGCCCAGCTCGTCAGCTAGACCCATCTAAGTTGACACATAACCTTAACTACCACAGATGTCCACTTGCAAGCTTTTAAGTCACTACTCACTATTTGCAAGCTTTCAAGACACACAGTGTATTTGTGGACTATATTATGCTAATTGACTTTGATGTCCCTCATGACTATAGTCATGAGCCCACAGGCCCACGTGACCCATTTCTTCAAGGTGTTTACTTATGGCTACCAAGTTTTCATAACTTTGCTATCTGTTAGCTCTACTATATACATGGACATTTTTACAGCATATACAAATACGCATGTAGTAATATTATTTGCCAAACCTATCTGTGCCTAAGGCATTTGACTGCTAACCAGAAGGCTAGCGGTTCAAACCCACCAGCCACTCCTCGGAAGGAAGGTTGAACAACCTACTTCCGTAGTAGTACTGCCTTGGAAACCCGAGGAGGGGCCACTATGAGTTGGAACTGATCCCACGGCAGTGGTTGCATATTTTTTGCATTTGTGTACGGTTATGAGTATAGTCCTGTTCGCCTATTCATAACTGATCATCTTGCCTATCTACTTATTTTTCCACTTGTAGATTATGTTTGTTACTACTGACAGTGCAGGATTTTGTTTTCTGTAACTCTTGTGCACCTCTCCCTATTTTCCTTTTCCTTAATGGTATTATTCTGGTCACCTTCTTTTGGTATATTGCCATTCCCTATACCCAAATTAATACATGTCTCTTACCTAGTTGCCTCTCCTGGCCCTGGTAACCATCAAAGAATATTTCTTCCCATGTATAAACCTTTTCTTGACTTTTTATAATAGTGGACTTACAGAATATTTGTCCTTTTCTGATTGATTTATTTCATGCGACATAATGTCCTTCAAACTCATGCATGTAATGAGGTGTTTTGCATATTCTTTATTGTTTAATGTTGCATAATATTCCATTGTGTATATGTACCATAGTTTATCGCTTCATCCATTCATGAGGACTTAGGTTGTTTACCTCTTTGCTTTTGTGAATAGCGTTGCAAAGAACATGGGTGTGCGTATATCTATTTGTGTCCTGGCTCTCACTTCTTCAAGATACATACCAAGTAGTGGGTTTGCTGGATTAAACCATATTTCTATTTCAAACTTTTTAAATCAGCACCATGCCATTTTCCATGGTGGTTGCATTGGTTTACAGTCCCACTAGGAGTGTATGAGAGTTCCATTCTCTCCATTTCCTTGCCAGCATTTGCTGTTTTTGGTCATGTTGAATTTTGCTATTATTGCTATGCTGAGATGATATCTCATTGTTTGATTTGTGTTTCTCTAATAACTAATGATTGGGAGCATTTCTTCATCTGTTTGTTGGCTTCCTGAATGTCTTCTTTGGTGAAGTGTCTGTTCATGTCCTCTGTAAATTATTTAATTGAATAGTTTGTCCTTTTGATGTTGAGGTGTCAAAGTGATCAATAAATTTTATTATTTTTTTAAACTTTTTATTGTGATTTCGGTGCAATTTTACAAAGCAGATTCATTTTACATTCAACAGTTCATACACAT
>NW_006921702.1:6041338-6087926 GCF_000298275.1 Orycteropus afer afer | reverse complement strand
CGCCTCTGCTCTCCAACTTTTTATGTTGTATATTTTTAAGACTTGAATTCTGAGGGAAGCCCACAGGCTCGCAGGGCTACTGGCTGGCTCTTTGTCACCAAATGCAGCAGGTTGAATGCAGACATCACTGTGATTATCTTCACCAACAAAACGAGAGGCAAAGAAGAGGGGCAAGAGCGGACTGCGAGGCTCCCGGCGCCGTGGCCAGGCAAAGGCAAAAGCAGAGGCAGAACCAGAGGGGGCGTGGGAGGGTCCGCCGAGGGCTCATGGAAAGACCAGGGAGACCCTGCCACTGCCGCAGCTGCCGCCGCCGCCGCCGCTGTCCGATCCTCCCTTGCTCCCTCCTTCCCCTTCATACACATTTTTGTGAAGTTTTCTATAAATTTTAGAGATAAGTCCCTTGTTGGATGTATCAATGCCAAATATATTTTCCCAATGAAAATAAATAGGTTTCTATATATAGGCTCTCTTCTTACTCATTTGGAGAAGTCTTTTGTTGTGCATTAGAATTTAGTTTTTAAAAGGTCTCAGTCATCTAATTTATATTCTGCTGTTTGTGCATTTTTGGTTATGTTTGACAGTCTATTTATGCCATAAATTAGAGCCTTTAAGTTAGCTCCTACTTTTTCTTTGATGAACTTTATAGGTTTAGGTTTAGGTTTTGATCCATCTTGAGTTAGTTTCTGTAAATGGTGTGATATATGTATCTTGCTTACTTTTCTGCAAGTGGATATCCATTTCTTCCAACACCATTTGTTAAAGACACTGTCTTTTCCCCATTGAAGTATTTTGGTCCTTTATCAGAGAACCACTGTCCATAAATGGATGGATCTATTTCTGAGTTTCAGTTCTGTTCCATTGGTTTTTGTGTCTGTCATTTTACTAATATCAGGCTGCTTTGACTACCATGGCTGCCTGTATAGTGTGGATTGAGATTGAGATTTCTGAGACCTCCTACTTTGTTTTTCTTCTCTAGTAGTGCTATCCTTTTCCAAGATCTCCTTCCTTTATGTATAAAATTATTGATTAGTTTTTTCATCTCCTTAAAAAATGTTGATGGAATCCAGATTGAAATTGTAATGTACATGTAGATTGCTTTGGGTAATATTGACATTTTTACCATATTCAGTCTTCCTATCCATTAGCATTGTATGATCTTCCATTTATGTAGGTCTCTCTTAGTTTATTGTAGTAGTATTTAACAGTTTTCTTTGTATAGGTCTTTTTAAAATTTTTATTGTGATTTAGGTGAAAGTTTACAGAGCAAATCACGTTCCATACAGCAGCTCACATATACTTTGTCTCATGACATTGACTACAATTTGCCACAATGCAATAGCTCTCCTCCCATTTCCTCCCCATAGTTAGCTCTTCCCTGTGTCCTCTCCTCCCATGCATTCCTGTCCCCGAGCTTTCTTCCTGTGCATACCCAGCCCTTCTATTCTTCCATGATTGATCTCTCCAAGGAATGTGTGGTGTAGTAAATTACCTGGTATAGTTTTTCTAGCCATAAGTCTTCGTAAACTCCATAGTGGAATTTGCTGTGAGCAACTAAAGAACTCTTGATTGTTAAAGTTATCCATCTGGGGTATTTCTGTTGAGAGTGGCACAAAACAATGTTCTTGGAAGTTCGCACTCTCTCAGGTGCTTAGAATTTTGATGTTATGATTGGTTAGTTTGGCCACTCTGCCAGGCTCGAAAGGACCCCTCCTAGTGGCAAAAGGAGTCTTTCTGACTGCTGGCTGAGAAATATATAGTGCTGAGAGAAATATGTGCCTGAGAGACATGTGCTGCTGAGAAAGAGACACTCATTGCTGAGAGAGTGGCTGAGAGAGACTGTTGGCTGAGAGATGGCAGGCTGAGAGAGACTGAGTGTTTTTCCTGAATTTGAATTGTAGCCTGGTGCTTCCCTAATAAACCCCATAATCTGAGTTCTGTGTGGCCACTGCAGTGAATTATGGAACCCAGCGGAGAGGTGGTGCTGCTGCAGGAGGAAAGGTTGGTGTCAGGGCTGGTGAAAGGGCTGGAGGGAGGCAGCATGTCTGGCTTCATAGGAATAGGACTTAGGCTGCTGATGGTGGTTCTGTCTTCCTCTTGTGGGGTTAGAGGAGGTTGGAAGATGTGGCCTCCTTGCCCCTTTAGCAGTGTGTATCTACCTAATGTAAATGTTCAGCTCATATACCTGTCTCCTGTTTGGCTGGAAGCCATAAGAACAGGTTCAGTTCCAGACCTGAAGGGCAACTAGGGGCCATGGTATCAGTGATTCCATCAGGCTGTATCAGACCAGCAAACCCGATCCTTTTTCTTTTATTGATTTTGAGTTTTGTTCTACATTGTTCTCCCACTCTGTCCAGGGTCTCCTACACAGATCCCCCTCCAAGTGGTTGACAGTGGTAGTTGGGCACCATCTAGTTCTTCTGGTCTCAGTCAAATAGGCTGAGAATCACATGGTGTGGTAGTTAAATTTGTGTGTCAACTTGGCTGGGCCTGGTTGAGTGGTTGGGCAACTGAATATAGTTATTTCCCATGGTAAGATTGGTAATAACTCCATGGTAGAATCTATTGGAGCAGATGAATAGCTGCTTTAGGGATATGGTCTGCTTCCCATATAAGAAGCAGCTTTGGAAATGGTCTCTAGTTTATGGCATGCTTGAACCCTGCATATAGCCGAGTCATTGTTCAGCAGCCTGCCATTCTCTGTCAATCCTGGGACTTTCAATGGACTTGAATCAGTGACTTGCCATGTGGTTTGGTAAAATCGGGACTGTCCCATTTTATTTGTCAACCTTGGGCTTGTTAGCCTCAGCTGCCAGTACCTGTCTGAGTGAAGAGATGCCTCTAGCTTCAGTGGGCCAGGAACAAGAGGCAGAGCTAAAACCGAAGGTGGAGGGGCTTTCACACATCCCCTACAGCCTGGCACTTTGACATCAGACTTCTAGCCTCCCAAACTGTAAGAAAATAAACTCCTGTTTGTTAAGGCCATTTAATTTGTGGTATGTTCTTGTGAGAGTGGCACTAGGTAACCAAAATATATGGTGGACTAATTGTTTCCATTCGGAAGGAAGGTTGGGCAATCCTACTTCCGTAGTGATACTGCCTCAGAAACCCAAGGAGGGGTCGCTATGAGTCGGGGCCAACTCGACGGCACATAACAAAAACAACAACAACAATTGTTTCCATGTGTCTTTGGTTTTCTTTATTCTTCTTTGCTCTGGATGAGGAGCATATAGATTCACATGTTTCATATAGATGGCCACTTGCAAGCTTTTAAGATCCCAGTTGCCAAAGTAGGAAGTAGAACAGTGGTTTTGTGTAGTATATTATGCCAGTTGAGCTTGATGTCCCTTGTGACTATGGTCCTGAACCCACAGGTCCACCTAAGCACTCCCTCTGGGTAGCTGGCTGTAGCCAAGAAGTGACTACAACCTTGCCCCTTGTCAGCTCTACTATATACCTGGGAATTCTTACAGAACATACAAATACACTCGTAGAAACATTGTCTGCCAATGCTATACATGCTCATGGGCACACTCACCTCTGCATAGACATAGCTAATAGTACAACCTGTCCACCCATCTGTCTACCTGTATATCAATGTTTCCTTCACTGACAATGCAGTATATATGTGAAAAGGGTTCATCTTTGTTGTCTGTACCTCCGATGCACATCTCTATGTCTTCCTCTTCCTCAGTGCCACCATGTTGATCACTCACATTTGATATATTGCCTTTCTCTTTGCCCAAATCAATAGTTGTCTCTACCTGTCTAGCAGTGTTCCCTCCCCTTCCTTCCCATCCCTGGTAATCAACAGAGAAAATTTACTTCCATGTATATAAATGTTTCCTTGACTTTTTACAATAATGGACTAATACAATATTTGTCCTGTGATTGACTTATTTCACTCAGCATAATGTCCTCCATAATTCATCCACATTATGTGGTGTTTGGCCGATTCTACATTATTATTTAGTGTTGAATCATATTCTGTTGTATGTACCATAGTATCGTTATCCATTCTGTTGATGGGCATCTGGATTGTTTCCATATTTTCACTATTGTGAATAGTGCTATGATGAACATGGATTTGATTATATCTATTCTTGTCCTGGCTCTCACTTCTTTAGGATATATATCTAGTAATGGAATGGCTGGGTCAAATGGTATTTCTAATTCCAACTTTTGAAGGAATAGCCTTACTGCTCTCCTCAGTGGTATATAACATTTGACAGTCCCACCAGCAATGCATGAGAGTCCCAAACTTGCTGCATCCTCACCAGCATTTGTTAGTTTCTGCCTTGTTGAACTTTGCTACTACTGCTGGGGCAAGATGGTGTCTCATTGTTTTGATTTTCAGCTCTCTAATGGCTAATGATCGTGAGCATTTCTTCATATGTTTGTTGGCTGCCTGAATATCCTCTTTGGTGAAATGTCTGTTCGTGTTTTAAGCCCATTTTTTAATTGGATTCTTTGTCTTTTTGTTGTTGAGGTGTTGGAGTTCTCTATAAATTCTAGAGATAAGGCCCTTGTCATATATCTCATTGCCAAATATTTTTTCCCAATCTGAAGGTTCTCTTTTGACTCTCTTGGAGAAGTCTTTGGAAGCCCATCAAAATTTAATTTTTTAAAGGTCCCAGTCATCTCATTTCTCTTTTGTGGTTTGTGCATTCTGGGTTATGCTTGATAGTCTATTTATGCCATATATTAGAGCCCCTAAATTTGCCCTTAGTTTTTCTTTGAAGAACTTCATAGTTTTAGTTTTCACATTTAAGTCTTTGATCCATCTGGAGTTAGTTATTGTGTGTGGTGTGAGGTATGGATCTTGTTTTGTTTTTCTGCAGATGGATCTCCAGTTTTGCCAGCACCATTTATGAAACAAACATTCTTCCCCATGTAATGGATTTCAGCCCTTCATGAAAGATCAGCTGACCATAGGTCAGTGGATCTTTTTCTGGGTTCTCAATTCTATTCCATTGGTCTCTGTGTCTGTTGTTGTACAAATACCAGATAGTTTTGACTACTGTGGCGGTATAGTAGGTTTTACGATCAGGGAGTGTGAGACCTCCTACTTTGTTCTTCTTCTTCAATAATGCTTTGCTTGTCAGAGATCTCCATCTAAAGTTAGTGATTGTTTTTCCATATCCTAAAAGAATGTTGATGGGATCTGGATTGGAATTGCATTGAATGTATTGCTTTGGCTAGAGCTGACATTTTCACAGTGTTCAGTCTTCCTACCCCTAAGTATGGTATCTTCTTCCATTTATGTAGATCTCTTATGGTTTCTTGAAGTTGTCTTTTATAGTATTTTTTGTACAGGTCTTTTGTGACTCTGGTAAGATTTATTCCCAAGTATCTTATTTTTTTGTTAGCTATTGTAAATGGTATTGATTTCCTTATTTCTTTTCCATCAGTCTCTTTGCTGGTCTAGAGGAACCCAACTGATGTTTGGATGTTGATCTTATATCCTACTGTGATGCTAAATCTCTCCATTAATTCCAGTAGATATTTGACTGAGTCTCTTGGGTTTTCTAGGTATAGGATCATATCATCAGCAAATAGGGATAGTTTAACTTCTTCCTTACCAATTTGGATGCCGTTCTTGTCTTATTGCCCTGGCTAGGACTTCCAATACAGTGTTGAATAGAAGTGGTAATAGAGGTCATTCTTGTCTGGTTCCTGTTTGCAAGAGGAATGGTTTCAGTTGTCTCCATTGAAAAAAATGTTGGCTGTTGGTTTTGTGTATATGTCCTTTATTATGTTGAGGAATGTCCCTTCTATTCCTATTTTGCTGAGAGTATTGATCAGGAATGGATGTTAGGTTTTATCAAATGTCTTTTCTGCATCGATTGATATGATCATGTGGGTCTTTTACTTTGTTTTATTTATGTGGTGGATGACATTGATTATTTTTCTAATGTTGAACCATCTTTGCATACCTTATATGAACTGCACTTGGTCATAATAAATTATTTTTTTGGATATGTTGTTGGAGTCTATTAGCTAGGGTTTTGTTGAAGATTTTTGCATCTATTTTCATGAAGGATATTTGTCCATAGTTTTTCTTTTGAGCGATGTTTTTGCCTGATTTTGGTATCATGGTTATGCTTGCTTCATAAAATGGATTTGGGAGGATTCCATTCTTTTTTGTGTTTTGGAATAGTTTGAGTAGGATTGGTATCAGTTTTTCTTTGAATGTTTGGTAGAATTCTCTATCGAAATCATCAGGGCCAGGACTTTTTTGTTGGTAATTTTTTTTGTGACCTTTTCAATTTCTTCCTTTATTATGGGTCTGTTCAGCTTTTCCACCTCAGTCTGTTCTGTTAGTTTAGGTAAGTAGTGTGTTTTTAGAAATGTGTCCATTTCTTCCAGATTTTCAAAATTTTTTGGAGTACAGTTCTTCATAATATCCTGACATTATTCTTTTTATTTCAGTTAGTTCTGTTGTGATGTTACCCATTTTGTTTCTTATTCGTGTTATTTGTATTCTCTCCCTCTTTTCCTGTGTTAAATTTGCCAGTGGTTTATGAATTTTATTTTCAAAAAACCAACTTCTAGTCTTGTTGATTTATTTCTATTTTCATGCAGTTTTCCGTTTCATTGATTTCTGCTCGAGTTTCTATTATTTACTTTCTTCTGGTGACTGTAGGCTTTTCTTGCTGTTCTTTTTCTAATTGTTTAAGATGTTGGTTTAAAGTGTTAATTTTGGCTCTTTGTTGTTTTTTTGAGATGTGCATTTATTCCTATAAATTGGCCTCTGATCACTGCTTTTGCTGTGTCTCAAAGATTTTGGTCTGTTGTGTTTCGTTCTCATTTGGTTCAAGGAATTTTTTAATTTAATTTTTCATTTCTTCTCTTACCCAGTCTTTCTGAAGGAGGGTATTGTTCAGTTTCCATGTGTTTGCTCTTTTTCTGTTGATCTTCCTAATGTTGATGTCTAATTTGATAGCATTGTGATCTGAGAAGATGCTTTGCAGTATTTCAATGTTTTTAAGTTTCTTAAGGCTTGCTTTATGACCTAACATATTGTCTATCATGGAGAATGTCCTATGTTCACTGGAAAAGAATGTATATTGTGCTCTTGTTGGGTGAAGTGCTCTGTAGCTGTATATAAGGTCAATTTGGTGGATTGTATTGTTTAGCTCTTCTGTGTCTTTGTTTTGTTTCCTTCTAGTTGCTCTATCTTTCATTGAAAGTGGTATATTAAAGTCTCCTACTGTGACTGTGGAGTTATCTATTGGCCTTTCAATCCTATTAAAGTCTGAGTTATGTACTATGGCGGCTCTTTCATTAGGTCCATAGCTATTTATTATGTTTATATCTTCTTGTTCAGTTGATCCTTTAATGATTGTATAATATCCTTTCTTGTCTCTTATGGTGATTTCTGTCTTAAAGTCAATTTGATCAGAAATTAATAGTGCCACTCCTGACCTTTTTTGTTGCCATTTTATTGATATGTCTTATTCCACCCTTTGATTTTTAGTCTATTTTTGTCTTTCTCTCTAAGGTGTTTCTATTGTGGACAGCATATTGATGGGTTAGTTTTATTCTCCTGTGTGAAACTCTCCCTCTCTTGAGTGGTCCATTTAATCTATTGACATTCATTGTAATTATCGACAAGTATGAATTGGTTGCTGTCATTTCATGATGTGTTTTTTCATGGTGTTCCTGGTTTTGTTGTTCCATATAATTTTTTGTGCTGAGTTCATTTTGTTTATGAATCATGTCATCATTTCCTTTGTTCCTATTTCTTTAGTATTTGCTAAATATTTGCTAAATATTTGTCCTATTTTTTATCATGGTATGAAGGTTTATTATTTTTCTTTGAGGTTACCCTGTAACTTATAAGTTTATCCCTGAATTTAGAACAGTCCATTCTATCTTGCAACTCTCTTGACTTTCTCACCATTTAGAAGTTCTGTAGCTACACTATTTTTTCCTTCTTTTTGGTTTGTAGTTGTCTTCATTTGCCAATTGATGTCTATGGCTCCCTTTTTTTCAATCTTGTCAGCTTATTTTACTTTAGATACTTCCATAGCTGTGTTGATTTCTGGGTTATGTCATCTTGTGTATGAATGGTCTGTTTTTGGTTGCTATTATTGGTTCTCTCTTCAAAGGATTGGCTTTAATACCTCTTGTAAGCTTGGTCTGGTTTTAACAAATTTCCTTAATTTCTGCTTCTTTCAAAATCTAATTTCACCATCATATTTGAAGGAAAATCTTCCTGGGTATATAATTCCTGGTTGGTGTTTTGTTTACCTAGTGCCGCTCTGACAAGAATATACCACAAATGGGATGCTTGAATGAACAGGAGTTTAGTCTCTTACAGTTTGTAGGCTTTAACGTCCGAGTTCAAAGTACCAGGCCCTAAGTGCTGGGTGGATGCCCCTCATTCTTGGGCTTCAGCTCTGCCTCCTGCTCCTGGCACACTGAAGCTAGAGGCTTTTCTTCACTCAGACAGCTGCTGGCTGCTGAGACCGACAAGCCCAAGGTTGACAGATAATAAGACACTGTCCCGATGTCTCCAAACTACACAGTAGGCCATTAATTCAAGTCCATTGAAAGTCCCAAGGTCGGCACAACATGGCAGGCTGCTGAACAATGATGTGGCTACATGCAGGGTTCAAGTGTGCCATAAATTAGAGACCATTCCTCAAGCCTTCTCCTTATATATAGGAAGCAGGCCACATCCCTGAGGCAGCTACTAAGCTGCTCACAGTAGATTCTACCATGGAATTGAATACCAGTCTCATCATGGGAAATACCACTTCCAGCTGCCCAGCCACTCACCCAGGCCCAGTTAAGTTGAGACACAAACTTAACTGCCACAGTTGGAAATTTTTCTCTTTCAGGGTTTTAAATATACCATTCCATTCCCTTCTCACTTGCATGGTTTCTGCTGAGAAATCACAGCTTATTCTTATTTGTTGTTCTTTGTAGGTAACTTTTCATTTTTCCTGTGGTGCTTTCAGGATTCCTTCTTTTCTTTGGTTTTGGTGACTTTGATTTCGATATGTCTTGGTGATTTTCTTTTGGGGTCTATCCTCTTTGGGGTTCATTGGATTTCCTGAATGTATATATTACCATCTTTCATCATATAAGGGAAGTTCTCTTCCAACAAGTTTTGGACAATTTTCTGTTCCTGTTCTTAAATTCCCATTACACATAGTTTGTTCCTTTTGATGGTATCGCTCATGAACCTTAGGTTTTCTTCATTTTGTTTTGATCTTTTTTCTGATTGATCCCTTTCCAAAGAAGTATTCAGGTATTTGTCTTCAGTGTCATTAATTCTGCCTTCCATTGATTTGATGCTACTCCTTTGCCTTTTCAATGTGTTATATATTTCTGAAATTTTAGTATTAATCTGGATTTCTATCTGCAGTTTTTTATCATTTCTAATTTTTCATTTGTTTGTCATTTTGTTCCTATATTTTCTTTCAAAATTGTTGTCTGTGTTTTCCTTAATTTTGTCAGTGTTTTCCTTGATCTGTCTCTCAGTCCTTTGAAGATGCCTAAATATACTCCTTTTGAATTCCTTATCAGGAAGTTCCAGTGCTGCTCCTTCTTCAGGGACGTCTTCTGGGTCTGTATCCTGCTCCCTTCTTTCTACCACTTTATCTTGCTTCTTTGTGTGGACTGTGGTGATCTCTTGTCTCCAAGACATTGTGATGTTTTTATATTTAGATCTCTGCTAACTGTTTGTGAAGAGAAGCTAAGGGTGAGTCAGGCTCTTTTGGTGGTCATTTATTGTTGGCCAGTTGGTGGAGAAGGAAGTGGTGGCTCTCACTCAGTAAGTGGACCTGCATTAGGTATGGGTGTGATTGCATCATATGGACATGGTTGCTGTCTCCCACTCAGCTAAAAACAATGATTGAAAAACCATCAAAAAAGTAAAAGCAAGCAGATAAAGAACATACTGCATAAACACACAGGAACAATCAGAAAGAGAAAAAAGAAAAGAAAACAAGCAAACAATAACAACAATAACAACAACAAAAAAAAACTGCAATATCTGGGAAGGGGGTAATAAGAGAAAAAAGGTAAGAGTAGGAGAATAATGAAGAAAAAATTGTGAAAAGTGCAAAAAGAAAAACAAGGAATGGGGTTAACCCTGAGAAAGAAAAAAAATGAGAACGGAGAACAGAGAAGAGAGAAAAAGCTGAAAAGTAGAACCTGGGAATGGAAGAATAAAGGATATTAATAAAAAGGACCCAAAAAAAAGAATGAAAGAAAAGGACAAAAAAGAAAAATCTGGGCAAGGCAGGGCAGAGCACCCAGGCTTTGTCGGAGCACACAGACTGGGATGGAATTCCTGTTAGCCCATGAGGTGGGTGGGAGTGAGGGATGGCCACACCTCCATTCACCAAGAGGGTGTGGGGTTTAAGAGTAACAATGGGAATATTGCACCTTTCCAGTCCTTTGTGTCCAAAATGTCTTTGTGGTTCCTGGCAAGTGGAGCTTATTCTTAAGTCCCTGGAATCTGAGAGAATGCTGTTGCTTTAAATACTCAAAATGGTCCAACTGCTTGTAAACATTCAAAATGTCTGTGCCCTCCAGACAGGTGAAAGTCCACAGCTCAACCTGTCTCCCACATTGCTGCTTCCCCTTTTATTCACCAGCCACCAGTGCAGTCCTCTGTGCAGCCCCTGGCTAGCAGGGCCAATTTTTAGGTTAATTCTTAAGTCCTAACACCACTTGACAATATCCTAGCTGTCTGTGCTGTCAGGATCACTGCCAGACCACTGCTCCTCATGTCTCATTTTTCGGTGTTTTCATGCAGGTTCTTCTACTAGTTGGAGTTTAGTCCACTTCTGTATCCTTCCTTTCAAAGCTCAGAGCTCCAGCATTATATTCTGTATCTGTGTTAATTGGTTCCCCTTTTCTTTGTTGAAGAGGGTCTATGTAGTTTGTGTGCTTATTCTGCCATCTTACCAGAACCTCTGTACAGGTCTTCTGAATCCCTGGCAAGACTTACTCCTAAGTATTTTATCTTTTTGGTAGGTTTTGTTAATGGTACTGTTCTCCTTATTTCCTTTTCAGTGATCTCTTTGACTTATTTTTAAATATTGTTCTTGTACTCTGCCACTTTATTGAATCTTGCAATTAGTTCCAGTAGTCTTCTTGCTGAGTCTGTGGGACTTCCTTTGTGTATGATCCTATCATCTGCAAAGAGGGATAGTTTTATTTCTTTCTTACCAATTTGGATGCCGTTTATTTCCCTTTCTTGCCTTATTGCCCTGGCTGAGATTTACAATGAAGTTTTGAATAAGAATGATTATAGAGTACATCCTTGTCTGGTTCCTGTTCATGAGGGGGATGCTTTCATTCTTTTTATGTTGAGAATAATGTTGGCCATTGGTTTGTATATATATTCTTAATAATGTTGGAGAATTTCCCTTCTATTCCTATTTTGCTGAGAATTTTTTATCAGGCATGGGTGTTGGATTTTATTAAATGCTGTTTTTGCATCCATTGATGTGATCATATAGTTATTTTACTTTGCTTTAATTATGTAGTGTATTATATTGATTGTTCTTCTAATGTTAAATCATCCTTGCATACTTGATATGAATCCACTTGGTCCTGGTGTATTATTTATTTATTTTTGATATAGTGTGGGATTCCATCAGCTAGGATTTGTTGAAGAGTTTTGCTTCTACATTCATGAGGGATATTGGTGTGTAGTTTTATTTTTTAGTGGTATCTTTGCCTGGCTTTGGTATCATAGTTATGCTCAATTCATAAAATGAATTTAAGACTTTTGCATATGTTTTAGATGTTCTGAAATAGTTTGAGTAGGATTGGTATCATCTCTGAATGCTTATTAGAGTTCTCCAGTGAAGCCATCTAGGCCAGGGGTTTTGGGGACAGGTTTTTTTTTTTTTTTAATGACCTGTTTAATTTCTTCCTTTGTTACAGGTATGTTCTAATCTTCTACCCCTGTGTGTGTTAGTTTAGGTGGTTCATGTATTTCTAGGGATTTGTCCATTTCTTACAGGTTTTAAAATTTGTTGGAGTACAGTCTTCATAGTATTCTGTTATTATCCTTTTTATTTCAGTTGGTTCTGTTGTGGCATTACACATTTCATTTATTATTTATTAATATTGTTTCATTTATTATTTGTATCTTCTCTTTCTTTTCCTTAATTAAACTTTCCATTAATTTGCCAATTTTGTTAATTTTGAAGAACCAACTTCTAGTCTTGTTGATTCTTTCTTTTGTCTGTTTCATTTATTTCTGCTCTAATTTTTACTGTTGGCAAAGACCAAAGAAGAGTTTATGCCTTTGAATTATGGTGTTTGCAAAGAATACTGAAAATACCATGCACTGTCAGAATGAACAGATCTGTCGTGGTCGAAGTGCAGCCGGAATGCTTCTTGAAAGTGATAATGGCCAGATTTTGTCTCATGTACTTTGGTCATGTGGTCAGAAAGCACTATTCCTGGAAAAGGATAGCATGCTTGGTAAAGTAGAGGGTCAGAAAAAAAGGTGAAGATCCTCAGCAAGATGGATTGATGCAGTTGCTGCACCAATGGGGTCAAATATAGCAAGGATTGTGAGGGTGCTGTATAACAGGACGGTGTTCCATTGTACATAGGGTTACTATGAGTTGGAACCAACTTGATAGCACCTAACAACAACAACAACAATAAAAACAATCTTTACTGTTTCCTTTCTTATGGAGACTATAGGCTTTATTTGTTGCTGTTTTTTCTTATTGTTGGAATTGTTGTTAGGTTAAGGTATTGATTTTGGTTATTTTTGGTGTGTGCTTTATTGCTACTAAATTGACCTCTGAGTATTACTTTCATTGTGCCCCATAAGTTTTGGTATGTTGTGTTTTCATTTTTGCTTGCTTTTAGGAATCTTTTGATTTTACATTTTATTTCTTCTGTTACCCAGTAGTTTTTGAGCAGAGTGCTATTCATTTTACATGTTTTGTTTTGTTTTGTTTTTCTCCTGATCTCCTACTATTGGTTTCTAATTTTATAGTGTTTTAATCTGGGAAGATGCTTTCTAATATTTGATATGTTTAAATTTATTGACATTTGCTTTGTGGACTAACATATGGTCTGTTCTGGAGAATGATCCATGTGTAATGATCCATGGAAAAGAATATGTGTTGTATATCTGTTGGATGGAATGTTCTTTGTATGTCTGTGAGGTTAGTTTGGTTGATTGTGTTCTTGAGATCTTTATTGAATCTTTCTAGTTGTTGATTCATTTATCAAAACTGGTGTGTTTAAAGTCTCCTACTATTGTGGAATTATCTATTTCTCTTAAAAATTAACATTTCTGTTAATGTTTGCTTTATGTATTTTGAGACTTTTGTTGGGTGCATAGGTATTTATTATGGTTGTATTCTCTTTTGGGGTTGACCTTTTTATCATTATATAGTGTCCTTTTTTGTACCGTATGCTGCTTACTGTCTTGTGGTATATTTCATTAGAAATTTCTATTGTCCCTCCTGCTTTTTTCTGGTTCCCATTAACTTAATGTATTTTTACCTATCCTTTGATTTTTAATTTATTTTTATCTTTTGATGGGTCCTATTTTATTATCCATACTATCTTTTCCTTTCTCTTGACTGCTGCATTTAATCCATTCACATTCACTATAATTAATGATAGGTATGAATTTACTGCTGTCATTTGTTTGTGTTTTTTATTATGGTGTTGATAATTTCTTTATTCTGAATATTTTTTTGTGATGAGTTTGATTTGTTGAATTTTCTTTTTATTTTCTTCATTGTTGTTGATGTTGTGTCTAAGTCCTTATGATTTTGGTTAGAAGGCTTAGTCATTTTCTTTGTGGTTACCCTGCAATTAATTTTTATCTTCTTAAATTTGAATCAGTCTATTCTATGTTGATATCATCCTGACTTCCTCTCCATTTGGAAGTTTGTAATTTGACCATTTATTCCCTCTTTTTGCTTTGTAGTTGTTGTCTTTTACATACTGACACCTCTGATTGTTTATTTTCTGTCTTGTAAATTTGTTGTAATTTTTAGAGTTCTTTCTCCTGGTTGATTTCTGGATAATGTTATCATATGTCTTAATTTTAGTTTGTTGTCTTTCAGCCCTTCAGGGCTCCTTTTGGCATTTCTTGTGAAATTGGTCTGATTTTTACAAATTCTCTTTATTTTTATTTATCTGTAAATATCCTAAATTCACCATCATATGTGACACACAGTTTTGCTGCATGTATAATTCTTGATTGACAGTTTTTTGTTTTTTTTTTCTTTCATAGTTTTATACATGTCATCCCATTGCCTTCTTGCCTGAATGATTGCTGCTGAGAAATCAGAGCTTTAGCTTATTGGTTGCACTTTGTAGGTAATATTTCATTTTTCCTGAGTTACTCTCAAGATTCTTTTATTTCTTCAGTTTTGGAAAGTTTGGCTATGATATTACTTGGTCACTTTCTTTTGGAGTCTATCCTGTATGAGATTTGTCGAGTTTCTTAGGTGTCTATCTTTTTATATTTCATGACATTAAGGAAGTTTTTGCTAGCGAGTCTTCAGCAATTTTCTCTCTCTTTTTTTTTTTTGCTTCTTCCTGCTCTGGAATTTAGTCTCATGTAGATTATTATTCTTGATATTTTCTCACATGGTTCTTAGAATTTCTTCATTTTTCTTTGTTCTTTTTTTGATTTTTCCTCATACAAACTGGTGTCAAGGGATTTGTCTTCTAGTTGACTAATTTATTCTTTAGTCAATTCTGTTGTACTCTCTTGTCCCTGCAATGTATTATCTATTTCCATAATTATAGTGTTAATGCTCTGGATGTCTAGTTGTTGTTTTGGAATGATTTCTAATTGTCTGTTTATTTTCTCAATTTGCTCTTATTTTGTTTTTCTGAATTCTTCTAGGATATTGTGCTTTTTTTTCACCCTTGATTTTGTTTTAGATTTCTTGCACTTTTAAAATGCTCTCTTTGTGTATATTTTGAATTCCTTATTAGGTAGTTCTATTACTTTTTCTTCATTGGGGAGGTTTCCTTGTTCTTTATCCTGGTCACTTCCTTACACTAACTTGTCCTGTTTCTATTTTTGAAGTGATATTGTCTGCTGTCTCCTAGAAATTTTGGGAGATGTTTTTATTTGTAATGTTGTTTTGCTTTTTTTCAACCTGATTTTTTATATTGCGTTGTTTTAGTATATCCAGGAATGTGAGACAAGTGTCCTTCTTTTGTTGCTAGTTTGGCAGCACTGGGTCATTCCCCACCTATCTCCAGATGTGTGGGGTAACTGGTGAGAATGCAGGTGTAGGTCCCTCTTGTTGATCATAAAGAGGAACTATGGGTAGGAAGAACATGTGATGTCTACCATGTCATTGATCCAGTGGTAGAGGAGCTGGTTAGGTGCAGAGTTAGGTGGGGATCAGACATCTTCTTTGCACAGGCTTAGATGTTATCTTCTAACTCTTGTGATGTTATTAAAATACAAGTTCTAGGCAACAGCTGCCCAGATAGCCACCTTTTACAGGGATCACTTGCCTCCTAATTCCTTCTCCTTTCCTAAGTGTGGTTTATGGGGATCCTCTCAACTTTCTTTTTGAATTAATCATGAATTTAATTTTTTAAAAAAATAATTTCTCAGCAGTTTTAGGTGTTCTGTTGTGGTAGAAAGGTTTTTTAAGTTATCATGCTGCTGGATAGTCTTCTGAAACTGCACCCTTATAGGACTGCTTGTTCCTTTGTTTTAGAGAGTAGTATTCCTTCTAATTACCTAGTTCACATTTACCTTTATAATTTTAAAAATGTGCCACATTATTGTAGTTTTAGCAATTACCTTCATATGTATACAATTTTATCATTGAGTATATTATTATTTATTTACTTCTTCTTATTTATTTATCATTGAGCATATTTATTTATTCTGATATTTTGGGGATATTTAGGTTGTTTTCAGTTTTTGTTGTTGTTGTGTCATAAACAGTGCTTTGTAGCTAAAGTTTTTTTTTTTTTAACCTAGATATCAAAATATTTTCTCAGAAAAATTCCCAGATGTAGAATTACCAGATGATTTAAATATTTAAAAAATTATAATTGTAAGATTATAATTAATGCCACTAACACTAATGGTAATAACTGTCACCTACATATTACTGAGATATTCCTGGGATCTGTGATGGAAATGAACAGATCAATCCCTTTTCCCTTCTCCCCAGGATCTTAAATCCCAGGCAGCATCTCTGGCAAATAAAATGAATATGATTCTGATCATAATTGTATCTTAATATATAAACAGCTTTACAATAAAAAAACTTTTCATTTTGAAATCAGTTTTCTACCTGTTATTTTTATTTCAGTTCTTTCTTTTTAATCAAAAGAAGATTATTAATATTTATTTTCATTTACCTACTAAAGCTGGATATTTTCTTTAGTAACAACACAGGGACAATTAGACGCTAAAGAAAGATAAACTATAAAAATTTATCCTATTCATAAAAATACTGTAAATTGAAGAATGACCACATCTGGAATATCCCAGCAAGAAGAGATCTAACACTGAATATTACGTGAGTGGTGAGGAGAGGCTGGTTTTCATTTCTCTCCATTTAATGTTCCACTGGTGGAGGGATTGGAATGTTGGTAAAGAGCCATACTTCTGAGGCCTAATTTCTAGTTCCATATTTTATCAGGAAATGGCACTGTGAGTCATCTGTTAAATCCTGTGGTATAACACACAGTTAGTTTTACAAACACATGAATATAAATAGAATACCCAGTTGAAAAATATTAAAGTTTTCCATATTAAAACAAAAGTGTTAAAATTTTTCTAATTGTATTTTTACTTTCTTTTTTCCCTGATAAAAGGGAAGCTACCACTGTGCAGTTTTGTAGTACAGTTACTAAGAATAGGTGTAACCTTAGAGTATTAAAATAATTTTTCTTTCTAAGTAGTAAATGATAATCCGTTCTACAAGGTTTCTTGTAGGATTGAGTGAGAGTGGCCTGTGGAGTTGCCTTAAGTAATGGCTGAGATGATAAGTATTGCTGATGCAGCAGCTTCTTGTGCTGGGAATTGGTTTTACATGTCATACTGTTTAATAATACAAGAGTCGGCTGAAGCCAAATTCCTGAACCTTGCTTAAAATAGATCTCCCCCCCCAATCTGGTTTCTCTCTTCTGCTATTAAATTGGGGGTTTAGTGAAGGGCACACACACCTCTTCATAGGATAAGTGAGTAGTTTAAAATTTATGCTCAGCCTCTTAAACATGTTATTTCCTGACATGAACGATTCTCATAAAGAAAATCCACTAATATCTTAGGATCCCACTGTGCATGTCACATGAGGATTTTTTTTTCCATTGTGGGTTTAGCTTCTCTTGGATTTAAAAACATAAATATAAATTCAAGTCTATTGTTACAGAGAGCCATGGGAATCAACGTCCTGGTCTATTCTCAAGGAAAATGCCCTGGCATACTGTTATCTACAGTATTACCAACATTGCAGATGGCTCCTGGAAGAAGGCCACCGATCCAATTGCTTTAATTGGGGCACAAGTACACAGAAGATCATTGAAGAGACAACACCCTCAACCCAAAGGGAGCTTCATTAAAGTGTGTCAGGCATTTCGAGTTTTGAGGGTGTGTCATTTTGATGTGGTGAATTAGTCATGTCCAAGTTGACTCACTTATCCAGGGGGCCAGGGCAGGAAAGAGCCAAACATTTCCTTTGCAAAGCAGGACTTCCTCAGGACTCACTCTAATGATTCTTGTGCTAAGAGCTGTCACACTTCTTTTCGAATAGACAATAGTTTACAGCCATAGCCATGCAGGGAAATTTAGGCCTCAGTCCTTGAAAATAGCAAGGACTCTCATAGGGGCAGGTGTGAGACTCCACATTCCTTATGGAGAGAGCCCACCCTTACTAAGATGAAGGGAAAGAGAAGGACCATCAGCCTTTGTTAGTTCTTTATTGGACTCCTCCCAGCAAGGTGTTGGTGAAGCTTCTGAGGTGGGTTGGTGACCCCACTGGGCCTGAAGTTGGCAAGGGATGGATTTCACAGTTTATAAGGGCCTGTGATTTTGACCTAGATCTGTGTGATGAGCTCACAGCTAGAAGGATGCCTCTGCTTTAGCTCTCTAGTGTCCCAGAGAAGGAGAAATTGAGTTAAGGAGGTGAAGTTTAGCAGTGGTGATGCCATGTACTATAGACTTTGTGAGAAGAAGATTGATCTCTAAACAACAGGACTAATTTTTGTATCCTTGTGTTTAAATTTTCATTTGAAATACTGTTATATAGAGTAAATTCATTGACCACAGAGCCCAAATTTGTAACATTTGCTAATGGTGAACCTCCTTGAACAGGCTTTCTTATTAGCCTGTGTAATGCCTTTCATCATCCTGGCTCAAATTCACTGTTTCTAGTGATTATCAGAAAGAATCCCAGTGGTATAGTAGTTAAGCACTCAGCTGCTAATGAAAAGGTTGGCAGTGTGAGCCCAGTAGTCACTGTGGAAGAAAGATGTGGCAGTTTGCTTCCTTAAAGGTGTATAGTCTTGGAAACCCTATGGTGCAGTTCTCCTCTGTCCTATAGGATCATTATGAGTCAGAATCGACTTGACAAAAGAAGTTATTTTAAGTGACTACCAATACCAGTTGCTATCATGTCAACTCTGACCCCTGGTGACACCATGTGTGTCAGGGTAGAACTGTGCTCCTTAGAGTTTTCAGTGGCCTGTGTTTTAGAAGTATATCTCCAGGCCTTTCCTCCAAGGCATCTCTAAGTGAATTTAAAATGCCATCCATTTGGTTAGCAGCTGAGTACATTAACCATTTGCACCACCCAGGAACTCCTTCTAATGATTACCTCCCTTAAATATGTCTGTATCATTAAGGCTTTGCTTGTTTGCTTGAGTCCTTTCTTGTATGCTTGTGTGATTTAGGAGAAACAGGTTACAGAAGGTATAGTTATATTGATTTATTTTTCTGATGTTGCTGTCATACCAGTCATACAGAGATGAAGTCTCAGTTTGTAAGATCTTGATAGATTTTAAAAATATATGAAAATGTTTATTCCTACATTAAGCAAAATGTGTATTGAATTACTGACTTTTGCAAGGCACTGGGAAGAGGACATCTAGCAAGCAGAAGGAAATAAATAGTATTTGCAAAATGACTAGTTAGTGCAGGAAGCAGGAAGGTCAATGCTATTTGAACCTAAATTCAGAAGAGACAAGGGGCCTGGATTGTTGAGGTGACCCTGGACATGATGAGTCTTCTGGGTCACTCTGTAGACCCACAGGTGTCCAACAAGTATCTCCATACCACTAAGATGCAAGATAGTTTCCTAGTACTAGACCAGTCATGAGAAAAGTATGGAGCACTAGAGTATTAGTTTCCCTCAAAGACAGGAAAAAGATTCACATGCATTTTTTTTAGATAAACACCAGTTTATGACTTCAGTGGTCACTAGACTATGTTCCAAATCCCCCATTGGTATTATTGACTCTCAGATGCCAATTAAGAAGCACATGGAAAGATCTAACTTCATTATAATTTAGGCATAGGAGACAGTAGTTTCTGAAATAAGATGACCTTCAAGGTTTCAAGGTTATATCAATGGATGATGAGGTCAGAGTTAAATGAGATAACAACAATACCCACCTCATGCTAGACCTTGTGCACACTTATGACAGCTTCCTGGCCCCAAAACACATTTGGGTTTTGTTAGTGTGTAGCCACCTCTCTGGGATCTGACACTGCCATCTGATTGTCCTGCTATAATTGTGATTCCGTTCTGATAACTAGGCTTCTGACTTGTACATGAGATGCAGGCACCCCTAACCATTTAGTTGCTACCTTGTGCCTTCATGCCTCAGGTGATGGGCCTGAGACCTTAATCCTCTGTATGGATTCTTGCTGGTGTCCCAATTTGAATCTGGAACCTTGCCTCTGGCTAAAAGCTTCCCCAGTTCAAGACTTTCTTAGGTCACTGTGCTGTGTTTTCTGCATTGGACCACCTTGTGGAGGTGCTTACATCTTGCCCTACCTCTTTGATGCTGTATTATGCTGTCAGACTAGATTTTCTTCTAGGACTGGCCACTGCCTCTGTTATGCCATAGGTTGCCTCACCCAAGCTTTGGGCTACATACTGGACCTGATCCCACACAAGAAACTAGGCCATGTAGGACCAGCTTAAGATTTTAACAGTGTAATGAAAGTATACTGGAAGTGTTCACACTGGAATTACCAGGAAGTAGCTACTATGAAGTTGGCACTAAGTGAACTATTTATTCAGTCAAATATGAACTAAATTTGCCTTTCTTAAGTACTTAGAATGCAGTGACTTGCAAAGTGTAGCTCGTGGACCAGCAGTGTCAGCATCTGTACAGTAACCACCGATCCTCCACTTTATAAAAATAATGTCCTTCTCTAAGCAAGTTTGTCTTGGACAATATTCAGTGATCCATAAAGTTTTCATTGACTAAGTAGATCACTGATCTTTCTTCCTAATGCATCTTAGTCTTGAAGTTCCACAGAAGCCTTTTCAGCATGGGTAAACCTGCTGGTATTTGAAATACTGGTGGCATAACTTCCAGCATTACAACACAGAAGCTACCAAAGGATGATGCACTGACAGACGGGTGGTGTACCTACTCTATTGGAGAAGGTCAATTCACTAACCAACTGCAGTTTGATGGAAACATGACTTGGCTCTTCTGTCTTCCCATGTCCTGATGATGTGTTCACCTAACAACTTGCGCTCTGTCATCTGGTCTCTGTAGTGCACATCAGTGTTGGGAGAGAGGGTGCTGTGTATAGGGCACTCAATTTTCTGTCCTGCTCTCTTTTAGGACTTTCAGAAACAACTATATTTGAAAGAAGATCATTATTTCTTATCAAATCCTCTAACTCACACAAAATTATTTTTGGCCTTAGGAAAGTATGATCTGCTCTCATTACTTTTATTCACTTGTTTTTGGGTAATCATTGTCCTTTATTCCTCTTTACCTCTTCCATTGAACCTAGGATTTAACCTGGAAAAAAAAATCTGTGTGTGTGTGTGTGTGTGTGTGTATATGTAACCTAAAGGTTGATCCGCTCCTTTAAAGATTATAACCTAGAAAACCTTTGGGGCAGTTCTACTGTCACAGGATGTTGATATGAGTCAAAAATAGACTTCATGGCACCTAACAAAAACAACAATATGTACGTGTATATAAATACATACATGCACACACTTACATGGACATACACAGAGAGAGAAAAATTGAAGGAGATTGAGAGAGATTGATTTTCTTGAGGTTCCTAGAAAGGTATTGGTTTGGAATTATGGAATAATCACTTGGGTCCAGGGCATGGGTTTGGCTACCTGGCACTGACAATCTAGAAAATTCCTTCATATACCTGAATTTTCCTTCCTTTGGCATTAGGGTGTCTAATTGCTTTAATTTTGTTCTTTGTAAGATTAGGAAAACTTACTCTCCAGTGCCTCAAGCATATTACTTAAAAAAGGGTATACTATATTAGTATTTGCTGAGGACAAGATAGCATCTAACCAAATAAAAACCAAGTGATTCTCTGCCCCTAGCAAGGGGAACTATGTCCTCATATGTAGAATTCAAAATAGAAAAGATAGGAACAAATTAATTTATTTAACAAACACTTACATGGAGCTCTGGTGGTATAGTGGGTAAGACATTTATTTGTCTGTTAACTTCAAAGTTGGTGGTTCAAACCCACCAGCTGCTTTGCAGGAGGAGAGTGAGGCAATCTACTTCTGTAGATTTAAAGCCTAGGAAACCCAATGGGGATCACTGTGAGTTGGAATTGACTCGTTGTCAGTGGGTTTAGTTTTTTTTATATGGCAGTCACCACATATTTGGTACCTTGCTGAGTGCCTTAGAAATACAAATTCACAAAAAGTAAGTTGGTACTGTTATTGTGTCCTCACAGATGAGGAAATTAAGGCAGGAGAGGTTCCCCTGTGGCACAGGTCAGAGAAGTATCGACTGGTTATGATATATGACTCCAGTTCTCTCACTAAACATTCCACTGTATGGGAAGAGGGAGTTCTTGTGGCGTAGTGCCTAAGAGATTTGACTGCTAACCAGAAGGCTGGTGGTTCAAACCCATCAGCCACTCCTGGGAAAGAAGATTGGGCAATCTACATCCATAGAGATACCTTCTTGGAAACCCAAGGAGGGGTTGCTATGAGTCAGAAACAACTCGACAGCAGTGAGTTTGTTTTTGTTTCTTTGGTATGGGAAGACACCAAGTCCCAATAAAAGGGTCAGGCATCTACAAAGCTGGAGATCAAAGGCAAGTGGGAGATGAGAAAGCATTCCAGGCTCAGGAGGTGACTATATAGGAGTAAGTCAGTCATGGCAGAGCTAAGCAGCTGCTGCCAGCCCTGCTTCGGCTTTCTTTGGCCCCATTGGAATGCTCTTCCTGTGGCCCAGTAGCACAGTGACCTACTAAGATCCTGTGGAAGGATACATGTGAACACATTAGAGAAGTTATTACTTCTTTGTTCTTAGGCAATGGGAGATAAGTTGGGATCTTGTAAATCTATAAAGAAAACTCACTAGGGACTAGAGCTTAGTATCTCTGCCCATTGTTGAATTCTGGTGTTTTTACTGAGGCTTCCTCTGTCTTTCTGAGTGAATTTCTCTAATAGCATTAAAGAATCTTGAAATAACTGGTTTACTGTTCAGAGTTTGGTGTTTTAAAATGCCAGCCCAAGAGCAGATTAAAGGGTATGCTAAAAGGTGGCAGAAAAACCACACTATCACAGGGCCCAGGCGCACCTTGGCTTACAAATGCTGTGTTTCTGAAAAGTCATAAATCAAATAATGTTAAAAATGAGCCCGGGGAGGTGTCCCATGCAGTAGAAACTCTGTGGGAACCTTTGCAAGGTGAGTTCATCCTTTTGTAACCATGGCTGAATTATAGTCAATTTTGTATACCTACTGCTTCCTAAATAGGTTTCAAGTCAGGTATTCATTAGAATGCTATGTCCATTTGAGAGTCACAGGTAGAGAGGGCTTGAAAGAGAACGAAACAATTATCAAAGCTTGAGCTCATATTATACCAAGACATCCTTACTTTTCATGTATAAACACTTATGTCTGAAGCACCTGTTAAACCACCAGGAAAGGATAGTGTCCAGTTTGCTCTTGCAGTATGTGTGTGTGTGTGTGTGTGTGTGTGTGTGTGTGTGTCCCTGTCCCTTCCCATCTTAATAATAAACATATGCAGGTAGACTTAGGAACTTTCTCTCCCTTTCCCGATAAACATGTTGTTGATAAGCTGCTCTATTGTTGAAAATCTAAGTGCAGCTTTAACTCTAAGGAGTGGCCCCTGGAAAGAATTGCATCCTACCTCAAGGAAGAGTGAAAGCCAGCATTATTGTTGATCAGCCTATTTTGGAGATGATCCACTTATACACAAGAAAAAATTTGGAGACATAGTTATTTATTCAGTCAGGAGATAAATAATAATCCACTACTCTGCTAGTGTATTTAACTATGAGCACTGACTTTGGTTATGGCAAGATGCATCCATTTTCTATAATAAGACAAGTTCAGCCAGCCCAAAGCTGTCCAAGGTTCTCCTTTCAGAATAGAGCTCCTCTAATTCAAACATGTTGCAATTTCTAGACTAAAGGAGCAGAAGGTAACCATTAGTAACTTTTGTGTTCTTTATGGTTTAAGTTTGAAAAATCATTCAAATATTTGTTTAAAGACATATATTTAGTCACTGACTGACTTGGTGAGTTTAGATTTTGGGTGGGGATAAAGGAAGGGAAAGAGTCATGTCAAACAAGGCTTTGACTCCCAGCTGCACCTCTCCATAGTTACTCAGGGATAGCAACCCCCATCTCTCAGATTCCCTGCAGATCAAACAAAATAATGCTAGGTGAAAAGTATGTTGTTGTTGTTGTTATGTGCGGTTGAGTCGGCCCCGACTCATAGCGACCCCTCCTTGGGTTTCCAAGGCAGTATCACTATGGAAGTAGGATTGCCCAACCTTCCTTCCAAGGAGTGGCTGGAGTATAGTGCACACTAAATGACAAGTGACAACTTTGTGCTTAGCATCTATAATAAATTTATTTTCTTTGCTGCAGTTCAGTAGAAAATCTGATAACCTGGTAACGTCACTCCCTGTTTTGTTTCATTAACATCATTACTGATATAAAGAGGATTTTTATTCAGGAGCTGAAAGAATGAGAATCACAGCAATTATTAACCAGTACATCTGTGTGTAGTACTTGTGAGTGTCAGAGCTGTCCCAGCCCCACCAAACAACTAAATCAGAATTCTAGGGAATAGGCTTGGGTGCTTGAGGCTCAGACGTCACAGCTAATGACCTGCCCTGGCTAAAGAACAAGATGTTATTATTTACTTCCTGTTAGTAGTAAATATTCTCATGCAGATGAACTCTGGAACGTTGTTTAGTAGCAGTCAGAGCATTATTGATATTCTTTGTTGTTAGTTGCTGTGGAGTCTGCTCTAGTCATGGTGACTCCATGTATAAACAGGAAGAAACACTGCTTAGTTTTGTGGTATCTTTAGGATCCTTGGTATGCTTAAGTCCATTGTTGTGTCTACTGTGTATTTTGAGTGCCTACCAGTGCAGGGAGTTCGTTGACCAGCACTATTGTAGACAGTACTCTGTTGTGAATGATAGAGTTTAACTGACTGATTTTTAGAGTGGATCACCAGGCCTTACTTCCTAGTCTGCCTTAAGTGTGGAAGCTGTGCTGACCTTCCACCTTGGGTGACTCTGCTGGTATTTGAAATACTGCATCTTTGATGCAGCATCACAGAAACACACAAACCACCACACTACAACAAACTGACAAATGGGTGGTAAGTTGATATTCTTTATTTGTAGCAATAGGAGAACTAGGACAATTTGGAGAATCTTTCAGAGTTCTGGCTTCACATCATGGTTTTGCTGTTTGATGTTAGGACCCTCAGCAGCACAGAGCTGCTTAGGCTTGGCAATGAATGTCTGAGCTGCCACCATCAATCGCCTGTATATTTATAGTCATGAGTGAGTTCCAGATCTTCAAACACTCTAGTGATGACACCAGGACAACAATAATGATGATCTGAATAATTGTGACTTATTAAGAAATAGCTAGAAATAAAGGACCTGTGGTTTTTTGAAAAATTTATACTAAACTTCTCAGGAAATTTGTAAGAAGAGAGAGGTCAGCGCGAATACAAATACATTCTTCCGGGCAAATGTAAAAGAAGATACAAATGAAAAGTTTTGTTCTTTGGGATAGACTGAGAAACACAGTGGGATACACTGTGGCACAGTGGCTAAAGTGCTTGGCTGCTAACCAAAAAGTTGGTGGTTTGAAGCCACCAGCTGCTGTACAGGAGAAAGATGTGGCAGTCTGCTTCTGTAAAGATTTACAACCTTGGAAACCCTTTGGGGAAGTTCTACTCTGTCATACAGGGTTGCTATGAGTTGGAATCAACTCGATGGCAGTGGGTTTGATTTTGGTTTGGGATAGTCTGAATGACTACTTCACTCTCTTAGCAACAATAATTGCCAGAGATGAAAAACATTATGAAATTTTTTGACATTCAAAAAAGATAATTGGTTTAGGTATTTTGTCTAGGGAAAATGGCATAACTGTTTAGCTAAGAGGAAAGCTATCAAATTCTTCAACTAAAAATTGAATTGTATAAGATACATTATTTGATAAGCTGAAAATGTAGTGCCTTGAACCTATGAGTAATACACTTTGTGTTAATTGACCTTAAAAGATACAATTCAATGCCTGTCGATTTAACTAAAAATATAACTATTTTCTCACCTACTATGCTTCTAACATACAGGTTGCTTCTTCAGTGGTATTGTTTATTAGTATTGAAAAATGTTAAAATATTGCTATGAAATTCATGTCTGAAGAACTGATGGGCTGCTGTTGTCTTTCTAAGCAAAACCTGTTCATTCATTCACTCATTTATGCAATCATTTGCTGTACCGTGACTTACCTAGACAGAAATAAGAGTGCAGTTATTCCTAATAACTGTTTCTTTCTTTCTTTCTTTCTTTCTTTCTTTTTCAGCCATGCAATGATAGACCTATTGGTTGAACTTTGCCTTCAGAACCACCTGAATCCATCCCACCATGCTCTTGAGATCCGGTCTTTGGAAACCCAACAACCTTTGAGTTTTAAGCCAAATACTTTGGTTGGGACCCTAAATGTGCATACCGTGTTTCTGAAAGAAAAAGTTCCTGAGGAGAAGGCTAAACCTGGGCCATCTAAGGTTCCTGAGGTCAGTAGGGTGGGAGAACCCTTATTATCTAAGGACATACATGAATATGTATGTAGATGAGGGTGTTGGGGATGCTGAGTAGGGGCCAATGGAGCTCTTAATATCTAAGTACTACCTCAATATCTATGTGTGCTTGAGGTTTCCACTTCTATGCTATATAAAATAAGGCACTAAATTTAGTTTATTTTAGGAGATAGATACTTATTGTTGTGACATTTCTTCTTTAGATAATATAGGAGAAGATGAATCTTACGCAGAATTGTTCACTAGAACTTTCTGTGATGACAGAACTGTCCTATTATTCTGCACTGTACAGTAGCCACTGGTCACTATTAGCTATTGAACACTTGAAATGCAGGTAGTGGTACTGAAAAACTGAATTTTTAATTTTAATTAAATAAATTTCAATAGCTACAAGTAGCCAGTGCCTTCCCTATTAGAAAGTACAGTTCTAAAGGTCTTCATGTCATAGGAAGCAGTTGCATATATAGGGGATTAGACTGTTTTCCTAGAGAGAGGAAAAAAAGAAAGAATTTTTTCTTATTAAAATCTCACATCTAAAATATTTACTCATAGATGTCGGAGAATATCTTAACATATACATAGCTTAATTACAGGCTTTTGTTTATCAGTTGAAATTAACTCAGGCTGCTAATTGGACTTTTAAATAATGCTTGTATGTGGCTCTTTTATCTCCAGTTGAAAGTAGTGTTATTACAAGATTTGTTAGAGTTTCTTGGTTTTAAAAACAACAGTATGGTCAACTGTCTATCTCCTATGAATGTCCTAGGCTTTGGAGTCACATTGGATTGGATGGCTAATAGATTTTATTTGGTGCTTTTTTATTTGAATGATGGATGGTTAAATATTTTATTTGGTGTACTCTGTCAGGAGTAGTTTTTCCCTAATTCTTCAAGTAAAAATATTCAGGGAAGGGGAGCCATGTTTATATCCTGTGGTTTTTCTTACCTCCCTGGTTCCCAAGCATAAAGGGGCAATGAAGTCTGGGTAGGTGTATGATTCCTGTGTGAGAAGCAGAGTAAAAGACTGGTGTGTTCTGACCTGCCTCTTAAAGTTCCTCATCATGGCCAGCAGGCCTGGCACTCATAATGGAAGGGAGTGAGTCAATACATATTTGTTGTGTCTGCTTCTCCAGGATCATAGCACAAAAACCAAGAAAAACAAACTCACTGCTATCAAGTTGTATCCGGCTCATAGTGACCCCTGCTTGGGTTGCTGAGGCAGTATCACTGCAGAAGTAAATTGCCCAACCTTCCTTCCAAGGAGTGGTTGGTGGGTTTGAACCGCCAGCCTTCTGGTTATGCCTTAGGCACTATGCTACCAGAGCTCCTGATGATAGCACAATGTGGGAGATAATAAATGAAGACTAACAGTGGACTGGATGAATTTTGACATGTTACATATTTTTGATAGGCCACTTTATCTGTACACACCTAGAATCAACTCTAGTCAAATTGTTTTTCTTCTTGATTATTCTATGCTGTTTTAAAAAATAAAATCTTACATTTTTTTCTATTTTAAAATGTGTGTATTGTGTATATTTAAATATGGCTTTGTACACACACATAAAAACACACTATATATAATATATATATAGATGCATGTTTATATAGATATTCATATATTTACCTAGATATTTTGGCTTCTTAAACAAAAATTTGGTGATTTATTTTTTGATAAGGATTTTTCTTAATATAAATGTCCAGCAAGCACATGCAAACATAAAATTATCATATGATCTAGCACTTCCACTCTTATATTCAAAAACATTGAAAGCAGGAATACAAAAAGATGCTTTTACACCAATGTTCGTTGCAGCACTATTCACAATAGCCCAAAGGTGGAAACAGCCTAATTTTCTCCATCAACAGATGGATCAATAAATAAAATGTTTTACATACGTAAATGAAATATTACTTAGCCATAAAGAGAAATGAAGTTCTGATGCAAGCCACAATATAGATGAACCTTGAGAACATTATTCTGTGTGAAATAAGCCAGTCACAAAGGGTCACAGATATGATTCCACTTGTGTGAAGTATATGGGATAAGCAAGTGAATAGATATCAAAGTTTATTAGTGGTTACCAGGGATAGGTGGGAGCAAAGGGGTTAACAGAGGACTCACTGAGAAACACTGAGCTTCTGCTAAGGGTGATGGGAAAATTTGGTAATGGATAGTGGTGATGGTTGAATAGAACCTCTGGTGGCATAGTGCCTAAGGCATTTGACTGCTAACCAGAAGGCTGGTGGTTCAAACCCACCAGCCACTCCCCCAAAGGAAGATTGGGCAATCTACTTCTGTAGAGATACCACCTCAGAAACCCAAGGAGGGGTCACTATGAGTCAGATCCGACTCCACAGCAGTGAGTTTGGATTTTGAGAAAGGTTGAATAGCATGATAAATATAACTAATGTCACAGAATTACATATGTGAAGAATATGGAAAAGGCAAACTATTTGTTACATAAATATTTACCACAATAAAAAAATAAATTAAAAAATTATTCATAATACTTTTGTTTTCCTTTAGAAAATGGATATAGTGCTTTGGTTCATATCTGATCAGAATCCTTGAAAGATGGTATATGTGTTGATTTTAAACTTAGAGCCCTTCAATGATGTCATATTTCCTGTGTTAACAGTTTGCTTATTAGTAAGAGAGGTTCTAAGGTATATTTATTATTCTTGACGTTTGCTTTTCACTACTTATTATGCTCCTCGATTCACTGGACTTGATGAAGAAAGATTGGGGCTACACGAAACCTAGCCATATTAAATTCTCTTATTAAAATAGAGTTAAAGCCATTGGGGGAAGATGTACTTAAAGAATGCTTTTTGTTTGTTGTGCTTTTCCAGAAATCTGTACGTTTGGTAGTGAATTACCTACGAACACAAAAAGCTGTTGTGCGTGTGAGCCCTGAGGTACCTCTCCAGAATATTCTCCCAGTCATTTGTGCAAAATGTGAAGTCAGCCCAGAGCATATCATTCTCCTCCGGGATAACATTGATGGGGAGGAGCTGGAGCTTTCCAAGTCCCTGAATGAGTTGGGGATAAAGGAACTCTATGCATGGGACAATAAAAGAGGTGAGAGACCACACTGTGCCTTACACGCTTCCTTTCTGTAATAGCACATTGAGAAAACATATATATATGTGACCTGTTAGGTTTCCTCCCAACTTTCCATAATGCTAGGTAGAACTGTGTAAATTCAAACTTTGTCCAGAGCTGAAGTGGATAAAAAATAAAATTGTCTTGTTTTAATTCCTCCTCAATTGTGAGTATACATCTTTTACCCCAGCCCTAAATGGGTCTTTTACCCCATTTACTTGTGGGCACTGGAAAGATTAAAAAAAGAGGGAGAAACGATGAGAAAATTGGAAGGTACACTCTAGAAGAACTAGTCAAAAACCACACACAGTGTTCTTTTGACTTTTCTTTTCAGTTTCTATTAACTACTCCCATTTCAATCATTGCTCATATCCAAAGAAAGTGGCAGAAATGCATTTAGATGTCGCTTAACACTGATCAAATTAGAGTCATAATATTATATTAGCCTGCCTTCTTCTTGTTGCTAAAGACAACTTATTCATCGTGTGAGTTTGGTATTTAATGTTAAGGTTACAATCACAGCCACAGGTGAGAGCAGCAGGTCCCAGAAGGTGAATGCTGATATAAAAACTGACATATTGTGTAAGCATATTTTTCTGATCGATACAGGGGATTGACTGAGTGTATATTTAAACAACTTCCAGACTAATAAAAAGATTTACAGTGTTCCTTGACCTTATAATTATTAAAATAAACTTCTTGAAATTTCTACTTAAATGACTTTTAGATCCTTACTTGGTATCTGTTTTCTCGATTTTATTTATTCCACAAATACTGACTAGGTTAGGCTTTTAAAAAAAGATACATAATCAAGTTTTTCTAGTGTTTCTGCAAACTCTGCTTAAAAAAAAAAAACTAGGTTAGGCTTTTTAAAAAAGATACATAATCAAGTTTTTCTAGTGTTTCTGCAAACTCTGCTTAAAAAAAAAAAAAACACTTCTCTAGCACCTAGCCTAAACATTTTCAAATGTTTGAAATGGATACCCTGAAAATGTAGTTTTCTTACCACAAAATTTATCATGAAATCCATGATGATAGTGTATCCTTTGTCCAACTTACCCCCCAACCACAATCAGTCTACCTCTTCCTGGAGATTCTGAGTCCTAGATCTAATTTGAAAATCAAAAGAGAGATTTAGTTTAATTATAAAGAACATGGACTGTTTATTGCTTGGGAACAAGCAAGTACTCTGGCATTTGAAAACAATGTGCCTTGTGTTTTACCCAGTATTTTTTTTGTTGTTCTTTTTGATCCAGTATCTTTTTAAGACTCAGATAAGAATATTCTCACAATTCCCCATACCAGCCTGGTTGTAGCTGGGTGGGTCTGGTTATATCAGCTCTATTGAAATTGGATTTATGTGACTCTGTGGAAATAGAGCTTTCATTTGGCAAGACAAAAACACAAACTGGCCCACATCTAAGTATCTGAATGAAAAAGGCTTGCACAAATAAGTACTTTAGTTATAAGCCAACTATTCAGATATATTTTTAAAAGGCAAATACAGAAGCTACTACCTGGAAAAAGTCACATGAAACCTAAGTATTTCATCACTGCCAGGAATGTGGGAGCCAGAGCTTGCAGTGAGGAAACCTCATGCTCTTACATCCATGTGTCTGCCCTGCCCTTCTTATCCACAAGCAGGACGAAACAGAAGAAGATACTGGTATGGCTACCCTGGCTATTCAGACTTTGAAATACTTCTGAACTTAATGGAAAATGGCTCTCCTAAGCTGAGTCCCCCCTTTCTACCACCTTGGGCATCTGGCCTTTCCTCTGGGACCCCATGCAAAACCTTCTGCTACTGAATCAACTCTGAATCATGACATTCCCACGTATGTCAGAGTAGAACTGTTCCACAGAGTTTTCAGTGGCTGATTTTTTGGAAGTAGATTGCCAGCCTCTCTTTCAGGGCTCTTCTGAGTAGACTCATACTGTCAACCTTTTGTATAATAGCAGGAAATTAAGTAGTAATGGTATAGGAACAGAAAGAGAGGCTCTGGGGGCTCACCAACCCCACTGCAGCCCTGTGACCTGAATCCCTTTTCAGTTTGTCAGTGCCTCTGCCTCACTGGTTGTGAAATATCTTAATTATCATCCCCACCAAAAGACTTTATCCCATGATATTAATCCACAAATCATCCCAAGGCTGCCCCTGAACATCACTTTCTCTTTTGCAGCTGGCCTGGGCAGGCCTGTCCTAGGAGGCCCTGGAGTAGCCCTTTCCTCTTTTCCTCTAGGTTGTTACTAGCGGGGTGAGGGGGTGGTATCCCATCCTCAGCCCTGCAGCTGCTTGAGAAAGGGTGAGAGGAACCAGCAGCCAGAGGAGGAGGAGAAGAAGGAGGAGGAGGAGATGTGCTGCTCAGCCTTCTGCCTGTAGAGGCCCGCCCTCCTCTGGAATTCCTGGTAGTAGCATTTGGAAAAGATTTTGCTGCCACCTGCCTTCACAGTGGCTCTAAGCAGCTGTGGGGCTATGGAAATCTAGCCCGAAATGCATGTCTGACCCCTGTCTCATGCTGCACTTGGGTACAGTGGACTGACTTGGGCTGAGTGGGGGGCTGGGTCATGGACAGAGACTGCTGCAGATCTGAAGCTTGTCCTCATTCTTGCCCTGCCTGCCTTTTTCAGTTCTTCTGACCAAAACTCAGTCCGAGCCATCCCTGAGCTGTCGAGGTACAGTCAGTGACCACGCGGTGCTGCTCTTTTTGGCACCAGGCTACGCTTTGCATGACTCTGGCCTGGACGATGCACGGCGATGTCCTGTGTGTGAGGCCTGAAGGAATGGGAGTGTGGCTGCCAAACCTCTGGGGCTTTATGCTGTGCTGGAAGAGGGTTATGGTTTGGTTGTGGATTCCCTGGTTGATTAAGAGAGAGTAACCATAGTTTGAGAACTTGTTATATGATTGTATTTGAGAAGAAGGTTGTCATAGAAAACAAGCCTTTTTATAAACATAAAATTTCAGAGCGGAGAAAATATAGTATAAGTAGAAGAGATACCTGGGCTTATCTGTCCCCACCTGCCCCTGAGTTCTGTCTTGCATACTGTAGAATTTGGAGAAGTGTGGGTTTTTAAATTTAACCATTTTTGTCATAGACAAGTATGCAAATGAGTAGTACAGATGTTGCATTTTTCCTGATACTTACTCCTGATAATACGCATACTCACATACTCCAAAAGATTCATTAAAATGGTAAACACAGGGAAGAAGGGGAAAGAGTGCTGTTACATTGTAAGTGGAATGGAAAACCAATTTGCTTTGTAAGTTTCACCCATGTCACAATTAAAAAAAAAATGACAATGAATATTTGTGTGTTTTAGAAACTACTATCCATGTTTGTTAGTGTATTTAACAAAAGATTGTATTCCTGGAATATATAAATGAATGAAAGAAAAATTTGGCAGTAGTCTGAGAACCTGTAGTATATGGATGTAGAGTCTGAGAGAGCTGTAGCTTGGACCACTCTTAATATTCCTTATCTATTGTACATCTCCATCTTACAGTAGAAATAATTAATGAAAAGAGCAAAGACTCTTTTATGCGCGGATAGTTGTTCTGAGCTGAAAATTCATATATATGAAGTCTTTATGAGTTCTGGTTGATTTTGGGAGGATATTTGGAGAACAGACTAAGACAGTGGAAGTGAATCAAAGAGTGGTTGTTTATTACCATTGTGTACATATGCTTTAGTGATGACAAGCAGGACTTAGAAACTTGCACATTATATATAAAATCGCATATCAGAAAATGCAGACCTGCTTGTCTCCCCTCCTGTTTCCTTACTTAGTAACCTCGTTGTGGTCATTGAGCCACTCTGATTCTCAGTTTATACATCTGGAAAATTGGTCTTTAAGGGCACCATCATCTCCCTCCATACCCCACAATCCATCTCCATCATTTTCTCAGTCTTTTTAAAGTTTCAAAACAGTGTATACGTTCTCCTGGATTAAATATGGTCCCCCAAACTTGAGTTAACATTCAATATCTAGTAATTTGAATAAATTCATACAAAGTAAGTTTCATGCTCAGATTGTTGCAATTGTGGACTGTAGATCTTAATTGCATAAGACCTCCAGGCCTGGGAGGTGTGAGTTGTTACTTAAGCTCTTCATGTATAGTAGGGCCTCCTGTGGAAATTGAGGCTGTCACTGTAAGGAAACCAAACTCTCTTGCTTAGCTCTCAAACAGATATTTCTGCAGCATTTACCAAATTTCAGAGACCTCATAGGAGGTCCCTCTTTGTAGCTGAAGCCTTACCTCTAAAAGTAGATGGACTGCCTTAGGCCCAGCTCAGAGCTGTGAACCTTAGTTTCTGCCACCAACAGACAGCTGCAGGCTCAGTGACATGAAAAGATGCCTTTTGGACTTATTGTGTGTATATTTGTGTGTGATTTGGGTGAAAGTTTACAGAGCAAATTCATTTTCCACACCACATTTCGCATACACTTACTTTGTCTCATGACATTGACTCCAGTTTCCCACAGTGCAACAGCTCTCTTCCCACTTCCTCCTCATAGTTACCTCTTCTTTGTGTCCTTTCCTCCCATGCACTCCTGCTCCCCCGGGCTGTCTCACTGTGCATACACAACCCTTCTATTCTCCCATGACTGATCTCTCTAAGAAGTATATCTACCTACTGTAAATGTTCAGTTCATATGCCTATCTTTTGTTTGGCTGGAAGCCACAGGAGTGGGTTCAATTCCAGACCTGAAGGGCAGCTTGAAGCCATAGTCTCAGGGGTTCCACCAGGTACTATCAGACCAGCAAACCTGGTTCTTTTTTTTTTTTGGTGATTTTTGAGTCTGGTTCCACATTGTTCTCCCTCTCTATGCAGGATCTACTACATAGATCCCCTCCAAGTGGTTGACATTGGTAGCTGGGCACCATCTAATTCTTCTGGTCTCATGGTCATGTAGGCTGAGAATCGCATGGTGTACTAGTTGCTTGGACTATTTGTTTCCATGTGTTTTTGGTTTCCTTAATTCTTCTTTACTCTGGATGAGGAGAGACCCATCGTTGCATCTAGATGGCTGCTTGCAAGCTTTTAAGATCCCAGTTGCTACTCATTTTGGACTAACTTTTGTCAGTCCTTCGTCCAAGGGATTGACCACTGTCCCTGTTTAAACTGAAACCAAACTGACTGCCATCGAGTCAAATCAGACTCATAATGACCCCTCCTTGGGTTTCTGAGGCAGTATCACTACGGAAGTAGATTTTCCAACCTTTCTTCCCAGGAGTGACTGGTGGGTTTGAACCACCAGCCTTCTGGTTAGCAGTCAAATGCCTTAGGCACTACGAACGACACCAGAGCTCTCAAGGCTCATTTCTGTTGTAATTTTCAGGTCCAGTCTGTGATTTTTGTGGCTGAGCCAATAGCATATGTTCTAGTAACATGCATTATTCCTTACTTATACATATGACATTATGATATAGCACATTTTAATATATCCATTTCACATTTCACTCAATTCTAGAAACATTATTTGTTATAAATACATGTACTAATCCTTACTATGCATTATATAAATTTTTTACTTGGTATAGCTCTGTATATAATAATTTTGGTAAGATTAACTGAAATTTGTGACTCTGTGTGTGTATGTGTATGTATATGTAATCTCTATCTGTGCATCCCAATTGGATCTGGCCCTTTGGTTTGGGAATGTGTGTGATGTCTCTATGGGAGCTGCTTGCACTTAATTGAAAGCCCCAACTTTTTTTGACTAAAACATAGGCCTTTTGTTATTTATAACTTGACTTAAAGAGTACATGTGCTTGATTTTTGCTTTGTTGAGTATACAGTATAAGTATTAATATATACATTACCTGTTACTAATACACTAACTTTTATGTTTGTTCTCCAACTCGAAAATGAAGTTATCTATTAATAGATAAAGCAAGTTAATTGATATTTATCTTGACTGGATTATAATCTCATGTCAGAGTTTGTAAAATCCTAGTTCATCATCTTTCCATCAGCGGATGGGAAGTTTGGCACTCCAACAATTGGCAGTCAAGCTGGAACATTTTCTATACTTCAAGAAAACCTGAATGTTCCCATCTTTTGCCATAATTTTGTGTCTTGAAAGAGGAAAAGTGGATGAATTAATGACAAAGGCCTAAAGTAGACTTTAGCATTCATTTCAGCGAATGAATGAATACTAATTATCAGTAGTATGGTAGAGCTGTATGTGCCAGGCACTGTCCCTCAGTTAATTCTCATAAGGGCTCTAAGGGCATATTAGAGGCCCTTAGAGGATGCTTAAGCTGCAGTCTAGGGATCACACTTGAGAATCATTGGTATGGTGGTTAAGAGCACCATTAGGGATCTCTGGTGGCATAGTGTCTAAAGCATTTGACTGCTAACCAGAAGGCTGGTGGTTCAAACCCACCAGCCATTCCTCAGAAGGAAGGCTGAGAAATCTACTTCAGTAGTGCTACTGCCTTGGAAACCCAAGGAGGTCACTATGAGTCAGATCCAACATGATGGCAGTGTGTTGCATTTGTTTGTTTGTAAGGGCCCATTAAACCTTAGGGTGCTGAACCCCATCCCCAGAGTTTCTGATTAGAGAGGGCTGAAGTAAGCTGAAGGATTCACATTTCTTACGAATTCCCAGATTATCCTCCCAAATTTGGCAGCCACAGCCCTTGGTTATACTGTACGCTGCCTGATCAGTCTAGGCTTCTGTTTCTCACCTGGAAAATGAAACAACCCATTCTAGCTCTAAAATTCTGATAAAGAAAGCACCAAGAAAGAAAAATATTGGTAACTTAGAGCTCAAATGATGCTTTTCAAATATCCATTTAAATGAAGTGGGGGTGGGAATCAGCCCTCTAGAGAGTATAATTTAAAAATAAACCATTCTAGCTGAGGTAAATGAAGAAAAAATATGGAAATGTGGTCCAGAAATATCTGATTTGATTATCTCAAATACAAACTGTGTAAACTCTTCACCCTCACTGTTATCCTATGTTCTGGAATATGTGGGGTGTCTTCAGTCAGAAAAGTGTTGACTTATTTTATTTAAAGTTACATATTCACATTATACTTCCATTGGCCAGTGCTACCCTAGAACTTTCATTTATTTTATTTATTTATTTTTAAGTTCTGATACAGGCCAACCTCACCCACAGAAAATACCAACATGATGATTAAAAGATTGTAAGAACCTTTATGAACTTTTTAAATGGGCCTGAAGGTTATGAGGTACTTGAGAAACTTTAAAAGAAATAGTTTTAAAAATAGGTTTCCTCTTTTATACAACTAGAAGTTTAAGAATAAAGAACTAATTCATTGAAATTTTTAAAATTGACATATTTAATTTTTATTTCAAACATTGAAAGATAACTTAGTACTTTGTCATTTTTGTTTTTCAGAAACCTTTAGAAAGTCATCACTTGGCGATGATGAAACAGATAAGGAAAAGAAAAAATTCCTGGGATTTTTCAAAGTTAATAAAAGAAGCAATAGTAAGGTAATAGATTAAATATGCATATGATTATGCATTAAGCAAAAATAATTTCTTGAAATATCTATACACAGCCTATCTTGACATTTTTCCAAATAATTATATTTAGGAATATTAATTCCTTGGTAAAAGGAAACCTATCATTATGCACTGAAATGAATGATTTGCATTTCCAACCTTGATCCCTTAAGTAGTGATCTTGGGTGACAGTGTTTTATTTACTGGTACATCACAACGTTGATGAGCTCCAGAAGGCAAAGGCCATGAGCCCTTCTTCTGCCTGGTATATACTCAGTACTTGTTGTTGTTGTTGTTATGTGCCGTCGAGTTGGCCCTGACTGATAACGACCCCTTCTTGGGTTTCCGAGGCAGTATCATTACGGAAGTAGGATTGCCCAGCCTTCCTTCTGAGGACTGGCTGGTGGGTTTGAACCGCCAGCCTTCTGGTTAGCAGTCAAGTGCCTTAGGCAGTATGCTACCAGAGCTCCTTACTTAGTACTTGGCATGTGATTAAAACTCAATGAACATCCCTTGCAAAAGTGAATGAATGAATGTATATGTCAAGCAAGTCACACCTAATACCACCTCCAGAAGAGGAGTCCCATCACCTCTTAGGGTCACCAAGAAAGACATGACTCACACACAGGCAAAGATTAGATCAATTCTTTAGTCACATAGAGAAGAGACAGAGCAGTGTCAGCTTCAATACTGGCAGTCAATCCTCCAAGACCCAAGGAGAAGGTTTGCATGCATCTCCTCTCTGTCGTGAATAGATATAGATGTGGGTTTGGCCAGTTGGCATATAAGCCATCCCTGGGAAAGTTGACATGTTCTCAGGGAAAAAGAAATGGGTTTGCTGATAGACCACTGCCTGCTATGGAATGTGTTTTGTATCAGGAAGTTCCAGAAAAGGGTGTTAGTCCATACTCTCATCCCATCCAAGAAGCCAGGCCCACACACCTGGTCCTAAGTTCAAAGTTCATTTGTGAGTAACAGGAAAAGGTGACAGGTTGTACTTGGATTGCCCCCTTCCTTGGCATATTACAGCCTTGAAAATCCTATGGAGCAGTTCTGTTCTGAACACGTGGGGTTGCCATGAGTCAGAATTGACAGCAAAAAATAACAATAACATCATTCCTATATGTGATTGGAAGCTTCAAACTTTGTTTACCATAAAGCCTTGAGGAGCTGGACTTAAGGACTCTTATAAACAACAGTAGCAGTTCTTGGACTGGTACATTTGCTAGTAATTGTTAGATGTTCTTTGGCCCTCCCAATTCAGTTTGATAATATACTGCATGATAAGTTCATTTTATGGATCTTTTTTTTTTCCTTTACTAATTAAATCTTAGGAGCTCTGGTAGTGTAGTGCCTAAGGCACTTGACGCTAAACAGAAGGCTGGTGGTTCAAACCCACCAGCCACTCCTTGGAAGGAAGATGGGGCAATCTACTTCCATAATGATACTGCTTCGGAAACCCAAGGAGGGGTTGCTATGAGTCGGGTCTGACTCAACAGCAGATAACAACAACAACAACAATTAAATCTTAAAATCTTATTTTGCATAGTGTCATAGAGCTGTGATTAAAGTAAAGATTTTTACTGTGACTCAAGATTTTTAAAACCATAAATGTCTAATAACCACCAAAAAAAGGCTTGTTATGCCTATTATATATTTTAAAGGTATATTTTCCTTATATCTAGTAGTATTTTTCTTACCAATAAATGAAACAAAAAATAAAAATACATTCTAATAAACATTATGCTTTAATACTGTAAGTTTAATTTGAAACTTTTCATGATCTATGTATTTAAAAAGAAGCAAGAAGAAAAGTGTATTCACATTTAGGAAGCACCCCTGCTTCACTGCAGAGATCTGGGCACCTGCACAGGAGGCCTTTCATGAGTGATGGCCTCTGCTTTCCAGGGGTCTGTGGAGTCAGCATGGTAATTCACCCCAGGTTTGCAGAAGAGGACAAAGGAACTCAGAAAAAGAAAGTAACTTGCGCAGGGTCCCAGGATTAGGTACAAGGTCTGCCTGACTGCAAAGCCAGTACTTCACTGACTCCCAGCAGTGCAAAGCCCAAGAGGTCACAAACCTCTATTCATGTTTTCTTTCCTCTCCTGATGCTTTGATTATGATTTTGTGATTCCCTTATTTATTAGTGCCTATATGCATTTTTCCCTTTGTTTTTGCTTGTCCTTGGAAAATCTGTGTTCAATGGTTATTTCTCTAAAATCATTTGAGTTTTTATTCTCTGCTGTCCTCTCCTCTCCTCTCTTCTCTCTCTGTTCTCCTCCCCGTTTCTCTTCTCTCTTTTCATTTCCTGTTAGGATTACTTGAATTTTATGTTGAATTTCCCATCTCTCTATAATTTTTTTTTTCCTGAAATTTTTAAAATAAATTTTCTGGGACTTCATTCATCATTGTGCTTCTTGGTCTTCCATTTCCCAGCAGATTTTTTACCATTTCTTCATTCCTCACACTTAGATCTCAAGCTGTTGTTGTTATTGTGTCTTCTTTTGACAAATAAAACTACCAGCAAAGTAAGTAAAATATAATTTAGAAATGCTTCTGTTTTAAGCAAAATAGGTAAAGGAGCCCATGTAGTTAGAGATTTGAAAACTTCTTAATTTGGTTTCTGAGTTCTTGGGGAGTCGTGCTGTTGAAGTAGTATGAAAACAATCAACAAAGGATGACTCATCAGTGAAAATGCCAAACATGATAAAGTCCAGTCCATTGATAATGAGTAACTTTTCTGTCCTGACATACTCTGTTTTTTCTCTGTCTTGAGCCTGCAATATTTATTTTTCATTTTTATGTACCTCATCTTTCATTTATAGCTTTATCTCTCATCTATTTTATTTTGTTCCATACATCCCTTATATGGTCTTATCTTTATTGGATTATTATATTTTACATTAACTTCTATAATTTGTTATTTTCCCTCTTTTTTTATTATAGAAGATATTGTACTAAATACAACCTCATTTACTCTGTCTAGAAACTTGATGGAAGAGATATTATCTACCCACTTTACAGGTGAAGAAACTGAGGCTAAGCAACTCTTGAGTTAATCATAGTATCAGTAAATGCCAGAATTAATTAATGTTAGAATTCAAACCCAGATCTGTCTTTCCAAAGTCCTTGCTCTTAATTACATTGTAAGTTACTTAATCACATTGTATATTACCTAACAAATCTTAATCCCAATTTCTTCATCATATAATAGAGAATTTGGCATAAATTATTTTAAAAACATATCCTATGATACCATATGGTCTGTCAACCTTTCAGTAAGTAGAACACTGAGAAGGGAGAAATATCAAGGTATTTAGAGCTAAATTGGCTTCTTACTATCTTTTCCTAAAAAGGGAAGAAAAACATATATGTGTATATATGTATGTGCATACATGTATATAAATATGGCATATATATATGTATGTGCATGTCTGTGTATGTGTGTCATGTATATGTGTCACTGGGCAATGTGCTTAAAAGGGATATCATTTGGCTGAAGGAGACAAGAACAAATGTCTTTCCTTGTTTTAATGTTTTGAAAATGTTCGATAATTTTGTGTCATTTTGACATTATTTACTCTCTTAATACAAGGATATAAGAATCACGTAAGATCTAGGTTAATAATTGGATCCTTAAGTCATGTCCTAGCAGGCCAGGTTGGAGCCTACAAATTGTATTTTTAATTTGCACCTCAGGTGATTCTGTTACTTGTGGGCTACAGACTATAATGTGCAAAACATTCTATTAAAAAATGAAATGAGATACCGTTAGCATTTCTCTTTTACTGATTGATAGGGAGTTATTTGGTGAATTAGTTCTACATATACCCAATCACCTATCAGTGTAGTGAGTGGTAAAACTGAATTCAAAACTTAAAAGTCCTCAAAACCCAATGAATTACTTGGTTTGTAAGGTGTCTAGTTCTATCTGCTCAGGCCGACTTAGGTTTTAATGTTTCTTTCTTTCTTTTTTTTTAAGCAAAAGAACTTCTTTTGGGGAAAGGGAAAAAATAACAAAGTATTGATCTTGTCAGTCAGTGAGCACTTTAGTTAGGTGCCATTGTAGGATAGCTTTCAAGTCCAGAAACTACAGGAACTGACCATGGACTAAAACTCTGTAGGTGCAGGTTCTTTTGCCTTGAAGTATAGCCATGCTGACATCTTTGCCTTAATATCTGCTCAGGATGACATTTTTTGTCTAAACTTACTTGCTCATGGTGACAGAGCTTGTGTTCCAGGGCACATCCTTGTGTTCCAGGCTAAACAGCTTGGGCGATCAGGTATGAACAGTGATGAGGAAGGCTCAAAGTCAGCATGGGAAAAAGGGTGGAACTTGTGTATTAGCACCCCAGGAGGTGCTTTTCCAAACTTGGCAGAACTTCTTGCTGCTTTGCATAACCTTCTAGAAAATGAAATTATTATTGATCCATTTAGAATGACCTTTTAGTAGTCTAGGCAGATTCACAAAGCTGGCAATAGTTTCTTTTTTAGTTGTCCATGATACATTTGACAGATGTAGAATGTGTTAGTCACTAGCTAGCTGCCTCTGCTCTGGTCAGCATGATCAGGAGAATTCATTAGCCTAACTGAATTTATGGGAGCTCTGGTAACGTAGTGGCTAAGGCACTTGACTGCTAAACAGAAGGCTCGCGGTTCAAACCCACCAGCCACGATGGGGCAATCTACTTCCGTAGTGATACTGCCTCGGAAACCCAAGGAGGGGTCGCTATGAGTCAGGGCCAACTCGACGGCACACAACAACAACAACAACTGAATTTACAGGAGCTCTGGTAGCATAACGCTAAGGCACTTGACTGCTAACCAGAGGGCTAGTGGTGAACTATCAGCCACTCCTCGGAAGGAAGGTTGGGCAATCTATGTCTGATACCACCTCGGAAACCCAAGGAGGGGTCACTGTGAGTCGAGGCCAACTCGACAGCACATAACAACAACAACAACTGATTTACACTTTTAGAAATTACTTTCATACATTATCATCCATAGCCTGATGTTTTGGACCCAGACAGAGCTGTTTTCCAGCCATGGATCTACCAGTTACTAACTGCGACCTTACAGAAAACATGCAACCCTATTACTTTAATGTTTTGCTCATGTAGCCTTTGAAAGAATATTTTAAAACTGTATGTGACCTCACATTTTCAAGTTGCTATTTAAATATTTCTTTATAAGCTTAAATACATAAAAGAATGTAATTCAAAGCATGTAGTAAATACTGACATTTAAAATTTATCTAATAAATGCTAGATACTCACTATCACCTTTATAAATTACACAGGTAATCCCTTCTATTAGAAATTTTGTATTATTCATTTTTTCTTGATTTCATATTTCCATCCCAGTTCCCACATAATTGTTTTTCTATTCAGTACATATTTTATGCTTAAAATATTTTATAGATTAACAGATTATAGGATTTTTATATTTGAATAAGAATTCTAACCTTTGGAATTTCTGGCAAATAAAAACATTTATCTAAATTATTTTTAAATTTTATGTAATCATAATCATCTAAGTAGAAAAATAATCTAAATTGAGTTCTTAATACAATTGCAAAATAAATCAAACAATATATAAATATATTACTTGTGCAGATATATTTGTTAAACAAGAAAAGTACTTTTTTTCTCAAAAACACATTTTTTACTTAGCAGAGTGGTGATTTGTGTTTCATTGAGTCCCCGTGTCCATTAATGAACATGACTTATATATGAAATTAGAAAAAGCTCAACATTAATTCTGTACCTTTTTTCATTTTTATTCATATGAGCATCAAGAGAACTTTTTTACATAAGTAATTATATGATTGTTACAGCAGTCTTTTAATTCTTTAAAGTCTTTTTGAATAATCTGCTGAAAATCACATAGTTATCTACTATCAGAAATTATTTTGCATGATCTTTTGTCTACGCCTGATTAAGTTATCTTTTAAATTTGTCAGTAGCAAAGATTTGGAAGCCATCTGACTTGCAAAGGAATTTGTTGTCTAAGCACTAGTGTTGCTTACTTCTTGGAGAATAAGAGAAAGAAAAAAAATACCTTATCAAGATTCATCAAATGATAATTACACTCCTTATTCCTTTGCTGATAGGTATCTTTTATAAACCTAATGTATTATTATAATGTTTGAGAAATTTGAAATATTGTTAGTTTTCACATACTCTTACCAATACAGTGTTTTTTAAAGAAAAATCTTTATGAAAATCATATTCTGAACTTTAAATATATTTTTGCAAAAATCTTGGGTTTATGGACAATGTCTGCATATAAGCTAGTTGGCAAAATAGCCCTTATTCCACCAAAAAGCCAAATCAGATTTACTTTTTGCTTTAAAAAAATGTGTAATTGCTTTTTTTTTATTTAAGATAATGTGTGCATGTGTGTCCTCATCATAATTATTTCAGTTCTGAATGTAAGAGTAGTTGTTTTAAGATATTCTCATATCCTCATATACAACTTTAAAAACATATTACCTTAATACTCTTATTACTATTTTCCTGCTTAAAAAAAAAAAAAAAATTATTGTGCTTTGGGTACAAATTTACAAAGCAAATTTGTTTTACATTACATTACATAGTTCACGTACATTTGATTTCACACCCCTTTACCATCCCCAACCAATAAAAACTCTTCTCTCTTCCTGTGCTGTGATTACCCTCTGCCTGTGCCCTTCTTAACTATGAATTCCTATCTGTCCAGCTCTCCTCTGTGTGAATGTTGCACCTCTGATGTTTCATGGATGATTGCTCTAAGGTGTATATTTCCCTAGAGTCGGTAGGTGCATCACCCTGGGGTAGATATTCTGCCCGTAGGTCTTTCTACTGTTGGGCTAAGGGCCAATTCATGGGAGTGAGTCCATTTCTAGGCCTAAAAGGTAACCCAGGGCCATAATCTTGGGTGTTCCACCAGACTCTGTTCGACCAATAATTCTGGTCATTTTTGTGTTTTTGAATTTTATTCCACATTTTTCCTCCCACTCTATCCAGGATCTCCAATTTAGATCCCTTTCTGAGTGGTTGGTATTGTTAGCTGGGTACCATCTAGTTCATCTGGTCTCATCAGGATCATGAAGGCTGAGGTCCTCTTGGTCCATCTTATCCTTGGACTAGTTGTTTCTAGATGCCTTTGATTTTCTTCACTCTTCTTTGATTCAGATGAGAGGAGACCAATAGTTGCATCTTAGATGGCTACTTGAAAGCTTTTAAGACCCCAGTCGCTACTCACCAAAATAGGTTGTAGAACAAGATTTTTATATATTATGTTGTGCGAATTGAGCATGATGTCCCTCAAGACTATGGTCTTGAGTTAATGCCTTCTGAAAATCAGATACCAATTCCTGTGGCAGCCAAATCTGTTTATGAATGAGAGTGTTTCCAATTTGAAGCAGGATTTAATGCCCAAACCTGGCCACTGAGGCTGCTCTTGAGCCTCAGTGATGCAGCAGCCTGTCCATGGAAATATTTAGGACCATTCCCACATGAACCCATGAGTCAGGGGCTGACTCAATAGCAGCTAAAAACAACAACAACAATATTGAGTCCATAACTTGAGGAATCCTGGGCTACCCTAACACCCTGATGTGGACTGGTTTAGGGATTTGGATCATTATTTCTTTTCCACAAAATCAGAATATTAAACTGTAAAGCATGAAGTAGATCCAAAGAACAGTTTTCTCATCCCACACATATGGACATTGAGATAGGAAGGTGAAAATGTCTGTTATAGTCTTGCTGCTGATCAGTGATAAGATGAGGAGCTCTCAGATCTTCTGTCTGCATCCATAGCTCTTTCCCTAAACCATGTAAACAGGAGAAATATGATATGCACAGGGATGGAGCAAGGTCCTTAAGTCCTTAAGTTAATTTGTAATTCAGCACACAAGAGTGCAAAAAATAGAAAGTGTACTAGTTGGGAGTTAAGTGCCCCAAATTCTAATGCTGCTTCTGTTAGTAACTATAGGACACTGGGCAAGCAGTTAAGCCTTTCTCTGTAAAATGAAGTGTTGGAAGTAAGGGACATTTCTTTTCTTTTTTTTTTTTTTTTTTAAATACCGTCTTCTAGAAATTCTTGACTGTTCTGAAGATTATCAATATAGATAACTGGTTATGCTGTATAGCTTGTTACTGTAAAATTAGAAGTCTTTGGTGAATTATTTTTATGAAATCATTGCCTCCATTAGAAAGAAAACCATCAACAGAGTTCTCTGAGGAGGTGTTGTCCCTTTGTCCTGTTACATCACTTTTGGAAATAATTTTGTTAGTACAGTGTTTTGTTCTCAAGAATGGAAGGAGCCCCTCCCTAGTTTTGAAGTGAGTTCCATATCAAGTTCTAAAACATAGATTTCTGGAATCCAGGCTGAAGTGGTCCCCAGGCTCAAGGGAGGATGTCATCTACCAGATGCACTGGGCCCTTATGAAAGATACTACAATGTCTGTAGGGGTCTAGCATTTAGGAGTCCAGAAGTTTCTAGGGATACTTACCAGTAAAAACACATTTTGGAAAAGTTATTAAAAACTAAATTGTGAAGGAAATTCTGTCATTTTAGCTGCCCTACTACTATACTCATTAGAGTTCCTCTTCACAGACAGCATGTAGGGGCTTGTTGAAAAAATCCCCACCTCAGGGAGAGGATAAAAAATTTAAAATGTTTACAAGAAGTGTATGTCAAGTCAGTTCTGCCACATGGTGTCAGTGTCTTCACAGGCACAGCGAATCCACCTGAAACTTGATAGTCTTGGCCAAAGAAGTTAAAATTAGCTTTGTTTATGGAGTGTTCACAAATCTAGAGCTGGAAAATACATTCCAGGGGCTGAACCACATGTTTGTGATGCAGAAGTAATTTTTGTTATAAATCAGCTTTGTAGAGATATTTTATTTTACAATCATAGCTTGTACCATGTGAAATTGTTTTATATTCAAAATTATAAAACAAATAACATATGGAAAGTTTTAAAAGTGGGGCGGGGTAATCACATAGAATGCCTACAGTCTTACACAATTTATTGTTACTTTGTGTATTCTCCCAAGTCTTTCTGAAAAAGTATGTATGCATTTTGACTTACTAGGGTTTTGCCTTTTTTTTTTTTTCCTAGTTAGCATCACATCATTTACAGTTTACCTTGGACAGCATATTCTCTTAATTTTGTTAAGGTTGTATGATCTTACATAAAGAAGAACAGCATAAATTTTGTTTACTTGGATTTGGATTCTGGCTTCAGCATTTAGTAGCTTTGTAACTTCTTAGAGTCCTATCTTCTCCCTATGTGCAATGGAGTTTATAATCATTACCACTAAGGGTTCCTACAATGATGAAATAACATAAGATTGAATAATTGCAGAGCACAGGAATGAGCTCACAGTTTGCACTCAATAAATGTTGCATCTCTGTGCCCTATTATTTGTTCCTTCTTATATATATTACTTTAAATAATGTGATGATAATTCTTGTCCCCAAAGCCTTCTTTACATTTGGGTGCATGATCCTTGTGAATGATACTTGCAAAGGAATTAGAGAATCAAAGGGTATAACAATTTTATAGCTTTTAGTAGATTGTATGTTACCACATTGTTTTCCTAAAAGGTTGTTATGTATACCATATTTTGCAAATATAACATGCCTATGTAAATAATAGGAGCTCTGGTAGCATAGTGGCTAAGTCACTTGCCTGCTAACCAGATGGCTGGCGGTTCAAACCC